>NW_017729006.1:28237916-28241831 GCF_001723915.1 Gavialis gangeticus | reverse complement strand
CCACTCTCTGGGTGCAGCCCTCCAGCCAACTAGTCAACCATTTGACTGTGTAGGTGTCGACACCACAGTCTCCTAGTTTTTTAATGAGAATGGGGTGAGAGACAGTGTCAAAGGCCTTCCTAAAGTCCAGAAAGACTATGTCCACTGCTACACCTGTGTCTAAGGATTTTGTGACCTGGTCATAGAAGGCCACCAGGTTGGTCTGACAGGACCTGCCTGTAATGAACCTGTGTTGGTTGCTCCTAAGCATAATCTCCCCTGCTGGCCCCTTGCAGACATGCGCCAGCATAACTCTCTCAAAAAGCTTACCCAGGACAGAGGTAATACTGACTGGCCTATAGTTTCCTGGGTCCTCCTTCCTCTCTTTTTTGAAAATGGGAACCACATTGGCCCTTTTTCAGTCTTCTGGCACCATGCCAGAGCACCATGAGTTCTCGTAAAGCTGTGCCAGGGGTCCCACAATAACTTCTACTAATTCCCTCAGCACTCTGGGGTGGAGATCATCAGGACCAACTGATTTAAATAAGTACAGTCCCTCCAGAAGTTCCCTGACTAGGTCCTCACTAACCCTAGGCCTGGGTGCACCTCCCCTGGGACCTATGGGGGTCCCAGTGGGGGGAGGGGGGGTTGACCCAGTCTCTGCTGAGAAAAATGGAGGCAAATAAATTGTTAAATAGGTTAGCTTTGCTGTCTGGAGCAATGACCAGATTTCCTAGTGTGTCCTGCAGAGACCCCATGTTACTTGGTACCTTCTTTTTACCCCCTATGTATTTAAAAAAGGACTTCTTGTTGTCTTCCTTGATCTGGGTAGCTAGTCCCAGTTCCATCTCCACCTTGGCCTTCCTGACCACCCCCCTACAGCCCCGAGCAACCGAGGTATAGTCCTCCGTGGTGATGGCCCCTCCCTTCCATTGGGTGTACGCCTCCTTTTTAGCTAGAAGACGTTCCTGTATGCTTTTGGTGAGCCATGGGGGCTTTTGCGCCCTCTTACTCCCTTTGATCCATGTTGGTATTACCTCCTTTTGGGCTTGGAAGATCGTCTTCTTAAGGAACGACCACTCTTCCTGGACACCCGACTCCCCCCTCCTCTGGGACCTCAGTGCCTCCCCGACTGTTCTCCTATCCTTATTGAAATCCACCCTCCTGAAGTCCAGGGCTGCTGCCTTGCTGCAGGCCTTTGCCACATTTCACTGGATGGTGAATTCCAGCAGGCCATGATCACTGTCGCCCAGGTGGTCGAGCACCTGCAGACCCCTCACCAGGTCGTCGCCCGTGGCCAAGACCAGATCCAACAAGGTGTCTCCCCTGGTGGGGCTGTGAATCTCCTGGATTAGATGGAGGTCCTATATCTCAGCTAGGAACCTACATGAGCAGTCAGACCTGGCTGACTGCTCTTCCCAGCAGATGTCTGGAAAGTTCAGGTCACCCGTGATGACCACGTCCTTTAACCTAACTACCTCCGTGAGCTGACTTAAGAATTCCTGGTCGAGCTCTTCCCCTTGGTTGGGAGGTCTGTAGTAGCCCCACCATTAAGTCTTTTTCCCCTCAACTTCCTTGTATTCTAACCCAGAGTTACAGTGTGCTGTTCAGCACCTTTCATGTCAGAAGCACATTTTAAGGGTAGGTATTATTTCCCCACATTACATATGAGATAGCTGAAGCATGCACAAATTAAGTGAATCACGCAAGAAGATTCTGAGTGGCAAAATTCAGGCTAACGGTCGTGCTTTGTTATTTCCATTTCCCTCTAAGTCCTGGACCACATATCTGCAAGCAACTGTTCAATGGTAGATTTTGTAGGGTGAGATGCAGATTTGAAATGTTCACATTTCTGTTCATGAAACAGGGTTAGAATGTATAGAAGCACAAATGTAATGAAAAAATAAATTAGACTGAAGAAATGCTAGCATCCATCCACAATCTCCCTTTCTTTCCAACACTTTCCCATATATGCCTTAAAACTTTCTCAAGGACACAATGGAGAGCAAGTGAGAAGCGGCAGACCAGACTATAAAAAAACCTACTGGCCAACCCATCTGTGTTGGGTGCAGGCACCAAGCAACAATAAAGGTCTAACACCAGGTGGACATACAGCTTCTTACATTTTCTTGAACACGTCAAGAAATGAAAACATCACTTTTAATGAGATCACAAAATCTGAACATGCCATGCAGGCAATCTGACTTTTCAGTACAAAGCCTTTAGACTCTCTCTCTCTTTTTAAAACAAAACATATTGCTAAGACTTTCTCATTTCCATGTTCACACACAGAAAACTGGCACCAGCTTACAAATGTGGATGCTGCCAATGAGGTCAGAGTAGAGCCTCAGAGCGAGAGAGACCCTGTTTGTGCCAAGTGGGCCATGCTTGTCTGTCTGAGTGGAGTCTCAATGCCCGTTCTCTCATTGGTTGCTGTGGAATCACCTCATTGGCAGCTTCCAAGACTCTTTTTTGGCCAAAGTTAGTAATCAGGTTCCTTTTGACAATTCAGAGTGCCTGGGGGATGGGAAAATGCTAAATGACCTTGGTTTCCAGAGCATCCAGCAATGTTAAACTTCCCTAAATATCCTCAACAATGAGGGAGAAAAAGTAATCAATCCACTCAGGATTTTTAGCAGGAATATAACAAGTTTAATGTAACAAACTGTATTGCATTAATTATTGATCCTTCTCAAGCTTCTTATCTGAAGTCTTTAAGAAAAAAATGAATGTCTTTTTGTTTGTGTCAGTTCTAAAAGCATAAGTAGCACACAATTCTCCTCTGAACTGTTACTTTGGCAAATGCTAGCCATGAAAGGAGTTGAATCGTTAGCCAAAGCTACTGGAAAAATCCATGCCAGAATCTCGCCTATGTAATATTCTGGACATCTGTGAGACCAGATGAAAAAGAAGAGGGGAGAGAACTGCAAGTTCCAGAAATAAAATACTGGATACTAATCAAATAAGAGAACTACTTATTTTATTTATTGACACTTTACCGAATCCACTCATGTTTTAGACTCCATGGCTAGGGACAAAAATTACATGAATTCTAATAAGCGATTGGAAACCTGTTCAAATATGTAATACAATAGAAGTTCAGTACATGTAAACCACTTTCAAAATAGCTGAAACTGGTTCAAGATAACCCTGGATGGATGTAGTATCAGACTCAACTGATTTAGTTTAAAACAGTTTATTGAACTTCTGTCCCAGATCCCCTCCAGATTCAAGTCCCGAGCACATTCAAGTCCCAAGTCACAGTACCCAAGCATCCCAGAATGCTTTGCACATCTCCCACAAACCCCACGTCCCCCTCTGCCTTGCATGGTGGCATGCTAGCCTTGGCCCAATCTGTCTGCTCCAGCCAAGCAGGAAGGCATGCCCCTCAGCTTCTGGCCTGAGCCACTGCAGGCATGTGGCTGCATTTCTGGAACCAAAAGTGAATGTCTGTTCATTTGCTTACCGGTTCAATCTATGCAGGTTAAACTAACCTGTGAAGGTTGAATTGATTCAGCCTTGGGCTTTTTGACTGTCTGTACTTAGCCCATAACACTTTGTGGCCCATGACATTTATACAGCTAACTTCAACTCCTTCTTTAAATATCCTTATTAATGTCCAGCACTGTATAAAGTCAATCTGGAATTTTTGATAATCCTAATAATTATTTTGATATTTTTAATCAAACTTTCATATATTTTGATAATTTTTATAAAATACTAATTTTTGCTAATTGAACTATAATTAAAATTATCTTGATTTTTTTAAATAAATTTTGATAAAATTGTTTTGATAATTTTTTGATAAAATTCTAATGTTTTATAATTAAACTAGTTATAATCCAAAATGATTACACAAGATCTAGACTATAATATACTCAATTTTTTATAAGGTACTTATGGGTCTCCATTGAGCTGATATCAGTCTCTCTCTAA
>NW_017729006.1:28223543-28232916 GCF_001723915.1 Gavialis gangeticus | reverse complement strand
GACGTGGAGCTGCTGCTGTGCGACCACTTGTCCTACTGGGCAAGCTTCAACAAGATGTGGCCAGATCTGGCCACAGTTGCCCTGGAACACCTGTCCTGTCCACCAACCAGTGTTCCAAGTGAGAGGGTGTGTGTGTGTGTGTGTGTGTGTAAATAAAAATCTGTGCATATGTAATTTATACACTTTATGTATATTACTATAACAGTTTATATTAATATATTAGTACATTATATGATCACACATTTACACATCATTATGCATTATGTTTTATATAATCATGCATAAAACTTACATTACCTATAATACTTATCTTTCCAACTCTTCCCTCTACCCTACCCACATCCCAGAGAAGGACGACTCTTTTCTATAATGCTGAGCCTATTCTGCAGATGGAACTGAGGCCAGATTTTGAAAGAGATTTAAATGCATAAAGTTACGGATAGGCACTTCCAAGTGACTAAACAGGCTGGGAATCTGACTTCCATTGATTTTTAATCAGAAGGCATCTAACCTTCTTGGGTGTTTAAAAAAATCCTTAAATATCATTTAAGAGGAACTCAACACTTAGAAAAAAAGGTCCCAAATGGCCTACCCAAGGCTAAGCAGGAAGCCTGTGGCTGTAAGACAAAAGCCCTCCATGTTTGCTAGATACTTTGTCTAAAAAAAGACATCATTAAATGTCAGGAGAAATACTTAGCTCAGTGGGAAGTTAATAACCTTGACAGAAACCTTTTATCTGAAAGCAAGCAACAATTAGAACTCAGCATGTCTTCTCTTTTCTGCACACAGACAATCTGCAAGGAAAGCACAAAGCAAACTCAGGTGCATATTTTACCAGGGAATCAGAATTCAGCTTTTGAGTTTCAAACTCTGAATATCTCAGGTACAATGCTTTGTGTTTTACTGCTAGCAGATTCTCACCCTACTGACACTCCATGGTATGGGTGCTGAGGATCATCAGTGGTGCAGAGCTCCCCCCACTAGCCTCCCTTCTTGCTACAAGCACAGAGGAATTGCAGACTCCTGTATTAGCTCACTGGAGTCATCAACAGTTCCAAATCAAAATTGCTCAGAAAAGTGGTTCTCAACTTTTACAGACTTAAGGCACCCCTCATTAGGCTCAAGGTATCCCTCAGAAAATGTCAGGTCTTCATTTTTATTCATTTTTTGAATATGGAAAAATAATATAGCAATTTTTTTGCTGCAAAGAACTCAGAAAAAGCACAAGTCAGAATTTTTTTAACATTAGGGATTCCTATTTGAAATCCGTAGGTTTATCCCATGAATTATGCTTGCACACCAAACAATGTTAACATTGTATGAAAACCCTTGGAAACCCTGAAAGGATTTCAAGGCACCCTATGGTGTTGTGGCACCCCGACTGAGAAAAACCATACTAGGTCCTGCTCTACATGTTTAAGCACCTCCATGCCTTTGTAAGTGATACACGCCAATCAGAATTAATGTATGTAGCTTGCTCTCTCGCTCATTGTAGACAACTCTGTTAAGTACTATTTTACAAAATAAATACTGCAATTTTACTTACTTTATTGCACAGAACTAAATACTAGAACACTGAAGAACTAAGTACTAGTACACTGAACTAGATATTGAAAGATGGAGGTAGACAAAACACTGGGTGCCAAACTATACCCTTATCAGACCCACATCCACAGCTGTCATGAACCAGAATAGATTTTGTACCCTTGGGCTTAAGCGACAGACTCTGCACTTTCCCCTTCCAATTGAGTCTTACTGGAAATATTGCCCCCTTCACATTTTATACCTTCTGCTCCGGCATTTTTCCTTTTATGTGTGCATGCGTGTCCAAAGGGATAAATTCAGAGTCAGTTTTAATTCTATTAGCTGTAGTCCGAGTTTTCCTTGATGCAAATATTTCCCAACTGTCTTTGGAAGGACTCCTCTGTCTTTCAGTCAGTTTCTCTAATCATTATTCATCTGGCACAATTTAGGGCATATTTACACCAGAGGGTTTGAGAGGCCTAAGAAAAGCTTTGCCTAACCCAACCTGCATAACTATACAATACCTTCAATATGCATGACTGTTATTATGAAACCTATGTCACTTAGAAATCAGTGAAAAGGGCAAAGCACCAATTAAAATATACTATTTAAAATACAGATCTGAAATAAAATGCAGTTTTTCCCCCAAACATAACATCTTCTCCATTCAGTAATATAGAATAAATATTACATTTTTTTTAATGTATTGCTTCCAGGTATGTGCATGCACACGTATATACAAAACATAACTCATCATTTTGGAGCTGCTGGTAATAATTCTACACTTAATTTTGTGTTGAAATTGGCATGTAACACACTATAAAAAGTTTGTTCCAAAGTTAAAATGATTAATTTAAGTCTCAGAATAAGTCTTTTGCTTAATTTCATAGAGCAAGTAAATTTTTTACATGGAGGGTTCTTTGGGGTATTTTTGTTTTAAAAAAGATACCTTTTGCAATGGAAATATTTTTAAATGATTCCTTTAAAAAAAGGATTACTTTCATTGTATTTTTTTAGGTTTCTTTCAGTTGAAACAAATAACATAGCCTTCAAACTCCACCTAGTGAGTCATCTTGAGTTTCTCAAACATTGGCCAAAGGTAGACATTTAAACATGAAAATCGTATTGGAATGTTACAGCCATACTGTGTCACACAGCCAAAGTCTGCTTTGCCAATGGACTTCAGAAGCAAAATCGTGACTCCAGCAAAGTCAATTAGAACTTTGCAAACAACTCTGAAAGAACTGGGATTTCATGGAAATTTCATTCTCTAGTACACTTGCTGAAGCAGCTCTGAAGTCTCACAAGACAACACTATTACATCTGTTTTTTTTTAACCACATCTGTTAAGATTATTGATTACGTGCACAGTTACAGGAAAGTGATAATGAAGAGGAGTCAAATGTTGAAATGGATCGTTTTTCTGACATTACCATGTAGGAAGGAGCAGCTGTTGACACTGCATCAGCAATGCAACTCTTCCTCTCTTAAAAAAAATTATAACATTTGTATAGAAAACTAATTTATGTGCACATACATACACTTTTCAAGGGCATAAATGACAAAGCACAACTGGCTATGAATAGCCATTACAAGCAGCTCTTCTCTTTTAATGGAGAAAAATGCGGGAAACTGCAAGTTTCCCCTTACAGACTGGCAGAGTTCCAGCCTGCAAGTGGCATTTTGAGGCTTGGGGGAGCACAAATCTGGGGTTGCCATGTGCATGTGTGCATGCACATGGCAGTCAAGCAGCATGGTGGAGAGCAGCTCCTGCAGTTCCCTCCAGGCAGCAGATTTCTGCTCCCAGTGGGGCATGGGTCTCAGTGCTGCAGCCTGACCAGACCAGCTCCAGGCAGGAGCTGCCTCTGCGGCCCAGCAGGCAGGACCTGGCACAGAAGGAAATGCTGCACTGCCATGGCCACTAAGGTGAGGTTTGGTGGCAGTGGCACAGAGTTGTGCCACCTACTGCTGCTGGGCAGGCAGGGGGCACCTCACCTTGGCAGCCACAGCATTCCCTCCTGCACTGGGTCCTGCCAGCTGGACTGCAGAGGCAGCTCCTGTCTGGAGCTGGTCTGGCCAGGCTGCAGCCGTGTGCTGTGCTGTGGGTGCACAAATCCAGGGAGGTATATGTGCCCCAACCTCTGAGGCATTGCCTGTGCCCCCTCTGCCTCCCTACGCATTGCATATGCCCACACCCCCTTCCCCCACACACCCACCCCATTCCCCACACACTGTGGAGGCTGGGGCCTGGGGGCAGGGTGTTGGGAGTGAGGGGCACCACCAGGGCTAAAGGGCTGTAGGTTGGGAGTGAGGGGCACTGGCATGGGCAAGGCACCAGCATATCAGGGCTGCTTAGCACCACAAAGCAGCAGGAGGGACAGCCGCAGCTGGACCCACACCCTGGTGAGCGAAGGGGGCAGGAGGAGCTCTGATTTTTTATAATAAGGAAACCAGAATCAAATGCCAAAATATATAGGTATTTAGAATTTATTTTGTTATAATGATTGAGGCACTGGTAGGCTTTCAAATTGCTTTAAAATTGTAAATACATCAAAAAAACATTATGTGCAACTGATACCTATATATATACACACACACACACACACACCCCTACCCCTATATATATATATATATATATATATATACACATATACATACATACAAACATACATATACACACACACTTCTACCCCTATATGTATATGGGGGGGGGTGTGTGTAGGGGTCGGTGTGTGTGTATGTATATATAGGTGTATAGTTATCAGTTGCACATAATGTTTTATTGATGTATTTGTGTGTGTATGTGTGTGTGTGTGTGTGTGCACACACATATAAGTGGCATTTCACTCTAATAGCAGAAAAAAGCGGATTTGGGTTTTAATCAGAGAATCTTGGATTTTTTTTAATCAAAGAATTTTGGATTTTGAAATAGAGAAAACCAAGATCCCTAGTTATAAGTCAGAGGATAGGAAGACACATAGATCAGATATGTATTAAAACAATTTTAAAGCTGAAAAAATATCTTAAGGTCATGGATAATGGGAAGTGGAAAACACAAAGAGTAACATAAGGATTAACAAATCAGTATCTGCTCGATGACAATCACTAGAACACAGTACTAAAAAGATAATAGGGAAAGTCTTCTTGAGTCTCTAATTTCATCTGATTATTGTAATTACACACAATAACTTCTCGACTTAAAATACAGGTTGGCTGAACTATAACAGGTAAGAGGAGTTAGAATTTCAAGTCTGCTGTTCACTGCAACACGTTTTATGGACACTGGCAAACAACTACTTGGGCAGACTTTTTGCTCCCTTTATATAGAAGATGCCTCATTCCGTGCTGTAACTTCCAGAAATTATTAGGCTTTAGCAAAAATAGACAATAGTTTGATAAATATAGTAAATATCTGGTTTTATATAAAATTAACTTGAAGAGCTGCTTTTGCATAGGATAGAAAAATAAAAGCAACATATCACCCTAGTTTTACCATATGATATCACCATATGATATCACTAGAGGTGTAACTAGCAATTTTGGCATCCTGGGCAGAGGAGTATGTGGAGGAGGGATTAGAGGGGGTGGGGTAGGAACTCATGTTGTTAGTTATTAGAAATTATTTTGCCTTTAATCTTTCCTCCCATATTCCAGCCCATTTGCCTGGAACTAGTTTCTCCCTGCCAGGATTTTCATAATTCTAAGTTTCTGAGTGGCTTCAAACAGCTGTTGTTTAAAAATAGCAGCACTCCCTCCCCTCTTGCCTTGGCTTAAGCATGGAACAGCTTTCAAGTCACACTGATCCCAGGTTCCAGATGAACAACATTCAGCTGCATGACAGGTGTAAGGTCGCACATGTATTGAAATCCAACAGAATTGGGGGTGGGGGGAAATCAGCTATGGTAGATCAGTATATTCAGACCCTCAGAAAACCAGTCTAAAATCACATATTTCTATCATTGCTGAGGTTTTAAGTTCTCTCCCCTTACAAAGGCAAGTACAATTTGGAAGTGAAGGAGCTAAGTTTTTTAGGCAGGAGGAGAGAGGGATTCTAATAGTGATACCATGTTTCAAAGCTATCATATTGTTCTCCTTACAAGTTGACACAGTATATGGGTTGACCGTACATTTGCAGGTTCAATTTTAAGGAAAAAGCCTCTTTTTACCTGACTACATTGATAACTTCAGATGAAGATCTTGAACTGCTGCTGCCCTTGGGCGGGGGGGAAATCAAGAAAGGAGAATCAAATAATGAGGAAAGAACCCCAAAGGTTGACTGAGCTAAAATACTACAGGAAAAACTGAATCAAAAACATTTCTGGCCTGTTATTTGTTGCATATATAGAACTACTGCAAGTGAAAAAGTCAAGACTGCAGGGTACAGGTCAACCCCAGCTATAAGTTAACTGTCATATTTATGGATATTTTGGATGGAAAGATAAATTCACAATGTTGGAGGTGGTGTCTATGTTAGAGTCACTCAACCCAGTCAGTGGAGTGAAAGGATAAAAACTTTCAGTCATTCAGACCTGTTCCTGACCAAAAAAACCTCATTGAATTTAAACCACCAAAGGAATTGCCATGCAATTCCTCACTGTGCCTTTAAGACATGCAGCAGAGCACCTGCTTGCCAGCACATGCAAATACAGAGTGGTTTTGTTTCATTATTGTCTGACCTACTGGAGCAATGGGATTGTCAGTATGAGGAGCGTTCATGGGTTACATTCCACTTGCTGGAAAGCAGACACATTCCTGAAGTTGTTGCAAGCTAAATTCCTGGGCTCTGAGAAGTCACATCAATCCCTGCCCATTCAATACTCTGTTATGGCTACAACACAAATGTCAGATCAACTTCTGGGCACTAACTTGAATCCTACAGAAAGGCGGAATCGCATCTCGGAATCTCCTTGCTCGAATAACCACAAAGTTGGATCTGTACCTCTATTTGGCACTCCCATGAAGTGCGCAAGACAATCCAAGCATGTGTGTGGATACCAGAGCACTTATAAAAATTACCTTTAAACAGAGAGGTGTGATGGGGGCTAATTCATCTCACTGTGAAGTTCTCAGCAGAATGAGAACAGGCCTGGAGATAAATACAAAACAGGTCTGGGAGGTGTGACCTGTTCCCTACATCAACATCTCACTGCTTGAGCACCTAAGTGCCCCAAGCATGCTTGTCCCCATCACCTCACAGCAGTCTCAGCACCGTGGCACATGGCGATTGGTTTCGGCATGCGTGTTTTCAGCTGCTAGGGATTTCCCAGATACCAGCTCACCTGGAGAATTGAGGGAGGGGTTCAGACATCCCTCAGGGGGGCAGGGCCTCCCCAGATCCAAGCTCAGGAGCAAGGGGCAGGGAGAGAGACAAAGGCATGAGCAGGGGACAGTCTCACCTTCTCTCAATTGCAACCACCCAAAACCCAGTTCTTGGGGGAGGAGTTCATAGACCCCTTGAAGCACATCCCTCTCCCCCAGATCCCTCCTTACATGGGTGAGCAAAGAGGAGGATTCATGCCTTAGATCCCACGAGGAGGAGGAGATGGGCCTGACTTGTTTCCACTCTAACAGCACCCACCACTATGTCACCCAGTGCTCCTTCCTAACTTCTACCTTTTCTCCTGCACTGAATCCCAGAACTCATGTCCTCCCTTAACCGTCATGCCTATTCATCTGCCTTACCCTCAAGGTCCCCTAACCCTTTCTCCCATTCCTGTCCCTTAAAACCCTTCCCAACAAGCAGCTGCAGGTGTAATTTATTTTCTCTTTGAAAACTAATTCTGAGTTCTTTCGTACTTAGTTTACATTTCCCTCAAATCTCTGTCCCTTTGACAGACAGATTGTAGCAAGATGCATTTCGTTCCTAGTTTCCCACTTCATTCCTAGCTTAAGAGTCAGAACTGAATTAACAGTAGCTGGATCCAATGGCTAGTCCATGCCCCCACCATGCCAGCCAGCTCATGGGAAACCAGGACTTCAGAAATCTTTTAGTACACTCTTTGCATGGACAGTACAGCTTATTTGAGGAGGTAGCCTCATGCCTCCCTTAGAGAGTTTAGCTTTTTTTGCATTCTGTTTTCAACACTGCTTCCCTCCAAAAGGCAATGGATGCTAGGCACAGCTAGGTTAAATGTTGGCGAGTAGGCTGCAACTTGGGCTAGTCCCCTAATCATGGCCAGTTTGCTCTCTAGTTCTGGACAAAAAAAATTAAAAACCTATACTGGCAGAATGCCAACCTTAAGAGACGGTTTTTCAGGGAGGCTATGTCTCAGGAACTTCATATTTGGGGGACACGCTTTCTCTGGCACCCTTATGAGGCATATTAACTTTAAGGTAAATCCAAGTTAGCATGTGAATTTGAGAGCACTTTGAAAAATTGACCTTTAAACAGAGAGGGTTTCTTTTCCTATAATTTCTCAATAGGCAATTCACTACATTGTAGTTTGAATGTCCATTTAATAAAGTTGTGTCAACACCTTGGTTTGAATCAGAATCGTATTTGGAACCATTCAACTAAATGACCATTTCACTCTGAGGCCTAACTGGAAATTTCAACTATCTGACCAAATGGCTTGAGAAAGCTTTAACAATTGCATATACATGTGTATTCAATTTCATTCAGTGAGATCTCATCCATTTCTTCCCAAGATCCAAGTCAGCCAACAAACAAAAATACACTCTTCCACACCTGATGCTCTTAAGAAAACAAATGTGATCAGATCAACTTGTTTTTTGGATATCCCTAATTTCATACACTGAAGTGAAACTTGTTGGATTGGAGGGGGCAGTTCTAAACAAAAGGCACTTTTCCACCAAATACACAATAACAACTCATTGCTGAATGGAAGCTACTATTCTAATGCGAGATATCACGACTTTATTTTTTCTGTAAAGTATTTAAGGAGACCCTCTCATTGAGTAGATGGCAGAATGTATTCTCAGAACTACTATTGAGAAAATTAAATTAAACCCGTTGGTTTTACCCTCCCTGACAATTAAGTGGTAGATGGTAATGCAGAGAATGCTGCCACCTTCTGTCTAAATGTTGGCAGCCATCTGCTTTATTTTGCCTTTTTTGGTTTTTTTATATCTTCAACTGTTGTATAAATGCAGGCTGCTGTTGGCTACAGGAACATTAATATTTCAGTTAGTTGCTTCTAATTTCTATAAATTTACAATTCAAATCTCCACTAAAAATCTGTACTGCTGCCAGATCTAACGGTGGATAGTGGAAAAGAGTTTTGGCAGCAGTATAAAGGGTTCATCTGTACTGTGCAACAGCAGAGAGCTGCACTGTAATAGAAGCAGTTTTCAACACAGGTAGGCAAAACTGCACTTGCTTCCATCTATCCCATGGTGCACAGCCCCAGCAGGCGGTGGCAGTGGCAGCAGCAGGTGGAGCACTTAGGGGGCAGGCACCTAGCAGGCCAGCGCTGCTCATCGTAGCAAAGGGCGCAGCCTCCACCGGGCTGTATGTATCGCTGGTGCTCCCTGCCACTCATATGCAGCCGGACAGAGGGAAGCCCCAGGGGCTGGAACCAGCTGCCTTCCCTCCCCTGCTGTGCAGCCCCCAGGGAAGCCCCAGGCACCTTACCCTGGGGGGCAGGGAAGGCAGCTGGCTCCAGCCCCAGGGGCTCCCCACCATGTCTGGCGAATGCAGGGGCTGCATGCAAGTGTGCTGGAGATAGAGATGGCCCCAAGGAGACAGCAATCCTTGCTGTGATGTGCAGCACTAGCCAGAGCTGTGTCCTGCCAGGCGCCTGCTGCTGCTGCACCATGGTAGGAGCGTGGGGGGCGTCCCCCCCCACCCTCCCCATATACAAACCCCTAGTTGAGATTATTTAGCCTT
>NW_017729006.1:28222484-28223532 GCF_001723915.1 Gavialis gangeticus | reverse complement strand
CCCTTCAACATACCCTGTGCCCACCCCAACACAGCCACCCTCCCTCACACACACCCCATACCCTCCCCCCACAATATAGAAGACTAAGAATCTATTTTTGGGTTATTATGCAATCCCCTCTATATACAGTATGCAAACACAAGTCACAACAAAAATATGTTTTGTAATAAAATGAAAATGTGTTGTAGTAGACATTTGACTTCTAGTGTATGATTTGGTGTTTTTCGGGTTCTAAGATGGCCACCTCCTCTCCCACAAGAAGTATTTCCGGGGGGCACGAGAACGGACTTTCAGTGGCCAAGGTCAGGGATTAGGGGGTGAGACTTCCAGTCCCAAGATGGTGAGAAGGGGCAGGGCAACATCAAGGGGCAAGGCTACCCATGCGGCCCTCGACAGCTCACCAAAACTCATTAAGCGGCCCTCCACCTGAAATAATTGCCTACCTGGAAAAGATTTTGTGGACTGGACTGCTGCATCAGCTGCACAGTACCTGTGTATATTCTTGGCTTGCTGGCCACCTGTTTGGACTAACAGCCACTTCCTCAATGCTATTGGTCATAGAATCATAGAAA
Organism: Gavialis gangeticus; assembly: GCF_001723915.1. Lineage (NCBI taxonomy): Eukaryota > Metazoa > Chordata > Crocodylia > Gavialidae > Gavialis > Gavialis gangeticus. The sequence goes on along the minus strand of NW_017729006.1, from coordinate 28,222,960 downwards.
ATTAGGGCTGGAAGGGACTTCAGGAGGTCATCTAGTCCAACCCCCTGCTCAAAGTAGGACTATCCCCAACTAAATCATCTCAGCCAAGGCTTTATCTAGCCAGGTCTTAAAAACCTCCAGGGATGGAGAGCCCACAACCCCTCTGGGTAACCTGTTCCAGTGTATTACTACCCTCCTAGTGAGAAAGACTTTCCTAATATCCAACCTAAACTTCTCCTGCTGGTATGAAATCATTGCCCTTTCCTCTGTCATCTGCCACCACTTAGAACAGTCTAGCTCCATCCTCTTTGAACTCCACCCCACTTCAGGTAATTGAAGGCTGCTATTAAATCTCCTCATGAGTCTTCTCTTCATCAGACTAAATAAACCCAGTTTCCTCAGCCTCTCCTCAGAAGTCATATGCCTCAGCCCTCGAACCATTTTCATTGCCCTCCGCTGGACACTCTCCAACCCTTTCTATAGTTGGGGGGGGGGGG
>NW_017729006.1:28220571-28222411 GCF_001723915.1 Gavialis gangeticus | reverse complement strand
GGGGGGGGGGGGAGGGGAAAGAGGAGGGAACTGCACACAGTTGTATCCAGATGTGGCCTCATCAGTGCCGAATAGAGAACCGTCACTTCCCGCAAATCTGCTGGCAACACTCCCACCAATGCAGCACAGTATGCCATTAGCCTTCTTGGCAACAAAGGGCACATTGTTGGCTCATATTCAGCTTATTGTCCCCTGCAACCCCCAGGTCTTTTTCTGCACAGCTGCTGCTTAGCCAGCCAACTAGTCCCCAGCCTGTACCAGTGCAGCTGCTTAGCCAGCTCGACCCCAGCCTGTACCAGTCTGACATCCAAAATTACAAGTCAGAGTGGGTACTGACTGTGCCATAAGCAAATGATTGGACTGAACTGAAATAAGAGGAATGTGCGCTTCTTGGGAGTGTCTTAAGGCACTAGCATCTTTTTTTGCAAAAGGAAACAGTTCACTTACCAGTCAGCTACAAAGGATTTCTCCCTGTCTGTTTAGTCTCAGAAGTGTTCACCTGCCTCAGTTTGACCATATAAACCTGCTTTTTTGGACTGTGAGCTCCATGCTCTGTTGACTTTCACATGCGTTTTAGGAAATACATATGGGGGTTGAACAGCATATTCTCAGAGTTCTGCAAGACACAGAAAACATCCTACATAGCGTAATATTTGGGAAGAGCTCACATTTGCGGTAGATAAAAAAAATGGGCTTCTGAAATCATTGCAACAGAAAATGAGGTTGAAAAAGAGAGTGAGCACACATGAGAATGTGAAGCTGCCTGTAGAAATCTAACTAGAACATAAAGCAGGGGAAAATCTTTATTGTTCTACCCATACATTTAAACTATTAGTAATTCAGGGATCTGGCCTGTGGTAGCTTGAGACCTTCATGCACTGCCTTGCATGAGAAAGACCAGAATATTTTTTAATACTTTCAAATTCCACCCCCCCACACACCTCCCAACTATACAAAGTACCTGCATAATATTGAGTTTTTCTGCACATAATTTTGAGTTTCTAGCTGTGCGATTACAATCGCAATTGCAACATTTTTTTTAAAATCACACAAAAAATTCCGTGGTTGCAGCTCTGAGAGCTGCTCTAATTAAAGCACCCCCACACCCTCCCCCCCAGAGCACATGCATAGATGCCCTTAATGAATTTATCCCAGGAGCTGTTTTTGTTTTTATTTGTAAAGGGGAAGCTTAAGAGCATGGAGAGATGAAGCGGTTTGCCCAAGTCAGGGTTAGAAACTGAACCTTTTCATCATAAGTTTAGTATCTTAAAATTTCAGGACAATCCTTCTTTCCTGCAAACAGGCCACTTCTGTGCTGCCAACATGCTAACTAAGCATTCTCACAAAAAAATTCATTAGCCCATTATAAAAGCCTTGGGTCTAGGGGGTGTTTTTCCTGCAGTTAGGTATATTAACTATTTCCAGGTCTTAACAAAAACATCTCTTGGCCATCAGAAGAAAAGAAACCAGTGCCACTTCGCATATGAATGTTAGCTTGGAGCCCCTGAAACCCTTACTTTTAACACCCCCCCCAACAAACAAAAAACCCCCCAAACAAACCCTCCTTCTCCCAGGTATGAAGCAGTAGTTCTGTAACTTGGATCTTAGAACTTCTGGGTCATCTTCCTCCAGGACTTCCTTACAAGAAACCCCTGCCATTGTTCCTATCTGGTACATGCCAAAAAGCCATGATTAGGTTTTCAGTGATATTTATGAACTAGTTTTTGTTAAGTTCACCATCTTCTTCCTGGATTTCAGCTGCTACAGAAAGCATCACTAGCAGGACTGGACAACAACAGGAAGGCAAGAGAAATAAGCCTCCTAAGCTAAATAGGCCAAA
>NW_017729006.1:28206690-28215571 GCF_001723915.1 Gavialis gangeticus | reverse complement strand
CAGGTATGAAGCAGTAGTTCTGTAACTTGGATCTTAGAACTTCTGGGTCATCTTCCTCCAGGACTTCCTTACAAGAAACCCCTGCCATTGTTCCTATCTGGTACATGCCAAAAAGCCATGATTAGGTTTTCAGTGATATTTATGAACTAGTTTTTGTTAAGTTCACCATCTTCTTCCTGGATTTCAGCTGCTACAGAAAGCATCACTAGCAGGACTGGACAACAACAGGAAGGCAAGAGAAATAAGCCTCCTAAGCTAAATAGGCCAAAATAATGGTGGAGGCATACCTGTGTTTTTTCCCCCTCCAATCCTTGGACAATAGACAAAATAAGCTCCCTTATCACACTGTAGCACAGCTACAGAGAAGCTACCATTTTAACTGGCTCAAAAGGCTATTCTGTGAAGGTCCAGAGGCATTTTAGATTGAAGAGAGAGCTAGAATGGTTTTGCCTGTCTATCAAGTGAAGATTAGTTCTCCTCGTGATGTTTGTAAGCAAATGGTCTTCGCATTGCTTCCTCAATATCTATACCTCCTTTTGAGGCACACTGAAAGGTATCTACTACCAGCTCTTAAACAAGTGGAGGTTGTTCAACACTATTTAGGAGCAATTCATTGGTAGTGATGTTAGCTGTTGACCCTTGCTGTACTTTTCAAATCCTGTGATTTCACTAGCTATTTTTAAAGAAGAGTGTAAAAGGGCGAGTTGTGAACTGTGCTTTCATTTGAATAAAGTTAGTTATTCCAGAGATCTGCTTTAAAAAAAAAAAGGCTGATGACTGCATAACCAAAAACATTAAAAATTATAGGAATAACTTGTGTCCCAGAATCAGAGTTTGTTTTTCTCTTTTCAAACTGTTCAAGTTTTTGAACACTTCCCTGCACTTGAAAAAACTGCCTTATTTTCAGAGCATATTAAAAACTGGAATATAATGCACATTTCTAACAAGAACATTTGTTACTGTTAAAAGAGTGAGAGAAGTTGCCAAGAGCAACAATTGAGTATCTCAGAGAAATGAGTGTTGTGTAAAAAAGGATCATGCAGTAATATTTCAGAAGCACTCAACTTCTAAGATCTTAGTAAGAGATAGCTTCAGCCAGCCAGTCCAGCAGATGTGAGATGCTAAAAGGGACTAGGGAAGAGGGGAAATCCACTTGCATTGAGGAGATCAAATGAATGATGTCCTTAAAAGACTAACATTTTAAGAAGCTGAGGTCATTGTACCTAGTAGGGGCCTGAATGTCTTAAGAAGGCTAGGTTTGTGAGTAACTTGAAAGGTTATACATAGGTGTCTTTGACAGCTGGCCCTCCAGGAGGGGAGTGCTCCCACTTGAGCACCTACAACAGCACTCTGGCTTTTGGAGCTCAGTGACACTGCATGAACCGGGAATAACAACATCTAAAATATTTGTGGAGGTTGGTTATTTTGATACTGGATCTACTGTTCCCCCTCAGGTGTAAACAAAAGAAAACCCAGAATTTGGTTGCATTATATTTCTCCGATTTAGAGGACCAAGTGCTGTTAAGATACCTATTAAGCTATCTGTATTGAAATTAGTGGATTGAGAATGTCTTCTCATTTCAACATAACATTAAAACAGGAATCTAAAGGGAGACTGTTTTTCCAAGGATCTCTTATTCTTGTCAGGGATAGTTTTAGGAGAACACCCTTTGATCCAAGAATCCTCTTCACCTGGGACAACAAATACAAGAGTAGAAAAAGCACCAAGAACACAGCATGAACACGGTTAACTGGCAAGAGGATGAAGCGACCTAGGGTAATAGGTTTATTTATTTATTCTTTTACTTTTGTAAGTATTTAAGGAGGTCTTTCAAGCTGATACTCTTCAGAAATTCAAGTAGCTTTGCTTGACAAACTAGGGAAACAGTTGATTGGATACTGACACCACCTAGTGGTGTTCCACAGAGATTCAACAAGGTAAAAAAATATTTAAAAGCCACCTAGCTGAGAAGAAGTAATATTCAATCTGTAATGAACCAAGATTTATTGTATTAATTCATCTTGGAAATAAGCAGGTATAGATCCAATCATGATGATACATCATCAGAGCTCTTAATTATTCAGGCATTTTAATACTGGATCTTTCACCAACTGGAAGAAAAACCCAGCTTGTTAAGTTAGGTGCAATCAGGTACAGACCACTGTATTTTAGAATTTAGAACTATTATACTTTTTATATAGTTGTCTCTATCGGTTGTTATAACATATTACTGAACAGGCCATGTCACCTATACCAACAAACTGTAGTGATATAGACTGTGTATATTATTACAGGGGAAAAGTCAATTTACACAATTTAGAAGATGGACCTTGCACCTTGCATTAGAAAGTTTAGGAGATGTTTAACTGTGAATTCAAACTTAGCCACATAAATTTTATAAGCTGATTTTCACTTTTTAAAAAAATGATCAGAATGAAAAAAGGGTTGTTTTTTTTTTTTTTTTTTTAAATGCTTTCAAATCACAGCCAAATTCTTTAGTCCCTGATGTGGTCTGCTGACTGGTATATAGATTGAAGTGTGTGCGTGTGTGTGCGCGCATTTCATGGACTACCAATGAGTAGAACAAGAAGCTCATAGTGCTGCAGCCAGACTTACTTGTTGGTAAGTTCCTCACCAGTTTAGGAACCACAAACCAAACAACCTGCTTTGAATTTAAGCATTTTATTATACAGGCTCACAGTTACTCTGAAGTGGTTACAATGAATACAACTGATAGTTTGAATGTATTCAAACAACACATTACAAACTAATGTATTCAAACAAAATATTAGATAACAACCACTGTTTCTTCATGCTAGATGCTGTCATTAGTTCCAAAGCATTTTACTGGTTATGTAAAAGAAACTCAGTTTTAGCTCTGCAACTGTCTGGAACAACTTCTTCAAGAAAACTGCTCTTTATCGACATATGAAGGGTATGAATATCTGGCATACAGAACCAAAAAAAAAAAGGTCTCCAACTTTTATAGTTATATCTTATTCCACTGTAGGAAAGTTTCAGCACAGGTTCAGACCTACAGAAAAGCACACTATTTTAATGTGAAAAGCAAGGAATTAAAGCTGGATGAGATTTCTTTTTTCTCTGAAGGACAAGTCTTCTGCTGAGAAATACTGATTCCACTACGTTGACACTTTTCTTTTAAATACTTTTTTATACTATATTAATCTATAAACCCTAATATATCGGGTTTGTATCAGGTATTTAGTGTTATGTACTATAAAAAGTATAAACGAAAAGTTTGCTTATATGGATGTTTGGATATTTCTACAACTTTAAGGTTAGGGGGAGGATTACTTTTTGCTGGAAATGGACTTATACAAATTTGAAATGAAAGACATTATTGGAAGGTAACATACTTGTATCAAAGTACATAGAATCATAGAAGTAGGGTCGGAAGGGACCTCGTAGATCTTCAAGTCCGACGCCCCTCCTGGGCAGGAGGAAAAAAAAACAAAAACAAAAAAACTGGACTCAAATGAGTCCAGCCAGGTAGGCATCAAGCCTCTTGTTAAAGATCCCCAGGGTAGAAGCCAGCACCACTTCCCTTGGAAGTTGGTTCCAGCTCCTAGCCGCCCTAACTGTTAAGTAGTTCTTGCGGATGTCTAATCTAAACCTACTCTCCAATAATTTGTGTCCATTGTTCCTTGTCATGCCAGGGGGCGCTAGGGGAAACAGTGTCTCCCCCAAACCCACCTGGTCCCCCCTAGTGAGTTTATAGACAGTCACCAGGTCCCCCCCTCAGCCTTCTCTTGTGAAGGCTGAACAGGTTCAGGTGCTGCAGCCTTTCAATGTAGGGTCTGCATACAAGCCCTACAAAATTTATCTTGGGAAGAATTTGGGCTAGCCTAAGGAAATGTCTTCTACAAGTTTTATTACAACATTAGGGGTTTCTCTCAATTCACAAGGCTTAAAGGAAAGATATAATGATTTCATTGGGAACAGTATTCTGGAAGTTAGCGAGGAATCGCATATGGCATGTTGCAAATACATTATTCTGTGTGAGATGGCTCTTTAGGAGTGACAATATTAGCATATGTGGAGCCTCACATAACAGATACACATGAACCAAAGACAGAATGACAACTGGCTAATAAGTAAACTTTGTATAAATATCAACTAACCTAATCTAAGGGTTCTGCATACCCGTGGGGGTACACAAGACATCTCCAGGGGGTACGCAACAGAAATCGTGCAATGGCAGATTTAATTTTCGTTATAATTATTGGCATTTAAAGGGTTAAAATACAAAACCCTTGTGGACAGCTGGTAAATCTGGAAGGGGTATTCAATAAGAAAGTTTGGGAACCTCTAACCTAATCCACATATATTATTAAACCATTATAATAAAAGTTGGTAACTGTTTAGTGTCACACTGCTGGTTGTGCTAATTAATATCCCTTTTCATGAAGATGGATTAAAACCAAGGTGGTACAAACGCTCAGTTGTGATAAAGGTATTTGCAAATGACTTAAAAGTTTTACATCACAGAATTTCTACCCATTCTGCATAAAAGAATTGCATCCGTTAATGTTAACTGATAAAAATATCATTAATACTAAGACCCCAAAGAAAAATAACCAAAATCTTCTCAACCCAAATCAGGCTTATAATCATTTAATAGTAAGACTCTCAAGAAGCCAAGTTACCCGTAGAATTTTCCCCCTTCTAGTAAAACTCACTTTAGGTTACAAAGAAGACAGTGCTGTACTGCCCAGATTCCTCTTTTTTAATTTTCTAAAAAAAATAAATAAATATGTGAATGCAGCTCTTTCCATTCCTGTGTCTGTGCAAAGACAAATAAAGTACTGAATTGAACAGACACTTTTAAAAGGTTTTAGCACTTTAAAATCTGTTCTTTTAGCTGAGTGCCACATACCTAGTTATTAAATTAATGACTTTAATTTTTATCTTTACGTAAACAGTAAAATTATTATGCAACTCCACAGAAGAGACACGTCAAAGTACAATAATTAAGGACAAACACCACATGGAACAACACACTCCTCCCCAATAAAGCAGATCAGGTAAGTGAAAAATACTATGTTATGGACAAAGCAGGATGTGTAAGACAGGTTAGTACCTTTTTGGGACAAGACATTTACATTTTACAGTTTCAGGGCACAATTAGTCATTATACCTCAGTCATTTACAACTGGTCTTATTAAGAAGTCAATAATGCACATAGTGAATAACTTGTGCTCTCATTCAACTGGGACTTCAGATTGACCAACACATTAAAAGCAAGTTGAATCAAGTTCAGATGCAAGTTAAAAACTTAAAGTTGAAATAATTTCCCAAATAAGCACTAATACATGTAATTTCTTGAAAATCTATCACACATCATCAGCATGTTACATCACAACATTGTTTATTATGTGACTTTTTACAATACAAACAAAAATACAGAAATGCAATATATGAATACAGCTAAATGCAAAATGGTGATTTTTTTTCCCCAAGAGGTCATGATTCCCATTTCTAGTAAAATAAAGAAAGACTGCACACAGGTAGAAACAGGTTGGTAGTTAACTCCACAATTTTGTCTAGAAATGACCTATAAATGTATTTTCTGCTACTTACCATAAAATGTAAAAAGGGAGTTAAAGGAAAGTTTTACTCACTGGTTCCTACCATATGAAAGAAGCTATATTCTATTTAGCAGGGCCAATATATGGAAAAATATCTAAATTAAACGTTATTACAAAAATGAAGCAGTAATGAGATTCTTCTGGCTAAAGAAGTTACTAAATGAGAATAGCATATATTTTAAAGAATCCAAAACAAAAACAATTGTTATAAAAAGCTTTAGGTGCACTGTAAGCCTATAAGTTTGTATTTCCATGTGTACTTTTAAACAATGGAAGTGTCAAAAATAGGGTCAACTGTGTTAGACTAGATTACATTATTGTATATGCTGCACTGAATGGAATTCTTGTATTATAACAGAGAAGCATAGTTTGTATCATATTATGGCAATTCATCCTCACTAAAAACCTCCTAAAATCCTCATAGTTTGGAAAATCCTGTAAACAATCAAACCACCAGAACATGATTGTACAACAGTAAAATGTTTTGTGTTAAAATGACAACCTTTTAAAAAAAACAAAAAAAGGAAAAATGGTACTTAGAGCTGTTATTTTCCAAGTAAACAACACCCTAGACAATTCAAGGCATCTCAATTTCCATCAAGCTTAACAAAAAAAATTTGTCATGCTGTTAAATCCATTGTTATGGATACAACTGGTGCAAAACTGGTCATACGGATCCAACGAACACTGATGTCCAGGCTGGCATATTGGCAACTAATACATAACTGGTGGTCAATAGATGCATTTAAAAGATCTTCCCTTTCTTCTTGTTCTTTTCCAAGGTTCTGAGAAGACAATACAAGATTAAAGAATGTTCTGACAAATAATTTGCACATAATTTGTGTATATTTTTAAAAACATCCATTCATCAACATGTAGGCATCTGGCTTACTTGTTTAGATGTATAGTAATAAGATTATTTGTCTTGGCATGCTATGTAAAGAGTAGGTAGGGCAACAATCAAGCAGTAAATGCATTATTTTTACTCTGGCAGACAAAACTCTTAGGGTAGAGTTTCATAGATTTAGGGTCGGAAGGGACCTAGTAGATCTCCTAGCCCAACCCCCCGCCAGGGCGGGAGAACAAAAAACGGGACTCAAATGAGTCCAGCCAGGTAGGCATCCAGCCTCTTCTTAAAGACCCCCAGGGTAGGGGCCAGCACCACTTCCCTTGGAAGTTGGTTCCAGCTCCTAGCCGCCCTAACTGTGAAGTAGTTTTTGCGGATGTCCAATCTATACCTCCTCTCCATCAACTTGTGCCCATTACTCCTTGTTATGCCAGCGGGCGCTAGGGGAAACAGCGTCTCCCCCAAACCCTTCTGGTCCCCCCTAGTGAGTCTATAGACGGTCACCAGGTCCCCCCTCAGCCTTCTCTTGTGGAGGCTGAATAGGTTCAGGTCCCGCAGTCTCTCACTGTAGGGTCTGCCCTGTTGTCCCCGGATCATGCGGGTGGCCCTCCTCTGGACCCTCTCCATGTTGTCCACATCCCTCTTGAAATGGGGCGCACAGAACTGGACACAATACTCCAGCTGTGGCCTGACCAGTGTCGCATAGAGGGGGAGGATCACCTCCTTGGCTCTAAGTGATCTCTTTTATTAGACCAACTAAATAGTAGCAAAAATATTTCTTTTCCTGCAAGCTTTTGGGCCCAAACACCCTTCATCAGGCAGAGGAGGATATTTTTCATACTTTTACTTTGATTTTCAGGAGTTAAAAGACTTGACAGCTTCCAGTTACAGAAGTATGAGCCCATCCCTCTGATAAGATCTGAGGAAATACGGGCAAAACAGCCCTCCGATTCTAATACAATTTTTATTAAAAAAAAGTGAAAATCTGTGGGGTTATACTTTTATTTAGTAGAAAGTAAGTAAGTATTTGCTCTGAAAGTGTAGAGTTTTACCACTATTTCCAAAAAATGTTTGTTTATACCCAACAGCAGTTTGACAGTGTTACCCATTTAAAATATTGAAACTGATGGTCAAGCACTAGAAACGCATACATTTCTTTTGAAAGAAAAGCAAAGAAAATAAAAAACTTTTCTTTCAACAAACATTAGGTACAAATAGCAGCAGCAAAAATAATGCTTACCTGGAGGAATTCTGTTGTTCCAAAATACGTTGCTGAGTTTCCCAGTTTGCCTTCTCATCCTCAAACTGGCGGCGCTTTTCCTCCAATTCTTTGTGCTGTGCTTCCAGATTCTTTTTCATTTGCTCATGGCGTCGTTGAAGCTGAAGTTATAAAGCAAAATAGTCAACAAACTGCAAAAAGCTACAACATTAGGGGTTGTAGTGGCTGATGATGCACATGCAACAGTACAAAAGATGGAGGATTCTGATAGGGAGACTAAAATGACAGTTACAGTGAACAGACTGTTTGGAAACACAGGAATAGTATATTTGAGTTTTTAGATTTTTTTTTAAAACATTGAATTGCTTAAGGAACACTATTTAAGTAAAAGTCAGTCTTTACTTCAACAACTTTCTACTTTTTATTCCTGTTTCTTGGAGTCCAAGTGAAATCTATGCAACAATGGAAATTGTGCTACAGGAGACTTGCTAATTTAGGGGTGGGCAGTTATTTCGGACGGAGGGCCGCTTAACCAGTTTTGGCAGGCTGTCGAGGGCTGCATGGGTAACCACACCCCTTGACATGTGCCCCACCCCCTGACCACCATCTTAGGACCAATGACCCAATGTCTTTGGTCCCAAGACATTGGGACACTGGTCCCATACCCCAGGGCCAGCACTGGTGGGGCCCAAAGTGAGGCACAGGCTGGCAGGGGTCTGTGAAGCTGGGCTGGCCTGCACCAGCTGAGGGGGGAGCTGGCCTGGCTCCATAGAGCCCCTGCCGGCCGGGACCCCACACTCCTGCCTCCCTGCTCTGGGCCCCGCCGGCACCGGCCCCAGGACACCGGTGTGGGCCCCATGCTCCCGCATCTGCTCACTCCCAATGCCCCCCTGCCCCACAGTACAGGCAGGGGGCAGTGCACAGCCCCAACCACCTGCTTGTCAGCAGGGAAGAAGCTGGTGCTGAGCGCGGGGAAAAGCAGCCCCTTGCCCACCCCATGGCCAGCGCTCTCTGTTGCAGCTGCTCGCAGCCCACACGGGGCTGTCCTGAGCAGGCACAGGCAGCGCCACGCGGGCTGTGAGCATCTGCTGTGAGGGGTGCTGGCCACGGGGCGAGTGAGGGGCTGCTTTTCCCTGTGCTCAGCACCAGCTTGTAACCCAGCTCGCCCGTCAGGGCTGTGCACAGCAGCAGCAGCTGTGCCCCCC
>NW_017729006.1:28191862-28201690 GCF_001723915.1 Gavialis gangeticus | reverse complement strand
TCGCCCGTCAGGGCTGTGCACAGCAGCAGCAGCTGTGCCCCCCCACTCCTTCCCTCCATGCCGCACCGGGCAGTGTTGGCTGCTGCTGCCCGCCTGGAGCGCGCTCTGAGCATCCCACAGGCGGCGGTGGCAAACAGTGCACGGTGCAGCAAGTGGGGGTGCCGTAGCTGCTGTCACCACATGCAGGCGTTGTGCAGGACACGGGGCTGTCCAGAGCAGGCACAGGCAGCCCCATGCAGGCTGCGAGTGGCTGCAGCATGGGGCGCTGGCCATGGGCTGGGCAAGGGGTCACTTTCCCTCCTGTGCTCAGCTTTTCCCCAGGCCATTTTTCCCTGGGCTCCTTCCCTGCCTAGGGTCCTTTCCTGCCCTTCCCCTTACCTGAGGTTCCAGCTGGGGCAGCCACATGGTCCCAGGCCAGAAACCCCTGCTGGGGCTTCCAGCTGAGAAGGTGGAGCTGGCTGGGTCCTGCTGTTGTGGGACCCCGCTGGGCTTCCCCTGGGTCCTACTGCCCTTGGTTCCTGTCATCTTTGACAGGAACCAAGGGCAGAGAAATATTAATTTTCTAAGTTTTTTAGGATCCCCAAGGGCCGGAAAGAATGGCCTCCAGCCCGTGGGATGTATTTTGCCCACCCCTGTACTAATTAATACTAACAAGCAGAGAATGCATAACTAGTTAGTGGTCACAGTAAGTAAATGAAAAGCTAAGATAAACTATAACAAAGCAGTAGTTGGTATTTGGAAACTACTTATAAGAGTTCTATAGTATATTCTGGAATAGCAAAGTTTTTGTAATTCAAGGAACCACAACAGCAACCTTTAACTGGGTCCCCTACTTTTTCATGGTTTTTTTTGACTTTTAGGTTAAATGACTTCTTTTCACTCAATCAGTCACTTCATTTCATCCTCTCGGTGTCCTGAGTTTATTTCTGGATGAAGACCAATACACCTCACTTGGCCACCCGACAAATTTCTTCCATTAAGCACTACACCAAAGTCCACTGTATGGACATTAATGTTACCTGCCCTACAAAAATAGCAGTATAAAGACTCGGGCATCAGAGGGAATTGTAATATGAATGATAAAAACCACACTTCTGAGAAATCACATATTAGTCCATCCATCTCACTTTTCTTCTGATTTTAGCAGTCTCCTTCCTTTACATCTCCACTGTCCATCTAGTGTTACTGGAAATAGCTTTCTGGAAGTTAGCAAGAAACTAACATAGCTAAGATTTAACCCCACCTCTCTCCTAGTCAAGATGAGGTTAAAATCATCATCACTTCACTACAAATCCTTTCCCTCCTACTTTCAAAACTTCCACCACCATCCTCCTGCTTGAAACATTAGTGATCTATATGACTCTTCTCCCCACCCATGATAGCAGTAACTATATCAAGATGGATGGAGGGATGGATATTCGGGCAAACTCTGACTTTTGTAAACTTGTATTCTCTGCTTTGTAAGATTCCCATAACTGTTGTTTTGTAATCTGCAGCTATGAACTGTTGCACCAAGTTTACTAGGAGACACTGCCTCCCTAGCAGAATGAAGGAATTCATATTTTATGTAATATTTAACAATAGTGTTAGTAACTCCCAATCAGCAATGTATAAGCAATGTAAAAACATGTATAAAGACAGACTTTGCTTTGAGGAGCTCATCTAAGAGAACAGTGGGAGATGAGGACATAAGCAAATGTATGTAACGACTTCATACAAATGCAAGTTTTTAAAAAAATGATAGTTGAAACAGTTGTGGGACATTTCTAGATACTCTTAAACTAAGGATCATTAATTGGTTGGCATCTTTTAAGTATCATGGCATAAATGCTTTTGAAGAATGGATTTCAGTAAAGGGTATTAATAATGCTAAATAAATGTAAAGCTTCAAGTAGTATATGTGGTTCACAAATCTCAAATAATATTTAGGGAATTTTAAAAATCCCTAGTAAGGTTTTTTGTTTTTTTTTTTTCTTTCTCCAAACAAGAAATAGATTGCTTTTAACAAGTGATTACAGGAAGGAAATCAGTGCATACAAATGTGAAAATCACCTTGAAAGTTAGTATTTACACCATTTCAATAAGACAGAACTTTGGTAAAGATTTAGTGTGGGTTTCATTTAAACTCTTCTTCCCCATATAATATTACTTTGTGATACTAGGAAGCATTTAAAACATGTGTGTTTACAAATGTAAAGTCTCTGGGGAAAAGTACTCTCTCTGCAATAGTTCAGTACAGAACATAATCCTGACATTTAAAACACATTTTGATTACCTCAGCTTCAGAGTCCTTTAGTTTCTGAACTTTTTCTTTGACCTTCATCTCAAAGACCTGCTCCATTTCCATCTCCATTTTTTTCATTTTGGCCACATGTTCTCTCCTCTCTTCTTCCATCTGTGCCAGGGGGCTCCTATCATTAAACCAGTGCAGAGGATTAACCAATAGATTTTTCTCTCTCCCACACAACATATGAAAGCAAGGAGAAAAACTGAGACATTAAACAGAATGATGTGTCTAAGTGTGCTGCCAGCCAAAATTCATTCCGCATAGTTTCAGTAGCTGCAATTTTTTGTTTAATCAGCTGGACAACATTAAACTTCTAATAGACACAGTCTTATTTTACAATATAAAATATTTCTCGTTCCATGCTTAATTTGTTTGGGTTAGAAATAATGCAACCGTATTTTGAAAATACTTTGATTTCTGCCTTCTAACAGAACCTCTATCAGGGGCTCAGTAAGGAGCCGGTTCAAATCAGAAAAATCTAGAACTACTATTTCAAAAAATAAGGTAACACCTTCCAAGTGACCTTCTAACTCTCAGCTCTGTCACCCTCAAAAAGATTTGTGTAGGGAAAAGAATAGAAAGACAGTCTTCAAACTAGAACATACCAATAGAAAATAAAGCGCGAAAGGAAAAGAGCATCGAGATTTTTAATTTTTTTATTCCTCTGAGTAACACCAAGTCATTACAATACGATATTTTCAAGATTTATCTTAAACACAATCTTCTCCTGTACAGTTTCTTTTAAAGATGCAAAAATTTTTCCAGAGAGCTTTTTGGGCAGCTGGGCTTAAGACTTACTCATGACAGCACTCAACATGGAATGCTTATACTTAGTAAAGCATGAATTATTCAAATACTTTTTAAAACCCCTCCATACACTTTAAGGCAACTAATTTACTGTTTTAGAGTGTAGCCTGCATAATTGGATTAATGTGGAGGGTTATCTGCAAAACAGCATTTCAGATTTGTAATAATCTTTACCAGTCTGTAAAATTTACCACATTATAAAATGCCATGTTTCATTTTTTTCCTGGTGAATGACTAGATAATGTACAAAGTCAGCCCCATTGCAGGGTTAATTTACTACTCAAATAGCAAGAGCAATGAGAACAAATGAACTTCAGCCTGTTTCAGCACAGAAGTATGTTGTGAAAATGTTTTTTAAAAAAGCTCTTATTAGTACATGGATGTAAAACAAATACTTAAAATGTTTATATGAATATTATCAGTCTTCTGAACATTTACTGGCATGCAAACAAAGCCATCAATAAGCAAGGAGTGCCTACTCATTTTAGCACACCTAACCCTGCTCTAGGACAGAAACTGTACCTGAAGTTGCTAACTGTGAATAAATAAAAAATAAAGTAGCTGCTTTATTCCCCTGTGAGTGTGAAAACAGGAGCTTCCAAGGTTAACTATAGGCTTTCAGAATCCCTTAAAATATCTGTGGTATTTTAAAAATAATTCTAATATAAGAGCATCCTTTTCAACTCAAAACTGCAACTCCTTTAAGAGTGCATCTCTTACAGGACAGAATGTTTTTCAAATGGCTTTGAAAACTGTTTTGCCTACTGATGGGTCATTCCACACACGATCTTGTATGCAATGACCTATAAAGGCTACAATTTTGGCATGGTGACTTTTAGTAAATTTCACAGCAGAAATTCTCAGATTGTTTTTCTTTTGTAAGGTGTTTATATTGTTTTCACTACATCAACATAAAAAGGAGCTAATAAAATATTTGACATCAACTTCATCAATGCTAACTTCATATAATTACAATAAATAGCTAGTGAAAAGGGTAACTGATTATGAGGAAAAAATGGTGGTTTGTACTTTCAATTAGATTTTCTTCTGGCTGTGAAACGTTGTATGTATATAGTGAAGTAGTAATCCTTGATCCCAGAACTGTAATCTCAAAACAACTTTGATTAAAATAACTTTCTCACCTTCTACAGTATAACAAACACCAAGAGACTTCTCAAAACAGTAACATCCAGTGTTGAAAAGCAATCTTTTAAGTCATGCCAAAAGTCAACAATATTTAAACAGTTCTTAACAGAAATTACCCTGATTAAAAGCCCATGAATTTGGCTTTTCCAACACGTTGTCTTTGAAACATAGAAACTTGCATCAAAAATACTTCTTGATGTTGCCTTGACTCTGACTGAACAGTTGGCATGCCCTGAAAAGTCAGCAGCAGATTGACAGGAAACGCACAGCACTGTGTAGGTAGGTTTCACTTTTCTTACTACTTCCAGTAATAACTACTGCGTTAAGTTGTTTGACTGTAAGAGGTTAACCAGGCAGCAAGGTCAGCCACATGATTTTCTATTTTATGTGCTTCTGTATCTGATTATTCATAAAAAGTAAAACTCAACTTTCTTGGATCAAATGCTCCTATTGCTTAAACAGCTGTGTGTATTTCTAACAGTCCATGCAGGAAGACCACATATGCAACTGATGAACTGGAAAATACGCTCAAATGCTTCTTCACAAAAAAAATTCTCAATATGGCTGACACTGAAAAGGAATTACTCAAACCAACTATTCCACTTTGAAAATGACAGTGAAAGTGGTATTCCAGGTACTTTTCACTATCTGGAGGGGCTGACAAAACAGCATCTTACAAGAGCAGGCAGTAAAACCTATTTTACTCTGACAGCAAATAACATTTGTAAATGCATTTTTCTATATTGATGTATTAAACATATGGCCCACGGGGTGTAGTTCTGGCCCCAGACCTATGCACTGCATATGCTGGACCTGGCACTGCACGTGCCCCATGCAACAGAGCGAGTTATTACTGCATGCAGCCTGCGCCTGGAATCCCCCGTGCTGCATGCAGCAGTTGGGTCCAGCTGGCACACTGCAGGCACCATGTACCCTGTGCACATGGCATATGGACTGGACCTGATGCTGCACATAACATAGGTGGTCCAGGGCACAGGCTGCATGCAGCACCCTGGACTGACCCCCTGTGCTGCCTGTAATGCCAGGTCCAGCTAATATGCTGCAGGCAGTGTGTACTCTGTGCTGGCCCTGGGGACTGGCT
Source organism: Gavialis gangeticus (assembly GCF_001723915.1). Lineage (NCBI taxonomy): Eukaryota > Metazoa > Chordata > Crocodylia > Gavialidae > Gavialis > Gavialis gangeticus. The sequence goes on along the minus strand of NW_017729006.1, from coordinate 28,196,348 downwards.
TGTGCTGTGTGCAGTGCATGGCTAGGACCCAGTGTCGTGGATGCTCCACAGGGGGGGTCAGATCCGGGCCAGTCTGCACATCTGCTCAGATACACTCATTCAACTTGTGGGGCCAGATAAGTTGATAACCCTGCTCTATATCATTACCTGCAAAGTGCTTTTCACCAGTCTAAGTCACACACCGCATTTAAAAATACCACAGACTTCAGCCTCACTTTTTGGTTCCATATGCAGCACTACCACTTAACAAAAACAGTACATTTTACAAATGGAGACCCATAGTTCCGTTTCCTCTAGCAGAATCATAGAAAAAAGGGTCTGGAAGGGATTTCTGGAGGTTAGCTAGTCCAGCCTTCTGCCCGAGTCAGAACCAATTCAAACCCCTATCCAAATCAACCCAAGCACACCCTGGCCTAACTAAACCTACACAAGTCAATCCTGTCACAAAACCCAACTTGGCACAGGTAGAGCAGGGGGACAACAGCAGTCAGTGTCCTGCTGCTGTAAGGACTGTCAAAATACACTTGAGAGGTCCAAGGAAGAGGGCCACGCTCCTCACTACCAAGGAAGGCAGAAACCTCCCCCAGTCTGTACAAATCTGATTATGGGGTAAAATACCCTCAACTCCAAATTTAGTGATTGGTTTGACCCCAATCTAACCCCCAGACTCTAGCCAGGAACTTCCAGGTTTTAGTCCCGGCAAGAACACCCATACACTCCAGACAATCCCCAGCCTTGTCTGTACACAACACACAATGCTTTTGAGGAAGGCAGGAAAAGCAAATGAACAAGAAAACCCCAAACCCCTCACACAAATAAACCAACAACAAAACCAAAAGCCCTGACATGTATAACAACAGGAAAGGAAAAAGGTTCTTCCCAGGCCCATGCAGCACCCAGCAAAGCCCAGCCCAGCAGCATGAGAAATACCACGGATATCCATGCAGTGGGCATCTTGTTCACTATTTAAATCTATGATGTCATGTAGTTTATTAGGCAAGACTTATGTTCTAAACCCGGGCTGTCCGACTTCAAAGCAGCCAGGGGCTGCACACCATTCAGGCCACATCAGCAAGGTCTGAGTGGAAGCCATGGGCCCCAGGGCTCCCTGCTATACCCTGAACCCCCCTGCTGCTGCACCCTGTTCCCTGCACTCCCCCCAAACGTGCTGCTGTTCCCTGCACTGCACAGGGTGCTCCCTAGCTGCTGCTCCCCACATCCTTACTGCACTATGTGCCAACCCCACCACTACTACTTCCTGTGCCTCTCTGCTGCATCACATGCCCTGACTTACCCTTGGCTTCTCGTGCTGTGTTGCACTGCTCAGACACCCTGAGCTGTGGGCTCCCCTGTCATTGTAGGCTATGCTGTGCTGCACCAGCCCACCTCTTCAGGCAAGTCAGAGGGAAGAGGAGCCTGGAGCTGAGCAATGTGGGGAGATAGAGCCCAGTGGGAACCCAGGGGCCACAATCTAACCTGTTGCAAGGTGGCCATCAGCTAGATAGCACTATTCTAAAAACTCCCCTCTGTATTAATGAGGAAGTGTCTGCAAAAATAATATATACTACTACACTGCTAGAGGAGCATTCTTGCTGAATGCTTACAATAGAAAAACAGTATCCTTAGCAAGGGAAACCCAGTGGTCCAACATCAGCACATAACAGAATTTTTTTTTTTAGTATGAAAAAGAATCCAAATTAGATGCATTATTAAACCTATAATGTTTTATAGGAGTTTATTCAAATTCAGTTTTGTGACTGTAACAAAAATCATAGCCTTACAGATAGTAAAGTGAAAAGTAAATATGTGCTATGAGCCCAGGATCATTTGAAAAGAGACGCTTGTACTTTTAGAATATGCTTTAAAAGTGGCATAAGATATTTTTAGTTGAATCTGAATTGAATTTTGCAACATTTGAAGAAGCAAATCAAGGGCTAAAAAACCAAAAACCAACCCCCCCCCAAATTTTTCAAATACAAAATGATCCTACTTCAAATCTGGAATTTACTTTTACTTTACAAAGGCAAATTGCTTGTGCCTGTAGTCCCTGTTATAAGGAAAAATGTATGTAAGTTAGAGTAGTGTTTGAATACAAGTCACAGGACACTAGTATATGAGCTTATATTTTATAAAAATATAAATAATACAATTCCTGAGTGGTATGTGTAAGATGCTTGTAAGAGTATGCCTAGAAGTATGAATGTAAGCAAACCAAATGATAAAAATTAATATTTTGCCAATTCCCTTAAGATTGTAACACAATTTTGAAACTGAAAATGTTTCAAGTGTCTATTCTTCCATAACTATAAGAGTCCTAGGGCTTATGGGTCCTGAAGTAACACTGACTCATCCAAATGGGAACAGAACTGTCTCCCTAAATACCCTGAATATATATAAGAGGCGTGGCTCATAAGTAATTTCAAGAAAGTTTGGTCAGTGTTTCTTCGCAAATTCAGTAGATCAGCAGGTCAATATTTACTAGATTTGTTTTACAACATTCTTATAATGATTATCCTCTGTTAGGTCTTAATTCCAATACTGAGACACATGTACAAAACATGTAGAGAAGTCAAGGATTTAAAGAACAAGAAGAGTCCAAGAAAGCAACGTAAAAAGAAATGTTAAATATAGGTCTGGTCTAAAGTTACACATATATACACTATAACAACCCTTCAAGGTCAACAGAAAAAAACCACCTCATGTTATTCTCTGCTGCACGCACAAAGTGGAACCTCTGCAAGCCATTGGTAAGATAAAACCATAGTCATAGTCAAAACAGACTAAGCCAACAAGTTTTTCAATTTAATAAGCATCTGTAAAATGTGGAGATAAGTAATGAAGAGTCCACAAATTTTTGAGAAGCAGCAATACAAGTTGGCTGGAACTAACAAAAGTCCGCAGATCCAACCTGGGTGAATTGTGTAATTTTCATATCTTCAAACCCTAAAAACTTCTACATGAAACCCCTCTCAAATATTTTGGGAGCAAGTATTTTACAAGATTTGTCACTTAAAATATTTATAAAACTTTCTAATCTAATGTTAGAGCAGTTTTAGAACAGAAAACACTAAGGTAAAAAACAAATGGCAAGAGCTGAACAAGAATACTTTTAAAAATCTGAAACACTTAACATTAATAGCCTTTGTATTTAAAGAATTTTTGTCTCAAGTCTTTGGAAAAATTTAAATGACCACTTACATGCCTTCAACTGTGTCAAATCTAAAAAACAAAAAATACAGAGGCTTAGCATGCTTAAATAAAAATCACAAAGCTAAAAAGCAATAATTAAAAAAAAAGCAAATTCATTAATAGATTCCTAAAACTAAGATTGTGTGCCCCCCCCAAAAGCAAGACTTTCCATAGTAAAAAGAAAGATTGTTAAATAAAGCTGGTTACATTTATTTCAAAATTCAGTTAGTAAATCACTATACCATCTAAATATTAATGCAGATCTGATGCACAGAGATATTTCAAGTAGAGTTTACCTGAGTGATGTATTTAATGTATGCATGCTTTAAAAGTGATTTTAAATATTTTAGTGACATCAACTTAACCACTCTGTCTAAATAAATGTTCTGAAACCAATACCACTCTTGATTTATTTGCTTTTCAAAAATATCAAATTTTGGATGCTTATCTTGCTGGGGTGATCTGACCCCAGCTGACTTCCTGCCCTGGGCTGGACCCGATGACCTCGTGAGGTCCCTTCCAGCCCTAAAGTCTATGAAATCTATTAAATCTGTCACCTAATAAAGATTACATTCCAAGTTAAAAAATGTTTGTGCGCTATGGAAACAGCACTTAATTTCACTGGCCAGCAGAGGTCTCACAACAGGCTGTGCTCAGCTCTGAAGAAACCTTACTATAATTACATCTGAGCTTCAGCTGCGTTAGCATAGCACAAATAAAATAATAACTGTCCGCCCCCCTCCACCGGATAAAAACTACAGTTTTCAGCTGCCTGAAAATTAGGTATTTTGACATCAAATAATTTGCAACGTAATATAAATCATGAATTGCTTTATATTAGAAGTGTCCCCTAGAATGTTGTGCTCTGTCTATAGGAAGCAGAGAATCTTAGGAGTTATGGCAAGGTTATTAAAACAACAAGAAAATACCTTTACAGTCAAGAGTTAGAAGCAAATCTACATTAAGCAGCAGTTAAAGGATCTAGGAATTGTTACCGTGTGTGACAGCTGTTTATCAAAAATGCCTGTAAGTCAGGTAAGGTTCTCCCCCCCCCGCCCCATTCACATATCAAAAATATGCCTTTTGATAACTGAAAAGGTTTATCTTAAAAATTACTGAAAATACTAAATTCACACCAGAAAATGAAAAGTTTCTCAAATTAAGTTTTTTCAATTTAATTCTGAATGCCAATTTTAGTATATGATACAGTGCACATGTACAATTACACTTACTGAATAATGTGAAGAGACAAATTCACAGGTGACGACCTGGTAAGGGGCCTCCAGGTTCTTGACCA
>NW_017729006.1:28183753-28191851 GCF_001723915.1 Gavialis gangeticus | reverse complement strand
CCGACCCTTAATCTATGAATCTATGAATCTATGAAAAAATCATCCATATAACTGAAGGTTACCCTTTGACAATATTTTCTAGAAATGCAATGATGTTGAAAAATGAAGAAAGCAGAGACTAACTAAAGCTAAAATTAAAAAAGGCTACATAATAACGGAAAACATGCCTTGACCGAGGCATTATTTGTAGAATAACTGACTGCCATCTCACTAAAGCAAGGAAGGAATTCAAAGTTATTCACTCCACAGAAGCAATTTAGTTCTGATTAATTAGTACAGTATCTTGCAACAAATATAATTTTGTTTTCAGATTCAATCACTGGGAATGTGGACAGACAAGTTATACCAGTAGATGCTGTTCCAATATACCTGGTTGGTGCCTCTGCTTCTGTATCAGCATAAATTTAATTGCTGTAACTTGAAATTTGAACAAAAACATGATTAACATTATAGCAGTCAAACTCCACATACTGGTACAGGAGTGGACAGTTATGTAGGAAGAGGATGCCTGTTCTCCTCAACAGCAAACTCTTTTCCATTTTAAGAAATTTGAAAAGCTATGTTTGTTCACAACCTGGGTCATGTTCAAAGGAACAAGCTAACATTTACTTTAGAAGTACCAAGACCTGTGAAGTCTAACAGAACACCTGCATTTCTACCCGGAACAGACCAAAATAAAAAATGAAAATATTTTAAATTTTCTCACAAGTAGCTATCTAGCTTCAAAACACTTAAGAAATTTTAAGAAGAAAGATCTGACACCAGCTAACTGAACAGAACAAGGTACACTATGAATACAAAATATAATATTTGGACAGTTACCAATGTAACTAAGTGTTAAAAAGTGTTGAAAACCCAGTCTCCTGGAGTATATTTCATTTAAATGTTTCAGGGTTAACTTATCTGTCTAAAACCAAAATAAATTAAAGCCTAAATTAAAGACTAATCATATTTCCACTTAACCACAGGGACTCACTTAGCTGGTAAGTCATGGCAATTCTTTCTTGTTTCATATTTGGTTCCACAAGAAAAAAAATGAGAGAGAATTATCTTGATCTCTAAACTTCTCTCAGTGCCTCCAAATTTATTTATCTGATCTCTAAAGCTAAGTACAGACAGTCCCAAAGCCGAAGGCTGAATTGATTCAGTCTTTGCAGGTTAGTCTAAACTGTAAAGATTGAACCAGTAAGCAAATGAACAGACATTCACTTTTTGAGTCAGGAAAATGCAGCCACATGCCTGCAGTGGCTCAAGCCACGGGCACTACAGCTCAGCTTTCTGGAACACAGCCAGAAGGGCTTGTGTGTTCGCTTTTTCTTCCTGATGCCCCCGCAGGCTCTGGGATTTGCCATCCACATTCACAGCAGCAGGGCTCTGCAGGGGTGCTCATCACTTCCTCTTCCAGCTTCCAGGTGCCTCTGAGATTTGTAGTCCAGTCAAAGACAGCATTAAGTAAGCATTGCAGAAGCAGCTCCATACTCGGGTAGGGTAGTTTAACCCCTCCACTCTCCCTGGCCCCAGACCCCAGCTTGGGTTTGCCTGGGGGATGGGGGAAGGGGCAATGAGCCAGCCAGTGAGGCCAGTAAGCCAGCCCTCACTGCTGCAGCTAGCGAGCAGAGGAGCAAGGCTAGCTCTGCTCTCTGGAGCAGACAGCCCAGCCCAGGGCTGCAAAATGTTGGGATGCTGGGGGACTCTAATTTAACTTGAACCAGGAAGAGGTCTCGGACAGAAGTTTCATAAACTGGTTTGACCTCAATCAGTTAAGTCTGATACTACATTCAACCAGGTTTATCTTAAACCAGTTTCAACCACTTTGAAACTGGTTTATGTGCACTGAACTTCTATTCTGTTACAGGTTCAAACCAGTTTCTGATCACTTAAACTAGTTTATGTGCAACTTGTCCCTAGCCTAAGAAATCTATTTTAGCCTATTTAACTTCTTACAACAGACCCCAAGCTTCCTGTTAAGACCTGGACTTGGAAAGTTAATTACAGTGGAATTCTCTTTATGGCCACTACTGAGCCACAAAGGAAAAAAATCAAACAGTAAATGGGAATAAAATATGCCTTTTCATATAGCTTTTTAAAGGCCCAGGCCAGGTCAAACATGAACCAAGGTATTTCTCATAGGAGGTTGTGATCCATCGACGCCACTAAATTTCTGATCTATCACTAACAGTATAAATACAAAAAGACCTGAGAAAAAGTGTCCTGTATTCAAAAACTTGTTTAAGTCTATCCCCATGATGGCCAAACCACGGTTCACGAGCTGCTTGCCAGCACAGTATTTGCAGCTCTCTGGAAACTGTCTGAAGCCCTGCCCATTTCTCTCTGAGTCAGCGCTGGGGGACAGTGCAGCCCAGTACCTCCCACTGCTCCAGCTTTCCCCACCGGGAGCACGCCCTGAGCTCACCGTCCTCCCCTTTTCTCCCTCCAGGACTGCCAGCTCAGGTGCTGGGCTCCCAGGGTGGGGGTTGCATCCATGCTGCTTACTCTTGCGTGTGCTTCCCATGGGGTAAGAAATCCACCTCCATTCTGGGTCGCTCAGAGCCCTCCCCCTCCCCCTGGCCCTTGAACTTCAGTGGAGAATCAGATGTGGCTTCCAGGGTGAGTAACTCTGGCCACCCCTGGTCTATCCCAACCATGTCTAATAAAATCATCACCTACAAAAATCCTTGCATCTTGCAGTATGAATGCAAGGTTTTTGAGATTTTACTAACAGGCTCAACAACTTTGTACTTGAGAGTTTGTTTGTTTGTTTTACTCCTTGTGCAAGTTTCCTAAAATGTCTTCACTTTTTGGTCAGTTCATTGCCTCGGGGGAAGTCTCCTGATATGGGGAGGAACAAAATCAATCCAATATATGATAGACACAATGGTGAGAAAAAGTGATTCCTACAGGTATAAAGAGAAATGAAGATCTTCCTTTTCCAAGTATCTGGTTTATGCGTCTGCCAAAAATTTCAGAGGTTTGGGGCCAAGAGCAAAGGTAAAGACCATATTTCTGAGTGTATACGCACTTCTGTTGTGAAACAATTGGCTAGGCCTCTGCCAGAGCAAGTCTCCTGACTGCCAACTAACTTCATCCTAAGAAAAAAAGGCTTCTTTTTCTATGAAGCCAACACAGGAAGATGTAATTATTTCTCAGCAAGTCAAATGCAGCTGAATGCAGAATTTTTTCTTCCAAATAAAATCTCTAAAGGAAAAGATATTCAAAGTTGGGACAAGATAGGCCTCCCTTAGAGCTGAATCGGATTCTCAGCAAAGCTATTACGAGCAGAAAATGCTGGAAAGAAGCCCAGAACTTTTCATTCAGTTGCAGTACAAAAGGGATACTGGATAGATGTTTATTATACCTGACTAGGAAGGAAGAACTTAAGTGGCACACTGAAAACAACTGGTACACAAGATTTATGTGGAACTTTCCTACTAAAGGCGATTCTTTAAGACCACAGGACTTCAGAAACATTTTCCTCTTGAGCATTATACAGCTCAGAGGAGAATAGCTACTTATCCACAGAAGCCTCCTGAAAGCATCCCCACTGAGAAAGCTGGGTAGTAGTTATTGATGCTCTGAAATCAAGGATAAAACTTAGAAAGTTTGCAAAAAGCCATACCTCAACCAATACACACTTTCCTCTTGAGACTCTTCTCCTTTAAGCATGGTCCAGTGTAGAAATAAAATCTCAAGAAGGGATGGATAGTCCTCAATAAAATTTATCTTTTATGGAAGATTTGCATTCACTGATTTGTAAGCCCTTCAGAAGCAATTCTGAAGCTTCATTACGTAACTTCCAAGAGGCAAGATTAAAGTATCCTAGTAGGACCTGGTAGCCAGGAAGAATTCACTGATCTTTTTTATCCCATGGCCAGTGACATGCTTGAGTGGATGGCTGACTTCAGGTCATGTAAGATTATACACTTCTTCAGAATCTAAGACTAAGACTCCCTCCACAGATGAGCTCTTTTCTCCTTTATGCAAATTGGGTGGACTGCTCTGTACACCGCATTTAAAAGCATCCTAAAGATAATGAAAACTATTTCTTTAAACTTATTTAAATTTGAACTCTTCAGTGTAGTTGCATAAAAGCTACATACCCGATATGCTTTTCATCTCCTTTTGCTTTAAAGAATAAGCTCTAAAAACAAAATTTAGGGTTGCTGGTTGTAGTTGTGTTGATCTAAGGACATAGGCAGACAAGGTTCTTTGGGTAAATGGGATATCTTTTATTAGACCAACTAAATAGTTGGAAAGATTGTTCTTTGCAAACTTTTGGGTACGGACACCCTTCTTCAGGCACAGGGAGAGCAAAGTTAGACCCTTACATTTTGAGACATCTTGGATTAAAACACTTTTTTCCCAATACTTATAAAACAGATGTTTTAACTTTAAATTAACGGATAAGGCAATAAAGGGCAAAAGTGTGTGCCATGGTAAAGTTATGGTAAAAATTTAAAAATGCCAAAAATCTGAATCACAATGAATAATTATTGTGGAGTTTTCTTTTACCCCGTTACTAGTAAACAACCCAGCTACCTCCATTAAAAAAGACAGCAGAAATCTGAGCAGGACTGAACTTGGAAGGGACTGAAAGTGGTGAAAGGTTATGGGACTCCTTCCCAGGAAGTGAGCTATATAAGAAATATTTACAAAATCTGCAAGCAAATTTTTGGTTGCATCTCAGAGGAGGACTGAATGTGCTGTCTGTAAATAAAATAACTTCAAGAAGCTGTTATTCATCTCTTTGAACAAAACTGAGGGTTCAGTCCGTCAGTTATCTTAAAGTTATTCTTTATTTGCTTCAGCTATAGATGATTGAGGTGACTACTAGTAAACATCCAGTCTGAAAAAGATCTGCTATAGCAAAAAAAGTATTCGGAAGGGTACCTCTGACTTTATTAAATAAATCGTATTTCAAAGGCCATGACAGATGGGATTGGAAATTGAGCTCAGATTTTGGATTTTACTGATGGTACAATAAGTGAACCATGCTTCTGAAAGAAAATTATTGATCGAAATACTTAAGCTCTGTTTCCCCTGAAGAGAAGAGGCTGTGAGATAGAATTCTATCTACAGCTACTGTTCAAACTACATAACAGAATTTGAGTTGGGAGGCAAAGAAAAACAAAAATTTGGCAATGAAGGACAAAATTCAAGTAATGGTAAAAGTTAAGACGTACAAAGTAAAATTTTCAAAGCCTAAGTAGCCTGTCCCTTACTGTAAAAGTACATAGTATCAACACCACAATTACAAAACACCAAAGTAAAACTGAATACATTAACTAGGAAAGCAGCAACTTCCTTTGTTTTTGTCACTTCTTTAAAGGCTCCCATTTCACCAGCTAGCCACAATTTAAGTAGCTAAAAGAACAGCAGAGCTTTCCAGTTCTGAATATTAACCCTTCGAAGAGGGAGCACCTTTACTGTGCTTCATTCTCCTCTTATCTTCTGTCTCCTATTTTATTCCCATAACTAAACTTTTACAGTCCATCCTCCCCCTCATCTATTTTCAGAGCTGCTCTATCCAGTGAAGACTTCCCTAGTTCTCAAGTTTAGGAAAGAGATAAATTTGGCGGCGGCCGGCAGCAGCAGACAGCACACTTCCCTAGTACCCTGCTACTCTGCACCGACACTGTGTACCCCCTGGGGCCTTCCCAAGTACCCCCAGGGGTATGCATACCCCCAGTTGACAACCCCTGGTGTAGACAACCAGCAACATCATGGAGCATGAGCTGTGGGGTGGGGGGATGTGGTGATAACTGGTTATATGACAGTGATAAACTAAGATATGTTTGTTGGAGACACAAGAAGGTAACTAGTCAAGGTAAGGTTATCTACATGCTGTTCTCCTTTGGACTTGGCTTACTATAAAATTTTGGCAAGTTAGCATCCTTGTGAGGCATCAGTTTAAACTGACACAATGCTGCCTATTGCACTGCAGTCAAGGAAGAATGGGACAATGTGTGTTTACGTTGTATCAACTCACTAATTTCTTTCAAAATCATCTTCAAGCAATCAACATGTTAAGTGATACCTGTTCAATCCCTAGTATGAAACAGTCACATTCCTGTCATTCAAGAGACTTCAACTTGCCTGTGCCTAGTTCAGCAGTATCACTTACTGACAGAGAGGTATAACACTGTAACTGTACTGAATAGAATTGTTGCCCTTGGAACAGTATTCCAACATAGGTGTTAGTAAATCAACGAAATAAGTAAGTATATCACTTATGACTAACCTAACCTGAGCTACTTTAACGATCAGATGCCAAAAGTTAATAGCGCCAATTGTTTCAGATATACACATAGGTAATAGCTATGACAGCATATTTACATTTTTAGAAGTGCATATTGCTATCTAAACTCTTAAAAACACACAAGCTAGGCTGTAAACTGAGAGAATAAATGCAAATGCACATTTTCGATAATTTAAAAAAAGTTAATTAGAATGGTATGCAACATGCTACCACAGAGCTAAAGTGTTTAATGCAGCAGTTCCCAACCTTGGGTTTGAGACCCCATTTGGGGTCACAATAATAAAAATGGATTTGCAAAGAATCACAGGTTTTCTCCTTTAAAAAGGACCAAAAAAAGCAGGAAACAGTCGGTTCCCCTTGCAGGCTGGCAGACTTCCAGCCTGCAAGTGGCTGCTTGGGGCTAGGGGGGAGCAGGAGGAGGGACATTAGGCAGGGGACACCACATGCATGTGCACACATATACAGGCACATGGCAGCCAGAAGAGCAGCTGCCTCCAGGGAAGTCTACTGGGGGTGGAGGTGCAGGTTGAGGCCCACATAGTGAGGGAGAGAGGAAGTAGGGCAGGGCTGGGGGCGCCGCCCAACTGGGCCAGTTCATGGGGCCTGGGCAAGAATGCAGGGCCCAGCTGGGGGAGCAGGATGGAGCCATGGGCAACTTGTTCCAGGAGGTTGCACGAGGGCATGTGCCCCCCTCCCCTCCGATTTGTGCACAGGGAGGGGGCAGATGCAGATTTACCTGCTGCAGGCTCAGGGTTCCTTGCCCTGCTGCCCTCCCCCCAGGGCCTTGCAGCAGAGCAGGGTGGGGAGGCTCAGTGACACTACTGGGAGCCTGATGCCAGTCACACCATGGCAAGGCACCACCTGCCCACCCAGCAGTAGTGGGGGGCACAAGTCTGCATCACCAGTGCAGAGCAGGACGGGGTGCCCCAAGCCTGCAGCCAGCCCGCATCCCCATGAGCTCTGCTCCTGCAGGGGGAGGGGACAGGGCATTTGTGGGGGGATGGCAGGCTGCAGGTTGGAAGCGAGTGGCCATGCTGAGGAAGTGGGATCATAAAATGGAATCATGCTGAGGAAAATGCTTTGCTGCCAGGCTTCTTTGAGTTGTAATACCGTATTTGCTCCTACATCTTAAAAGGTATGGAGATTTAAAAAAATTATCCCCCATAAAAATGGAGAATTACAACCCTCCTGCCAAATGAGAGAGATCAATAACCCCTAAAGAAGATTAGGAGAAAAAAGTGCATTAGTTTTAAAGGTTACAAAGCACAATGATAAATGAATTCACCTGTTCTTCAAAATATACTGAGCATGCAGGTCCAAAGCACAAATAATGCCACTGGCAATCTGTACCAAGAAACAGAAGCCCTGACATCTAAACAAATGGTCATGGTGATGTTTGAAACAAGATGCAGAATTGAAGCATTAAACTTATGGCCTGTCTACATGCCAAAGTTGCCTAAGCTTAACTGAGGTCAGTTAAGATGGTACAAACCTGTGTTGACTCAATAAGCCTAAAACCTACGTTTTAATTAAGTAAGCATTCAGACGACTGTATTCAGACTAGCCTTTAGTAATTGGGGCAAATGACTGAAAACAAGAAAAAAAACCATAATGGTGAACCAAAGGGCTATGCAACCTTAATGAGCACTTACTTTGTTAGCTGCCCTTTGTTTTTGTTGTTGTCCACTCCATTGTATGTAACAGCTGCCAGTTTTCTGCTCCTGTAGTTCTCATAATGTACATTGTTAGTGACATCCTTCAGGTCCTGCATGTGAGTTCTGTCAAAGCAAGAGTAAGATGTCAGCAGACTTCATAAATATGAAAAACTGAATGATCTACAAA
>NW_017729006.1:28161244-28183634 GCF_001723915.1 Gavialis gangeticus | reverse complement strand
GGGGGGGGGGGGGCAGGGCATATGCCCCCCTGACACCAGTCAGGCTAGAACCTAGATAGTGCATAGTATAACCTTTTCAAGTACTGGATGAAGGATCTGAGGATTTGAAAGCCTCTCTTTCTGTACAAAGGAGAAGGCCTGAATACCTCAGAGAAAGGTTCAAGTTAAGGGGAATGACACCTCGTCTCAGAATGCAGCCAGTGTGGAAAAGGTACTGACAGTCCTTTTAGGAGAGAAAGTCCTGCATTTCATTGTTTGGGTACTCAGGTTCAGAAATGGTCCACAATCATTTTTCCATTATATCATTTGAGAGATTGGGCTTCTTTTCTGAAAAACTTGCAGGTGTTGCATTTTTCTTTCACATATTCTTTTCCCCAAGACACCTTGTGAGCATCCCTACAAGAGGGGCTGTACTGAAGCCTCGAGTATTCTGCATTAGAGTAAGGTGTCAGATGAAACCTATGAGTGAGGTCAAGAAAACAATAATATTCTTCCCCATCCAAACATGTTTTAAAAGAATACATTTGTGTTTACATTACTGGTCATAAATTATAGGCAACAGATGAAACTCTCACTTGAAATACAAGCAGTAAGGAGGAACTGAGGAAGGGCAGGGTAGCTGTCTTAGCTTTCATGTCTTGGAATTGGAGGCTTGGGCCATACTTACAGGGACTACTACAAAAATTCTGCAACTTGGGTGCTGGAAGCATACATACTCCTGTAAAAGGAATTTCTATATAATTTTATATTATAGACTACACATGTATGGAAAAACAAGCACTTGAATATTTGTATTTTATTTCATTTTTTTAAAGACAGCCTATGGTAATAGAGAGTGTAGCTTCCATTCTCTCTGATATTCAACTAAAACCCTTTACAAAAGCTATGCATAATATTGCTTATAAGCCACTTACCTTATTAACATGTTTCTTAGAATTGTGAAGTCACAGTGCTCACCGTTTTCAACTGCAGAAATAAAGGTAAATGTATACTGAGACATCAGTATCTTAAATGTCAAACACAGGGATGATATTTACTAGCATCTCCCATGCATTTCCTTTCAATTCCCATTTAGAATCCTGTATCCTTCTTAAAGTTTTATACCTTTTATGCCAGACCATGCTTATTGTTAGAACTCTTTTGCCAGTTTAGGAATATTGTGTGTTATACCAGCCAAGTGTACCTGTGGCCATAGCCAGTGACAAACTGCAGTCCGCAGCAAGTAGAGCAAAACTATCTCGTGAGTAAAATAAACTAAATAACTAACTAAATAAAAAACACAATTATTTTGCTAATTCCTGCCACAAGGGAAGTGCTCCTCTGCTGCTCAAGGACCATACTAACCAGTCTGTATTGATAACCCAACTTGTGTAAGAACTTTACAACCACACAAACAAAACAGATGTTGTTCATCCTACCACTTAAATGCACTGACTGTGCAACAGCATACAATTAATGAGTTTAGTGGAGAAAGTGAGCAGCACTTTCCAAATGAAGTTGATGGAGGAATTTAAAGGGGTCCAATGTTATAAACAAATGAGTAGTTACAAAAGGTATGCACAAAGTCCCTTGAATAGGAGAGGAAGGAGTAGCAGGTTGTAGGAAGTCCCCAAAATAAAAAGGGGGATGGGAGCATGACAAGGAATTACAGGGAGCGAAAAAGTTAACACAAAGGGCAAATTCAGTATTATTCCATTCAACTTCTTTAATCTGTGGTTATTTTATGACACAGAATGGAATTTGCAAGTTCCTGGTATGACAATCCATTTATGTATTATATGAAATCAGGCTCCCAGGCCAACATTAGTTCTCTGATCATTCTAGCAACAGGTGGTGTGGTCTTGTGAAACAGATCAAGAGGTTTTCTGTAGCTGAATGAAAAGTCTCAGAGATGAGAGCATCAAATGACATTTATAAATGTTTGTCTGAAAGTAAATTTGTATATTTCAAAATGCTAAAGCAAGAGCCTTAAATGCTGTGCAGCTGCTTTTTACTTTATGCCAAACCCCATTTCCTGTCACATGAACTTCAAAGAGCTATAGCATTTCCTTTAGAAGTATTTACATGCACAGTGCTCTTCTGTTATTTAGTGTTACATCACATTGCCTTGCAGTTAGCTATATTTTTGTCTTTTTTAATAGCTTATTTTCATTCACGATACAGTTCATTGATAACACAGGAAGAGTTATCTAGGAAGAGTTAGGGATAGTTGTTTCAAATAGGTTGCAAATCACACCAGGCAGAGAATAAGCCTTCTAAACAGTATTACTTAGCAAAGGCAAAGGCAGTGTTTTAGTCTTTGCGCATGCTTGATTTTTCATGTAATACATGTAGCAGGTAAATGGCATTAAATAATTATGTTGAACAAAATCTGATCTTCTAACATCTAAAGCAGTAAACCATCTTTTTTCTACTTGCAATAAAAATATTTAATTTTAATGAAGTGTTACAAATGTAGACTAGCATTTGACCTGTTAAATTGAAGCATGTGTTTCATTGTGAAATAACCTCAAATATGCTTAACCTTGAAGTTAAACAGGAAAAAAATATATATATCTCTATATCTATATATCTCTATACTCTGATGAAAACAAAACAAAAAAAATTGCAACCTCAAATATGCTTAACCTTGAAAACTTCTGGAACCAAGCATTTGGGAAAATTAATTTGTTCAATAAATCTGGATTTTTTTTTTTTTTTAATACTGACAAAATAGAAGCATCACAAGTACCTGTAAAGGATTAACTTTGAGCATCAGCTTGGTTTTATGTACAACAAAGTATGAATTAAAGTATATGCTGCAGTCTAATTACAGTTCCTGCTGGGAGAACCCTCCATGAATCTTCATAAGCAAATACAATTTGTTCTAAAGCTGGCAAATGACACTTCTACACAAGCTACCTCAGAAAAAAATTAGCAAGGTTTCTTAAATCTTCTGGTGGAAATGCATAAAAATAAAACAGTAAATATTTTGATGCAAAGAATACATTTTTATATAGTACTGCAGAAGAATATAAGAACAGTCATTTATTGGGTCAGATTATGGGTCCAATCTTGCCCAGTATCTTGTGTCACACAGTAGGAGAGAGTGGATGCTTGAAGGGAGAGTGAACTGGGTATGACTAGGGTTTTTTTCCCCCACCACTATTTCTCTCAAACTTGCAGCTTCCAACATTCAAGGTCTAGGAAGTTCTAATTCAGAGGCTGTACTCCTCCCTCCCACACTCAGTAGGAGAAAAAAATAAAATCATACTCCTTGTTTTTCATATTTTGAAATAAATCCCCTCCAATAGTATAAAAGCAAAAAAGTTATTGCAACTATGTATGTTGTAGTAGTTCCTAATACATGCACGGAACAATAGTGCTACAAATAAGAAAAATCCTTACCTTCTGCAACACCCCAAGGATACTGCCTTCCTCTGACTCTCTTGCCATTGACTTCAATGATTGTGTTACTACCTACCACAGCAAGAGGTAAACGATCCTACAAAGTAAAGTATTGCTTTTCAATACATTTTTAGTGTAAGCCTGATCTAGGATAAAAGTTAGTCTTTATTGTACAGTCCTTCCAAATGAAATAACACTTCCACTATTACTGATACTTAACCAATTTTATCATGATGTAGCCACCTCTGAAATTCTCTGAATTATGATAATTTCTTACAGAGATTTACAAAATGAGGTATTTTATAAACTGTACAATATAGAAGTTAATTAAAAACAGTAGCTGCCAGCCAATCATTATGCATGAATTTATATTACCACTGAATGTTTATCAACCTCTATAGCAATTATGTATTTCCATCAACTACTATGATCTGTTATTTTGACTAGCTCTTATAGCCATAACTTTTTAGTTGTTCTCCACCAAAGATGGAAATTTCAGGTTCTCATTCTTAGCAGAAGCAGAAAAACTCATGTTTATATACCCGCGACCAAAACCCCAAGAGAGAAAAAATATATAAAAGGAGCTTACAAGTTAAACCTTCAGACACATCTTCCCCTTAGCTTTAACTCTGCTTTGTTCCCTCCAAGTTTGAAAGGTTTTCACCAAAATAACTTTTATTTGAGCTACTTGTTTTGCTTACCTTGTGAAAATGAAAGGTCTTCCTAGCTCCAAATTTAATAATTCTTTTCCCCATCAAAGTAATAACTCTCTAAATAAGTTTGATACAAGACTGGAAGAAAGCTATTATGAACTGTACGTGCAGTTTCAAAATTAACATTGGACATCTCAAAAAAAGAAAAAAAAAAGTGGAAGCCACTTAGTTAGGAAGAGTGCATTTCAAAATGCAATAATTATCTACCTTTATCTTTTTAACAATTTTGTTTTCTTCTTCATCATCTGTTTCTGGAAATTCATATATTTTAATTTTGTGCTCTTGAATTTCTTTCATTATCTAAAAGGTGAAAATGTTAGGTTAGTTAAAAAAAAGAATTAACAAACCAACAAGGAAACAGTTAGTGCATGCTTTACTGCCTTGTCATTATTTTACTTCTTGCTGTAAGTTGGTCCCTCTTCCTTCCCTCCCCTTTCCCCCCCATTTTACTGGCGAGTTGACTGGTTTCTAATCTGACTTCTGTAATCCCATCACAGCCCTTTAAATTAATTCTTAGCACCTCCAGATCTGAATTTTAATTACAACTTGAACTGAAGAGCCAAAATCCCATAGCATTTTGAAAGACCCTAGATTATTTTCAGGAAGTGTCAAGTATGTTTGTTTCACTTATTTAATTCAAAGATTCAAGTTCCTACTGTTCTTTGTAGGGTTGGAATGTTGCTGTAGCTGAGACATTCCAGAATATGGAAAAGAGAAAAGAGACCTATTACGCAGGGAGGGAGGGCAGATATCTTTTATTGGGCCAATTATAAATTCTGGAGAGATGTTGAACAGGCTTTTGGGCATAAAGCTGCGTAAAAGGTGCTTTGGGCCCAAAAGTTGGTTGATCCAATAAGTTCAATCCTGTTGGATAAAGCTTTCGGGTGCAAAGTACCCTTAACACCGCTTTGTGCCCAAAACCTTGACCAACATTTCTCTCAACTATACTGCTGATCCAAAAAGATAAATCACAAAAAGAGCTTCTTCCCACTGCTACTCTTGTTGGTAACCCAGATCAGGTTGATGCAGTATCACCATCCAACTAAGCTCAACAGATCTTACAGTTTGTGACTGGCCAGTGGTAGGCACAGTATGAAAGTGTTTGCAAAAGTGTGGTGAAAATTTCAGGATAAAGCAACAACAGATTTCTACATAAAGGGGAAAGGAAGAAGGAAGTGTATACTCCAAGCCATGGAAATGCAGCATAATACCATATTCTCTCACATACCACACCTCCCTAGATAAGACACTCACCTTGTTTTTGAAAGACAACATGGGGGAAAAAAAAAAAAATCTTTCCTTGAAAATGTGAACAAATATCATATTTCTTCAGGGAAAACAGGCAGCTATAATATGGGGGGAGCAAAAACCTGTGGCTGCTCTGTTAAACCTTCCAGCTGCAGGATGCTGCAGGCATAACGGGCAGCTAACTCAATTCAAGAAGAGAAAAAAGGAATAGGAAGTTTAGATCCAACAAAATTGGCTCTCAGCTGACTTCAGCAGGCAATGATAGCTGAAATGAACTGTCCCCCTTTTCTTCAGCCAGGCAGCCACCCAGCAGCATGTGGTGAGTTAGCTGAGGGCCTTATCCTGCTGGAACCAAATCACCTGGGCCCCTCAGATGACCTGGCAGGTAATGCTGGCTTCCCACTCAGCTCAAGGGGCAGTTTAGCTTCTCCAGGATTCATCCCTCTGGGTCCCTATACTTCCTTAAGACGTACCCCCCCTTCCATTGGGGGGGGGGGGCGATGTCATGCGTGAGTAAACAGAGTCGAATTTAAATACTAGCAGCTTGTCACTTTGTTCTATATGTCTAGAACTCCCTTTTAGACTTTTACAATTAACAGACAAAAATTAGCAAACAGGCCCAATTTGTCTTGAATTATATTGCACTATTAATATTTCTCCCCTTGGGGGCAGTAGCAAGGTAAATTCCAGCACGAAATATATTTAAAATTAGAGATACAAAATGACACTGTTCTTCTGTTTCAGGGTGTTGCTTCAGGGTTTAACTCTTCACTGTATGAAAAATTAAGCCTCCATGGAAACCTATGCCATAAATTAAGCAAGGCTGTAAATAACTAACCTGTTTCTTAAACTGTTGGCATTCCTCTGGTGTAAGTGTGTCTGCTTTGGCAATAAGTGGAATGATATTCACTTTTTCATGCAAGCGCTTCATAAACTCAATATCCAAAGGTTTAAGTCTGAAAAACAAAAGCAAAACCTTGCAAAATAATTATTTAAGCAAAGACTTGTTAATAAAGATATTATGCTGTCCACATAACTCAAGAGATTTACTGGTAGCACCTAGTTTAGAATGAAATTCACTGTTTGTATCTCCTATAAGAACTCTGTTAACATTATATGGTATTACAGCAATATGCCGTAAGTTAATGTCATTAAAAGAACAGCACACTGCTACTCTGTTGACTGGAAGTTAAGCCTATTCACATATATGATCACAAGAATCTTCCTGCAGCTGGTTTGTAAGAAAGACCAAGCCCTAATACTGGTCCACCAATGGAGATGCCCATTAACTCAGCTGGTAGGAGCCAGTGTTGAAGTAGAAAAGTCCATTTTCTGTCCTCACTTACATGTGAGGAAGATCATGTCTCAGAAAATTGTGCTCATTTGTTTACAAACTCTTCTCAAAATAGGAGCTGTGAAACCTACATGATACGCCTTCACCTATGGAATAACTGAAAACGACAATCCTAATACAGCTCACAGACTACAGAAAATGCTTTTTTCACCTCCATGGAAGCTATTTGTCAAATAGAAACATACACACATAAAATAAAAAGCCTTTCACTACGATATTGGGCACTGGACAGACTGCCTTGACAAGTAGGTGACTTCAGCCTTTATTTGATAATAAAATTTCTGAATGAAAAAGTCATGCTTCTGTGTACATAAATGCTATATATCTTTAATTTCTTCTTTACTGAACTGGTACTTGCACAGGCTATTATCTTTTTAACCCTTCTGCAGCTGGGTTTCTGCCCCCAATCCCTTCACCTCATTACAGTCATCAAGTGTTTCTTCATTATTTGACTTCTAGACATGTGTATAAAAAGAGCTCCCCTACCAAAAAAAATGTTAAATTATATTCCTCATGCTGGCCTAGACATGCTGCAAAGCTTGAAGCTATTTAAAAAAAAATAAAAGATAAAGAAAAGCACTGTCAGGGACAAGCTACATACTAAACATAGACTCCCTAGAAAGTTACGTTCATAATTTGCTTTAGTATTTCCTAAATTTTTGGAAGCAGTGTTTTCCCATGAGGGACAGCCAAAAAACATCAAACTCTTCAATTTTATCATGTAGAACTGAAAACCCACCTATCTAAATGTACAAATCCTCTGTGCCCACTACAGAGGGTTCTGCTCCTCATTCTAGAAAGCAATGACTTACTGGAAGAACAGACATTAGAAATGGTAGTCTTAGATCTTCTTCAGTTCAGTGATCTAACAAATTCTGGAGCCAGAAAAAAGGATAAACTGGAATTCAACTGCATATTTCTGTATGTGCAACATATGGGCTGCAGCTTTCCTGACAATGCTACAGAAAAGCAGATTAAAGGGATCTTAAAGTCCAAGTCTATAAATTTTAAAGTACTCAATTATATTCTTTGCAAAATAACATAAAGTTAATTCTTTGAGGAGTTAGATACCAGAAGGCCAATTACAAGATGCGTATTTATGCACTCTGGTTTTACCAAATCGCTTCAAATAGAACTTTAAAAATATCATTGCTTATTCAAATCCTGGAACCCCATTGGCCCAAGCAAAAAAACCTGGCAAATGTAAAGTAAGAAGGTAATTTACTACATCAAACTAATTTTCATTCCTTTCCATCACCACCCCATGACTTGTGCCAACACCAACACAGAGATTGGTAATCACAAAGAGATTATCTAGTTACTGGCTTGGACACAACCAATTAGCTAATTTACTGGTTAGCACGTCTCTTCTAGCTAGATATATCTATGAAGTGATTCCCTTTGTACAGAAGCTCAGCCCAACCCAACTCCAAAAGCTGTCTGTCTTATCTCACTGTGCACCATGCATTCATTCTTAAATGTTATTGTGGCAGAAATTTATGAATACCACCTACAAGATCATCCAATCAAATTATAAACCTGCTAAAATTATTTTGCACTAGCTGCACGATTAGGATAGACTTAGAAAAGGTATCAAATGCAATGCACAATAAAAGCAACAATTTTGCCTTTCACATATTTCCTGGACCACCATGATACAATATAAAATTATTTTCTAAAAATTGCCTACCACTGGCATGCAAAATTACAGAATTTATTGGATAACCTTAACCTTCAACTCCAAACCTTTAAGAACATCTGATGGAAAAATATTTGTTAAAGCATTTTAAATGTATTCTGAAGCACCTATGTGAGACCAGTGGAGGAAAGACAGCACACTAAGAAACTAGTCTCGTTATCCAGAACCTGATTTTTTTAATACCCAACAGTAAGAATCTTCCAGTTCAAAATCACCCCTTTGATAGTCTTTCAATAAACTAATGCAACTGAAAAAGGCCAATACACACGCACACAGGGAGATGGAGAACTGGCCCTTTTCAGTTAACTGTAAACACACGTGTATCTATAAAATGAGATACACAGACACTGACAAAACTAAAATTACAGTTTTTTTTCCCTTGGCCTTGACTTCAAGGCTATTCCTACAGTCCATCCAAGGGCTGAGATAGAGCAACTGAAATGAATGGCTCCTTTTCTTAATGGATGTTGGCAGAATTTGCAGAGCTCAGAATCTAAGCCTGTTCTTGACCAAAGTACTAGCACTGGGCATTAGTGGTCCTCTACTTTTATCTGGAATATGAAGAGAAAAATTTAATGGTTAAATATATGTATTTTTCCAGTTACAACTGTTTCCTGACAAATTGCAACTGAGTTAGTTTTAGCTGTGGAAAAGTGAAGCATGATGGAAGTCAAGTATCAAGAATACAGTATCAAATTCTTCAGCTGAATGATTTTTCAAAGAACAACAGTCTGGTATTATGAGACAGGTTAATATCCATTTTCCTTCAGTCTGCACTTTGATGTTTCAATATTAAGGTATTTTAAAAAATAGAGAACAGAGACATTAGGACAAAAATAAAATCAGAAGTCAAACACACTACCTGAATGCATCTTGGAAGGATGCATTACCCAGATTTGCATTAGATATACATCTATGGTTTCAATAAACAAGCTCAAATATGAGCAGCATACTGGAATTTGACCAAATAGTGGTCAAGAGATCTAGCTGCAACTGTATCAGTAGTTTAAATTCCTCTCCCAAAATTAAATTTAGTTAAGGATATTTGGTGAACAGATTGTCAGATCTGGAAAATGACTGCTTATACGCTGAATAAACACAGTATTAGCTAGGGTAGTACAAGCTTCTTCATTCCATCAAAAAAACAAAACAAAACACTCAATTCCCTCCAGAACAGGGATTCTCAATCAGGGTCCAGGGGACCTAGGGTACTGAGAGATCCTCTGGAGGGGTGCCTCAGGAAGCATGAGGAGATAAATGAGGTGTGAGAAGATGGGTAGATAAGGGCAGGCTCAGGCTGTCCTTGGCTGGCCCCTCTGCAAGGAGGTAAACACTGTAATAAGTCTATATCAAATTTTGAAACTGAGTGCCACAATTCACGAAAGTTGAGTCTAAAAAGGCTGAGAACCACTGCATTAGAGGGACAAACCCTAGGGTGTGAAGTCAAATTAATTAGCCTGAAATCTGATCTATCAGAGGCCAGGACAGCCAGTAAGAACAGTCAAGTGTATAAACAGGTCTACCAAGAATCGCATTCAATTTTCTTCACATACACTGCAACCAAACTGGTTTCAAACCAGAGAAAGGCTGTGTAGACTTGCCTTGTAATTTTTTATCTATGAGAAATGAAGGCTGTTTATTTCCAAGGCAAATACAGAAACCTCATTTTGTCAGTGCTATCATCAGACATGCTAGTGATGACTAAAATATTGTAAAATACTATAAGAACCTGAACTACTCTGAAAAGATTAAGGACTCTGTGCTTTAGTCCACAGAAAAACTGTTGTGGAAAGTTATTTAGTTCCACACGCAAACTTTTATAAATAGCTGCTAGTGTTAAAAAATGCAGTAGAAAAACATCATTAAAATTAAATTTCCATTAAACAAAAATCAATGCATATTGAAATGTACCAAAATTTAAAAGCCCATTTGGCTGAGAGTCCAACTTAATAGGTTTATCCCCAAAAATCCAAGCACAAAAAAATGAATGCGAGAGAAAACACACTAAAAAAGATGTTTGCAACTGCAGTTATCAACAACTGAAGCATCAAAATAACTCAAGCTATCAACACCATGATTTGGAAGTGAGAGGTTGGTGAAACTGAGTTTTCTATGACAGATGCAAACCAGAAAACTTAATCTTATCCTTTTAGGTTAGGATTGACTCGATCTGTTAAACACAACAGGGGTTGGCAACATTTTTGGGCACAGTGCCAAAAACCCTACAACCTTGATTTGTCAGGGGCAATTGGCATGCCAGGGGCAGATGGTATAGGAGTCATGACACAGCTTTAAATCTTTTTCTGTATACCTTAAGGTACCAGGTAGCTCTTGAATGCCAAGATGCTGGGGCAGATGGAGCATCCCACAGAAGGGGGGGGGTTCCTAGTGTGCTCAGCAGTGGACCCCAGAGATGAACCAGAAGTATACCTGAGTCTGTTGTGGAGAGTGCGGAGACCCCCTCCCCCAGCCCCGTGGATCAGCAACTGGTGCCTCCTGGGTCTGGGGGGCACCTAGGGTCCCCCTGCAGCCGACTGCTGAGCAGGGGGAACATGGGATCCCTCACACGCTCAGCAGAGGACCCGGAAGTGAACCAGAAGTACTTCCAGTCCACTTCTGAGTTCGCCACCAAGCACGCAGGGGGCCTTCTGTGGGGCACGCAATCCACCCCACTATCACAGTGTTCACTTGTGCCTGGTACCTCGTGGTATGTAGAAAAAAACATTTAAAGCTGTGTCTATGGCCAATTCTCTGAATCAGCATCAAATCTTCAGATTTGGCCAAATAGAATTGGGGACAGTGATCTGAATCAACAAATCGAATCACTGTCCCCATTTCGGGCCGAAGCAGAATCAAAAACGGCTCATTTAGAACACCCCTAATACTCTGGCACGTGCGCTGAGGGTTGCTTACCCCTGCTTTAGAAAATGCTGTAAAGATTACTTAGTTTGTCAAGATTTCTGTTGGTATTGATTGAAAAGACAGTGATGGAAGAAACTTCTGCTTCTTTCATGGGCTGGCATTCTATCTTGGGTTTAATTTTTTTTCATGCAAGTGCCTACCACTTAGGTTAAGTTTTCAATAAAAAACAAAACAAAATTAAAAAGGCAAAAGGAAAGAGACCTAGTCTACAAATGTTTGTACACACTGCAAATGACGTTGTGCTATTCAGAAAGAGACAGATGCATTCCACTTGATAGTGACAGCTATATGAGCTGCTGTAAGCACAGGAAACCAGATGAGAGGCTGCAACACCATAAAAACCAAGTCGGAAGCAAGTAATGGTCTTTAGGAGACAAGACATTATCCTAAAACAGGAAATAAAAGATAAATAGGCTTCAACTATTTTAAATCTCTCTGAAATTTATCCTCCTGAATTCAACAGTATTTTGGGGCTGTTTATTCTATTAAGAAATGGAACTCAAATTACTTAGTCGACTTTATAATTTCTTCCCCAAGAATGCTAGTTTATTTAGTCATTGCAAGGCATACGCCTTCAAGCAGATAAATATTACTTTAGCCTTTAATCCTGCAAGCTAAAATGGAATCCATTTTTTTTTGATACCTGAAGCACTTACTTGTTTTCACATTTGCTTCTAAATTTGTGTTTTTTTAAAACACTTCCCATTGATAGCAAAACTCCCACTGGTAACCAATAATGGACAGAAACAAGTTAACAATTTGAGAAGGAAAGGCCAAATAAAAATAAATAAATAAAAGGTATTCAGATGCCTATGCTCCCAGTTTCAACCCACACTGCCTAAAATACCTTTTAGAATCTAGCCCATGACTTTCAATCAATACGAGGTAGGATTTATCTAAATGATTTCTATAATTTTTACTTTAGTTAACTGTAGCCTTATTCAACACAAAAAGTTTCAGCTTCAAGCTTTCACACTTGAAAGCAAAACTATATGGGAACAGCTATCAAGTTTCTGTAGCATAAAGATCAACAGGTTTTCTACAAAAAACTACTGTAAAGGGGTTAGAGAGCAATGACCAAAAAAAGGTTAATTTATTTTCCAATAATAACTGACTCCAGTCCACAATTTTGATGGCGCAGTCAGAAACCAAAGTAGGGCTCTGAGCAGCTCACAGCTAGTATTCTCCACTGCCAAATAAATACTCCTCAGAACTTTCTCTGTCCCTCAAAACATCTTCATATGCTTCATCCATAGTGTAACATAAAGCCAGTTTTTCTCCTCTTTCTGGTTTGCAAGGTATAAATTTATCAGGCAAGAAAAAATATCTTCCATAAACCAAAGCAGTAATACTATAATAAATTGCTGTGTAACCCTGATTTCAAATATAACATGACCTGGATTTAGTACACTTAAAAAAATGCAATTCTCTTGGTCCCCCACTAGAGAGAGGTCTCACCAAGTTAAACACGAACTGAAGGTGTGGGAACTGGCATAGTGTTAACTGTGAACTAGAGCAAGATTTTTATATCAGACCCAAAATTAAATTGGTCCAGTTTAATTATAGAAAGCCAAAAAGACTTTAATATTAGTGCACATTCTTTTTTCCCCCTTCTGTTTATCATTAATTTCAAACAAAGAAGAAAATGACTGGTCAAATTCAAGAACCATCTTCTATAGCTCAAGTTTTTAATAAGTCATTGCAACGCAAGAAATAATTGAAACACAAGTGGCATTAAGGGAATGAAAAATATACACGTTAACAAATGCCAACATTTTTCTTGGTAACTGTTGTGTGTTCCTGCTTCCTGACATTCTGATTTATTACCAGTCTGGTTATCTAGCATTTGACAAGCCAAATTAAGTTAGTGTATGAAATTAAACATGGCCTGTGGTCCATATGCTGAAAAAATCCTGATCTGGAGCTTTGCATATCTGAGGAATGTCAGAGTCTGGATATCTATTTCAGATAAAGCTAAAAGAAAGAGACACATTAAAACAGTAAATTACTGACCCATGTCCTGAAGGAGCAATGAAGTATAAACAGCACTGCACCCTATTGTCTGGCATCTGACGTCGGTTGACACGAGATTCTGCATTCAGGTAGTCTTCAAACTTACTGTCAATGTAGTCAATAACAGGCTGCCAACTGTAGAGTGTACATAAATAAAAATATTGAGTTACCTCACACACGTAATAAAAACTAGTTTGTGATTTACATAATAGCTGTCCCAAAAATATGCGCCACTTTCTGCTAAAATATCTGTCAAAGAGACAGATTTAAAAAGTCAGTATTGAACTACACAAATATCGCTGAAAAGCTTTCAAGTAATGAAGCTATTAGAAGGGCAACTAGTAGACTCCTGAGACCTAGAAAGCTAGGTCAAGAGTTGTCCCTGAAGTCAACGAGATTTCAAACTGCAATTATGTACACTGCGCACAGAACTACAAAACAGTTCAATATAAAAACTAAAACACTTTAGATAGTATATAATGGAAACGCAATGAAGAAAAACGAAGGGTTACTTTTTAAATGATCATTCAAAATAAGCAACATAGCTGTAAACCATAACTCTGCATGGCTACTGGAAAACCTTTTAACACACAATTATCTACTCTAATAGTATTAAATTGAACACTTAACAGCATAGTAGTATTTAAATTGAACACTTAAGGGATACTCTTTAAAGGCTGCTAAAGGATTATAAATCTTGTGACATCATAGTTATAATTATGCAAAAGACCTAAAGATTCTGCTGGCTTTAGTTTTTTTTATTAGAGAAATGGTGAAAGTGTTTTAACCTATTACAAATAGCAACAGGAGACCCAGACCTCAAAATAAAGTCTACAGATACTAGGGGAAATGACAATTTTAAAGTTTGCTCATTTTTTTAAAGAAGATTACCTTCCAGCTTAAACTGAAATACTGGTATCTTAAAATGAGTTAGGGTACTGAAAGATCTCAAAAAGACACCACCATTCAAAAATACTTTGAGAGAACATAAGGTAGTTTCTTACCAATTACTATTATCAACTGCATCTCCAAATCCTGGTGTGTCAACTATTGTTAGTAGTAACTGAACACCGCCTTCTTTGATTAAAACCTTTGCCTGTTCAACCTATAAGATTCAAAGGGTATAAATTCTTAATAGTTGTAACAAAACTATGACAACACCCATTTTAATGAAAGTAAAAAAAAAAGAATCCTACTAGTATCAGGTTTTAAATACACACCGTCTGTCTCACAGGGATAATGAACATTTGTCTTGTGTATAAAGTATGTGATGCTGTAGTATTAAGATAGTCTTTGGAATACAAAAAGCTGAACTGTTTGGTAACTGGACAAACTCTCTCTGGACTGAGGAAATTCAGGCACATGTCTGCAGTGGCTCATGCTAGAAGCCAGGGGGCAGTACAGCAGCCCCCCCTTCCCTTGTACAGCGCTGAGCTGAAAGAGGGCATGGCCAGGCCCAGGCAGAACCTCTAATTAAGAAGGTTTGTCTGCACTATCCCAGACTTTCCCCTACTGGCTGCTAAAGGGGCATGAGTGTTGCCAGCCCCATCCCCCTGCTAGCACACTCAGGCAAGGGGGGGGGGGGGGGTTGTTGTGCATTCATCTGCTAATGATACTGAGCTTTTCAATTTCCCTCTCCCTGCTTCTTTATATTGTTTGCAGCAAACTGGGGGGGGAGGGGGATGATAACATTGTTTATCACCCCATCAGCAAAACAATAGCTTTGCTCCATTAGTTTAAACTCTTCTTAAACAGCTTACCAGCTGACCTGTTGACTAGCTCCAAAAAGCCCTAAGTGGTCACTATTCTGTCTGCCTGTCCCAGTGAAATTGGAGACACCACAGAGACACCTCTCGGCATTAGCAAGCATACCACATGCCTAGGCTCCGTAGGGCTGGGTTCCATGCTGTGGGAGACTGGAGGGAGGGAGGGATTCCTGCTTAAGCAGCAAGCAGCAAGGGGGGAGTAGGTCAGGAAAAAACTAGGCAGACCCTGTTGTGGCTGCAGTTTCTGCAGGAGCTCCAGCCAGAGAGAAGAGGAGAGGGGTGAGCCCTGCTGTGGAGCAAAGAGCCCTGCCCAGCTCAGAGAGCATGCCAGGATGCTGGGGGTGCCTGGCTTATCTTAAACTAGCAAGGCATCTGGGACAGATATTGTGTAAATCGGTTTGAGACAAATCAGTTAAGTCTGATATACTACATTCAGCCAAGTTTATCTCAAATCGGTTTCAGCCATTTTCAAACTGGTGTATGTGCACTGAACAGCTGTTCTGTTACAAGTTTAAAACAGTTTCTGATCACAAACTAGTTTACATGTAATGTCTGTCCCTAGCCCTTTAGTAAAACTTTTCAGGGGATTACCACTTTCAAGAAACCTCAGTAACAAGCATGATAGAAATCCCCATCTTACTACTTGAGTGAGCCTTCCGACCAATTACTGCTTGGATGGGCCTTATGCCATAATTAAAAGGTTAATGCTTTTAAGGGATGGGTCATATAAATATTTCACAACAGTTTTTAACACCTAAGTGCAAATGACAATACACTGTTCTGCACCACACCTGAAGTATGTTGTAGGAAATTGCAAGGACTGGCATCATGGTATAAAGAAGTGAGATATTCTAACAAATGGATAAAAGTTAATTTAAAAATAAGCCTTGAAGGCAAAAAACATCAAAGAAAGTATTAAGTAAAATTAAAAAGTTGTCCCTAAATAAGATACTGAGAGAGTTCTCTAACTTGTGTTCTCTCTCTCATTTGAAAGAGCCTCACAAAAAAAAAAAAAAAAAATCCTTGCTTCCAAGGAAACCTCAACAACTGTTAACCTCAATAAGTCCTTTAACTCTGAAAAACAAAAAAGTTATAAAGCATTGTGGGGGGAGAGAAGGGAAAGTGGGGAACTGATGTGGCTTGTGATATGTGGAAGAGGCTAGAGTGGATAAACTTGTAGACCCCTTTGCATTTAGGGTCTGCATAACTATGTTCCTGAAATGTGGAACACTGACATCTATACATGAAACTGGAACAGTCAAACCCTGCCCACTTCAAGCATGTTCATTCTTTTGATAAGAGAAACTAGCTGAAGATCAATATTAAAAACCTGCCAAGCAGCTAGTTTCTTTCAGAACCTAAATGACTGCGTGTCCATACATGGTCAAATCTGCAGAAAGCAGCAACATCTGGAAGAGATCCAGAAAACAACTGTAAACTAGTGTCATTCACAGTTAGAGTCCAACTGTATCCTATCATCTGGTTTTACAAGTATTCCCAAGGGATTCATGGAAAACAAATTAGTTCTTGTCCTGGAATTTAAAACTTTTCTTAACAAATCTATTCCAAATGGTCATTTTCCCATGCACTTTAGTTAATCAGGTCACATTGATCCATTTTACAACATTACATTGGATTTTATAAAACTAAATAGGAGTCAGTTTCAAAGTTTCTAATGAACGAAGCATTCCTTTACCTATTTACAAGGAAGCAAAGTTAAAATAAAATGTATTTTCATTGAATAATTATTTCTTTGAGGTTTATCCTGAAATCAGCCAGCCAAAACAGTTCTGCTTAAAGTTCTGCCACAGTCCTTATTTCTGAACCTGCAAGTCAAACCTGAAATGTTTCAATTTTTAAAACATCTTTTTATGTAAAAAGTAGTGATATTCTACTGCATTGAAAACTTTTGGGATTAAAAGAAAGTGTGTTATTAGTGTATGGTACAAAAACATCATCCTACTTCTTCCCAAGATATGTTAGCCACATCGAACAATTTTTAATATTAAAATGGATATACTAAATAAAATAATGCTAAAGTACTTGTGAGAAAGCTAGTTCTATTATTGGAAGTAAACACACTAGGAAATATTTTCCACTTATTAGCCTTTTAGCTCTACCAAATCTAAGCATCCAAAAGGGAAAATGTTATTTAAATTACTGTATCACTTTATAGTATAACTGGTTAAGCTGATGCAAACAAAGCAGACGAAAAAAACCCTAATTGGTAATTACCCTTGGACAAAAACCTTTAAATGTAAGCATACTTCTACCTTGGCATTTTCTCTGCTCAAGCAAATAGCTTCCTAATTTGTAAATTTAGCCAACTGCATACTGTTGTTTTGAAATAATACTACTGCATGATACAAGCTTTTAAAATAGGCAATTTGAAACTCTACATAAATTTATATAATTAAAAATATTTAAAGCAGGGGGGTTGACTAGATGACTTCCTGAGGTCCCTTCCAACCCAAATTTTCTATGATTCTATGATTATTACAAAGGGTACAAAATTACAGAACATCACTATAAGCTTCATGAAACACTGTCAGTTCAATTTTTAAAAAAGACTAAGATCCTGACTTAGAAATATTTTAAATATGCACTAGAAGATCTATAAACACAGAAACTATTTTCTTACATCAAAATATCTCATCTTTTAACAGAATATATGTGCAATATTCTATGCACAGAACTTGAAATCTGCAACTAGTATTTCATACCTGGCTCCTATATTTCATCAAGGCTACATTTTACAGAAATTTAATTCTCTAGGAAAATTATAAAATGCATAGAAACAGTTTCTTGAACATTTTTCTTACTATTTCATACGATGGCTTCAACTTCGGTTTCTCAAAAATCAACATGTGAAATAGACAACTGAATTCTTATGGATGGCAAAAAGGGCAAAAATATGGTGATAATGGTTTGGAGTTGCAGAATGGGACAAGTCAAGACGAACAAAATGCCTATTTAAAAAAAGGCAACTAGAATCAGGAAAAAAAAAAATGTTCAAGAATTGTAACTTAAGGAAATAATAGAAAAAATTCCAAAGTATTTATCATCCCAATATTGACTGAAAATTTAGACATTTAAGAAAGCTCTGCCCTATAGTTTCCTGCCACTGAACAGGGACATCTGGAATGACTGAAGGATAGAAGGGCCTAACTGCATGAAAACATTAAGGCAAGACTGTTGGCCACCTGCAAGATTTAACACCACAACTGGCAATGATACTAGCCAAATAGTAAAGAACATTTATTGATGTGCAAGCTACTGACTTTTTGAAGGGAAAAAACAGTGAAAGTCAGGAAGATTAATAGGTTCACAGAACAAAATATTGTGACAAAATTAGCAATATTTTGGAATTCACAAACAAAATCAACCTATACATACCTGTACAGTCTTTTTAATTCTATGGGAAGGACCTGGATACTCTGGGGAATACAAGTCTGTTAAGAACAGTGAGTTGATTAATGTTGATTTTCCCAATCCAGATTCACCTAAAGGTGGGGGGAAAAGAAAGGGAGACTTTTGTTAGCATGTTTCCCCCAGAGTGCAAGATTTTTAAAATGCTCTTAAAATTTGGTACATAAAAATGCAATGTAAAACAATATCATCTTCACCAAGTTTACAAGCATCTATTTCTTAGAGCAAATACCAAAATTCTATGTTGAATGCATGTAGTAATGTTTTTCCCATTATAACAATATCTTGTCAGTGAATTTTATGTGAAGCTATAAACAGGCCACCTATTTGGAACGGGTGGGAAATGATCTCTTTTCAAGTTTTATTTGATAGTCCTATGTACAACAAAAGACTACCACTTTGACCTAGTTCTTGTGGTACTAGTAATTAGAGTGCAGTTTCAAATCTACATGGTTTGCATGGGAACTCCCCCCCCCCACCATAATTTGCTCACAAGTGACAATAATGCAGGCCTTGCAAAAGAATTTGTAGAAGTAATTGCCATGGCAATTCTAGTGAATGCTTACAAACTCCACAGTAAAAATTCTGCCTTATTTACAACTCTACAGAGGCTGGGCTGTAAGGAATTTCAACCAACCACTTACTAAAAATGTTTTATAAACCAAGTCCTTGACTTTGCAACATGGGGGAAAAAATAAAGCCAAAATACACTTAAACAATCACAACATTCACACACTGGCATAAGAACAGAACAAAGGATATTTTCTAGCCTGACTACACAGCTTGCTTCAGGTTTTATTATGCAGTGCTAAGGCTGAGACCTACACAGAGGCGATGACAAAGAAATTTGTTCCTAAACCATTAAAGTCTGGATGCAAACCACTGGCGGCAAACTTTCTCTAAGGGAGAAGAACCAGCTGCACTGCTGCTTTTTTACAGCAACTACTAGTTTATTTATAAAGCTATATTAGTAAAACTTCAGAAGAAAAGACTTTACAGAAAACCCTAAAATATATAATGAGGTCCATATAAACCAGTTGCCAAATTAAAAATTCCTATTAATACTTACAATTATTAACTGCAGTGGATAAGGAGTCCTCTTTACTGCAACAATCAGCCAAGATAGCACACCTGATTTACTTTGCACAAGTTATCTTAGCTCATTTAAAAACTGTTCAATACTGCAAATCCCTTGAACTACATGGACTGAAAGGATATGCTGCTGAAGTTCTGGAGCTGTTGTACCCACAGTGCATTACTCAAGCAGCAGCACTTGCCACTTCAAGCCATGCCTCCTGACAGGTTTGGTTTGTGTATGGATGGATAGCTTGAGTGTTACTTCTTTCCATCTCAAGCTAGGGATGAGATGCTGACCTACTGCATTTTTGGGGGAGAGAGAAGAATAGGGCATGCACTGCAGTCTTGCAAATATCTAGTTTCTAGAAGAGATGCACTTTAACCCTTCTGTTCATAAAGTCTTAATGCAGGGGTTATATTGTAGTTCAAATCCTTCCTTAATTTGCAAAATACATGTGCCCCTGAGAAAGTCTGATATCCAGATTTGCAGCTGCAGTCAGAATTTAAAGCCATTTCCTATTATACAAGATAAATAATGTATAGAGATGCACAATTACACATACAGGTAGAGGAATTACCTGTTCTACTACCTCTTGGCTTCTCTCTAAGGAAGAGGAGTACTGCCTTACTTTGTGATCTAGCTGACTGAAAGAATTTAAAAAATGCTTTGCTGTGCAAGATCAAATATCAGTAAATACATGGGATGCGGAAAGGTTATCAGCATCATTCAATAGAAAGAGTTAAATACCCCTGCCCCGCAAGTGCACACAGTTGCTGATCTAACTGACCCCCTCTTAAGAACCTGCAGGACAAATCTTTAGTAAAATATTTTCCTCTTGCATACCAGGTCACTATCAAGACTGAACATGTGGAAATGCTGAATTTGTAAAGGATCTGATGGGACAGGTCCACTTTAGGTGGCTACAGCAGTGGCATCACGCCATATAGTTCTGTGCTTCACTCACTAAAGTTACAGTCCTCCACAGTTCTTTTCATTACTGCAGCAAGGCTATAGGAAGGATTTGAGTTGAAGCTGCTGGACAGACAAGCAGACCAATTTCTTCTCCAGCCTGTTCTTTTACATTCCCCGTCTCTTTTCTATGGTTACGTCTACAGTGTGATCAAAGGAATGATTGCAGCCCAACTGTACATACCTGTGCTATTTTATATCTAGTTAGCATAGGTAACAGCAGCAGTTTAAATTGGTACACAGGATATGACATTAAAAAAAAAAATCATCAGCAGTGCTAGTTTTGTATCCTTTGTATTTATATAACTTTATTCCTTTCTTTTTTATTACAGCTTCTCCCTACAAATCCATTCACAGCCTCTGTGAATGAGTCTATAAGGTGCCACACTGTCCTGCCATCTGATACCTTTGTATTAAGTTTCTTTGAATCACCAGCTCGTTTAGCCTGCTAACTTCAATGCATCACTTCCTTCAACTGCTAATAACTTCATTAGTCAGTCAGTCCCTCCTTCCTTCGGGGAAAAGTTTACAGGAGATCACCATGCTTAATCAGCAATTAGAGAGAAGCAAGGTAGGAGTCAGGCTTGTCTTGTTTGCAGAGTACCAGAAACTCCACCCTGTCCTTTATTTAACACACAGTGCTGTTTGTTGGAAAGCTCATCATGGTAAAAGGGGTTTTCCAAGTACATTGAAAAACAGAAAAGTAAAAAAAAATATATATCCTATCAAAGAAGTATCCATGCCAAAAGCTTCTGGAAGGTATCTTCTTCTTTAAAATTAGGACAAAATAGTCCAGCTGCTTTTTGGAGTGGGGAGGAAAGGGAGAGAAAAAATGTCCAGGTCTAGCTGGTGTTAGCAAAATGGCAACCAGAAGTGAAGTAAACCTAGAATTTTCTGTTGTACACTACATAAATGTCGTTTTGGATTTTTAAATCCACTGTTGTCTTGCTTTTGCTGCTGCTGTAATCAATGGGAGTGTCCACCACCGACTTCAGGGAGAGCATGAGTCAAAACACTAAACACTACTAAAAATTCCAGCTGTTTTCTGAAGTTTCAATATGCCTTGTACTGAGCAAGTCTCCACCCATTTTCTGGTAATTGTTATAACCACTCTTTTCACTACCAGATTAGTGCAACCACGTCTGTCTGTCTGTTTGTTTTTCAATGACTGATGTTGAATGTCCCACCCTGGGAAGATCCCAGCTTTGCATGTAGGAGAGAGTCCAACCTCAGTTTCACCAAAATGACTCATCATTAAGGTTTTTGAAACTGTGTTCCAAGACTTTTCAATGAGCTATAAACACCACAGCCACCTCAATTATAGAGGACCAAAAAACTAGGACACTGAATAGAACTTGCTCAGCTTCAATGCTGGAGAAAGAAAACTAGATTCAACAGTAGCAATCGTACGATGTGTAATGTGGGAAAAATTCATTCTGGAGAAATTCTGCAGTATTACCAGAATTTGAAATAAAAGGAATATGAAGTGACAGGCACTCTTCTACAGCAGTAATAATTATAGCACACTATTCAGCAGCAGACTATATCTTCAGATCTAGAGATGATTTTCACAGATATATATTTATTACATATAAATATATATATTTACAAAGTTCATTATTTGAATGTGAACTGAAATGCTTAAATCGCCTCAACTAATCACCTCAACTGTTTAGGTACCCATAATTAGAAATTTGGTTTTTAAGTTTATCAAATAAAGAAAACACCCTTGTTAGGTTGCAGCAGGAGCTGGCAATGTTTCTTCTGGCTGTGGCAGACTGGAATGACCCAGCTTGTGTCTAAGGACAGGCT
>NW_017729006.1:28135238-28156244 GCF_001723915.1 Gavialis gangeticus | reverse complement strand
ATGCTTAAATCGCCTCAACTAATCACCTCAACTGTTTAGGTACCCATAATTAGAAATTTGGTTTTTAAGTTTATCAAATAAAGAAAACACCCTTGTTAGGTTGCAGCAGGAGCTGGCAATGTTTCTTCTGGCTGTGGCAGACTGGAATGACCCAGCTTGTGTCTAAGGCAGGCTAGCACTAGGGCCCAGTGGCTGCTACTTCTTCCCACTGCCCCAGCGTGGGTAAAGCCCCCTGTCCCGAAATACTGCCAAAGGACCCCAGCTCAGGACCAGATTTGGCCTCTGGGCCACAGATAGGTTGTGTCCTCCCCCCCAACCCCTCTGCAATCTGTGGTACAGGTAGTGGTACATGTTAACAGATTTATCATAATTACTTTATAGGACAAAAATTTTCTGGTGGTACTAAAAGTTGTATCATTTTAAATTGGTGGTGTGCAATCCGTCAGAGTTTGGGAACTTCTTCCCCAGCAGAAACTTTGTAAGACTTTTGCTGCAGAGATGAGGCTTGAAAAAAAATATTTTGGGAGACTAGGAATACTTCATATATTTCATGTGGCTTGGTGTTGCTGCCTCTCATATAAAACACTGTTTAACAATCCCTCTTTTCTGATAGAAGAGAAAGTTAATTTTCTTCATTTTGTTTTTGGTGTCTCCCTATGAAATTATTGCTTCGTGCCAACTAGCTAGCCGCTATCAAATCGCATCTCTAGAAAGTTTCTCTCACTGAAGTTGCTATCCCAAGCATTGTCAAAGTGCCTATTCTAACCTGGAGGAATTGGTGTTCATTTCTATTAATATAGTACTGAGAGTGGTGAGAGAAAATGCTAACTTTGAATGAATAATTGCCTGACTGCTGGGGAGACTGAAATAGTCATTCAGAATTCCCTGACTCTGCTGAAGTCAATCTTCATGAATTTCCACAAGGTGATTTTTGAAATACCAGCCCCATCCCCTTCCCATACTTTATTGATCACAAAATACAGATCTCTTGGATAGTATTCTCTTACCTTAACAGACAACACTAGATAGCAAATTCCTTGTCCAGTACAAAATATACTGAATAAGTGCCATGCACTTCCCTCTCGGAAGACAGCAACATGAAAAGTAAAAGTAGATTCAAAATGATTATGAACTGAGGTTTTTTGTTTTTGTTTTAATTTAAGCAAAATTTAGAGGTTGGAACAGACCACAGTGATGATCTAATTTGATCTCTTACATAAGACCATCACAGAACTTTACTCAAGTAATTTCTACATTAAAACCAGTAACAGCTGAATAACAAACTATCTTCTAAAAGAAATATCCAACCTTAAAGACTTAAAAAGAAGAATATAACACATGCCCTTGTAAGTTACTCTAGTAGCTACATTCTTTAGTTACAAGACCTACACCAGTGGAAGACAACCTTTCTGGCACACATCCCAGAAATTAACTCCATGCCCCCAAGTGCCTTCTGTCTGATCTGCTAATCTCCTTTCAACCCCCTATCCTACCTGCCTCCGTGCTGCCTGTCACCTCTCTGATAAGGGGTACCTGCCACAGAGAGGCTGGCTGTGCCATTTGTGGGACGCAGGTTGGCCACTAGGCCTGTGCAAAGTAGCAACTATTTGATTTGGATTCGGCTGATTTGCAGGGACAGCAATTCAAATCACTACCTGGATTTGATTTGGATTCAGAGATTCGGCCATAGACTATAATGGGGAATCACTACGATATTTATAATTTTGTCATTTTTTTTTTTTTGCAGATTCAGATGAAAACAGCAGGGATGGTAGCCCCTTCTGAGGGCATGAAGCCTGCCAAGTATCAAGGAGATAGATGCAGGGGTTTCTATGAAAGTGCACCCCAAACTGTTGAAAGCAAAACTCATATCCCTGTGTGTGTGGGAGGGAAGATCACAGTCACTGGCTAGCTACAAATGTGAATATCAGAGCAGTCTCCCCCCTCCCCTCCCACCAGCCTTTTTTATTTATTTATATATATGGAAAGATCACGCCACCCTCCTCCCTCTTTGTAGCTTCTATTTGCTTCAAGCTTTCTGAATTCCTGAATCTCTCCAAATCAATTTGGAGACTTCTGATTCAATTTGGGCCTTTTAATGGGTCTCCTGATTTGATTCGGAGATTTGGCCACCAAAGCTTTGCACAGCCCTATTGGCCACCCCTGACCGATTCGGAGATTTGGCCACCAAAGCTTTGCACAGCCCTACTGGCCACCCCTGACCAAGTCTTAGATGTATTATCTTATATGTAGCCATATTAAAATGCATACCTGATTGTATCCAGTTTAACACTGATTCATATCACTCTGAAATTATATTATTTACCCCACTGCCAACAGGCGAGCTTCATTAGCAATATGCTACATCAGTAATTATTAAACAGCATTAGATCAAAAAGTGACTTCTGCAGATCTCACTCAAAATTCATTTGATGATTTGCCATTAGCAATAGTTTGATAAGCTCTCAGTTAACTAATGCTTCTATTCTATATTGATTCTGTAGTGTATGACACTAAATTCTGCACAGCTGGGAAACATTCCTATCAAATTCTTAAATATGAATGATATCCAAGTTGCTTGGAGCCACATATGTCCCCCACCAGACCAAAAAATGGGGGAGGGGGTTTAATAAGCTACACACTTAAAAGAAAAATTAAAAGTGATTCTAGTTTTAAAAGAGTGCACTTTTAATATTCAAAATAAATAAATAAATAATTTAGTGGATCCATTGTACTCAATTTAAATGGTCCGAGATTTGGTTTCCAGAAACACTGAAATATTTCAGTGGACCAAAGAAATTTTATTTCACTGTGGCCACAATTTTTAATACCAGATTGCCAGAAAGAAAAAGGTTTATTATGAATCGTACAGACCAAAGTTATTTTCTATAACTAATGTAATTTTACCCATGCTTACAACCAGTATTTTAGAGGCATACTAGTTTAAGCTTATTTGAAGTCCAGTTAACTTGTTTCTCATAGCAAGCTGCTTTAACATTACAAGATGAGTAAGAGCAGATCAACAGTTAAATATATTTCTGCTCAACCTTATGAAGGTAGAGACTTCCGTGCAATTTATTTTTTACTTGGTATCTATTTAGCAGTAATGCCACAAAATGCTTTCCTAACTGAAATCAGATATGTGCCTGTTTTTAGTAGTTGTTCAAGGTTTTGTGTTTGACCTTTTCCATTTAGTTGGTTTTAAATATTTAACTGTTTTTGCAGGATATATTTATTAAAAATTGATGTAAAATTGGCATTTTCAACCATGAAAAAAAATCAGCTTGTCAAAAGGTATAAAAATACATTTCATCTAGTTTCATCCTTGCACAGCTTATGGTATTTGTGCACACCAGTGCCTACAGCTGCACATCAATGCTTCATGCCTTTAATAACATCTTTGAGGTACTTGAAGCATAAATATCATTTTATACCTATATGCTATATGAAGAGGTAACAACAACAAAATAAATATTTGACTGGGTTCAGAAGTAAGTAAATGAGAAAGAGGAGACAAAAATCTCTGAAAGTTAGGCTGGAACAAAACTACCTTTAATATGGTTAATGGTGTTATACTACATAAATGAAGCTATTAGAATAGACCTCAAAGTTAAGATTGCAAATCCCTTCCAAGCCTCATTCTAGAATTTTTCTATAGGAATTCATTCACATTCCATAAAATTTTTGTAAATAGGAATAACTTTGATGCATTGGTATGTTTATGTAAGATTATACAAGTGAAAATTATGTGGTTAGAGGAAAATGAGATAGGAAGATGGTATCTCCTTTTTTAGATCAGACCCACAAATTTGTGGGATACAGCTCCATTAGGATACAGAGACTTGGGAGTCTTGCAACAATAAGAATGGTATTCTATACACATATAGAAACAAAGACAAAAATAATCTGTACCTCCACTTCATGACTTCAGTTCTTTAATTTCACCCTGTTCTATGGAAGTCTTATTTGGTCAAGTGACAAACAGTTTTCTGGTACTACAACAGCAGAGAAGCCTACAGCACATGAACTTTTACCTTTGTCTGCAGGCACATCACATAACACAAGTGCAAGGTTCTGATATTCAGTGCTGAGACATTTCCAGCTGAATTTTGGAGCACAACACAACCTTGAATTCAAAGTATAGCTGCTGTGGATAGACTCTAGGCAAATCACTGGTCATAATTAGTATTTAAATGATGGGAAAAATCCATTCTTTAGCAGCTATCAGGATAGCATAAAAATATTACTACTTCCTCAGTAACAAAACACACAAGTGACCACCTCTGACCTTCAGCAAATTAGGCAACTTGTATGAAGGTTTGAAGATGTAACTTTATGCTGAAGTAAAATACTTTACCCAACAAAAGGAAACTAGATGCCTTTAAAGACAAGAACATTAATCTACCAAACCTGAAACTAAAATATCAATTTCTTTTTCCCTTATTCCTCTGAAATTCCACATCTCAGTTTATGCCTTCACAATCAATAAGGCATGTGATTTCACCACCTCGTCACATATCCAAACTAACTTTAAATTAGTTAACTCTAGTGCCAACAGTGGCTAAGCAGGACAGGCTTCAGCATAAGACATACGAATCAACCCAAAACCTTGGGTTTTTTAGTTGATGGCTGAGGCTCATGCTACCTCAATTTAAGTAATGTTGATATCTGAGGCAGCTAGAAGAAAATTAGCCCCGATATGCCTACAGTTGCAGTCAGACCTCAGTTAAAGTACGAACACAGTCCAGGGAAGAAATAAAAAGTTGCCAGTACTAACGCGTAAGTAAACTTACACCTATGGAAGCATCTGAATGAAGTAAGGATTTAAACTAGATGTAGTATATCACAGACGTACAGGCATTCTGCTTTATTACTGTGGAAAACACCTTATCCCCAGAGCATCCTCAGGATTCTGTGCTTCAGATCCTGACCAGCTGTAATGATGAGATAACACATCCAACACACACATTTGAGATTAAAAGAAAAGAAGGTAACTGGTCCAAACTTCCTATTTTCTATAAATGAATAATGTATAATCACTTGCATGGAGTGACTGAAGAGGAACATGGACAGGAGAAATATGGACATAATACTTTCTGCTTGACACATCTTTTCTGGCTGGGTAAGACTGATACATAACTAACTTTGCATTGTATTTCCTGTACCTGCAATCATTCATAAAGACTAAGTCCAAGAGCTATCCTTGAATGATTTACAGAGTGTAAACTACTTAGAATTAGAATTGCAGATCAAGGTCTGCCTGCTATCTGCTTGAAAAAAAAAACAAACTGGCACTTGGCTGCTGTGAAAATCTGAAGAAATGCAGAGGCAACAGGAGTATTATGCCCTTGAGGCTCTTAACAAAGAACATGATAAAGGTACAGGATGGACTTGGCTGATATTTATGGTTTGTATATTACTCTGCATTTGGCTTACGAAGATGCAAGATGAAAGAAATCCTGATTTAACAGCAGCATGTTAGACACTTAAGAGTAAGACGTGACTAAGACAGGATAAAAGGCTTCAGTTTTCAGGATACTGAAGGAAACATTAAAAACAGGGTTTTTTTTTAAATGGAGAGAGTTCTAAAGCCTCATTAATTTACACAGGTAAACCAGTGAATTCAGCTTGTTTTGTCTCTAATTTGCATTTGCTACATACTGCACTATTTTGAAAGAGGAGCAGAGCATTATGGGAAATATTCCAGGATGCAATACTCCAGTATTAGGTTAAATGAAATGCTGACTTCATCACGGAGAATTGAGAAATCCTCCAAGAAAGTATGGACTGAGTGCAAGATCCTCCGATTCCACAGCATCTCACATGTTTTGTGGGTCCCCCTTTACCATCTCTTCCATAAGATGCTTTTTTAAACTTTTCAGTTCAAAAGTGAGGTTTCACATAGGCCTCATGTGCATCAGAAGAGAAACTATGTGGGACAAACCTGATCTGGAATGAACAGCACTGGCTGCAGAAAACTGCTTACTTCAAAAGCATTGTCATGAATTGGGCAAGCTAAATTAGACTGATAACTCTGCTAAAAAATTAATTTATAATACTAATGAGTCAGCACAAACTATACTGCAAATTAAATACTATTCTGAAGTTGTAACGCAAAGCTAGCAATAAGCTTAGCAAATATACTATTTTTATGAGAAATTAGTTGCTTTATATCATTTTTGCAACTGTCACTCTTGCTTACAGCATCTATGAAACATGAGATTCCTAAGAACATCTAATATCAGGACTGGAGTCCTAGACTTCAAAAATGCTGACTTTGACAGGCTCAGGGCATTAGTAGGGGAGGTGATGTGGGACCAGGGATGAAAGGCAAATGGGAGACAAAGAATGGTCACTCCTCAAGGGCATGTTCCTCGAAGCACAAAAGAAAACCGTTCCCAATGAAGAGGAAAGGTAGCAGAAGGGCTGGCAAGCCCTCCCATCTTAATAGGGACATTGCAGTCTTCTTAAAAAAGAAAAAGAGGCATACACACAGTGGAAGCTAGGGACAGTCCTCAAGGAGAACTATACAACAGCAGTCCGCACTTGTAGGGAAATGATTGGGAAAGCTAAGGTGGCAACTGAGTTTAAGTTAGTCAAGGGAGTTGAGCACAATAAGAAGTCCTTCCTTAGGTATGTAGGGAGCAGAAGGAAAACAAATGGAAGTGTGGGACCTCTGCTTAACACCTTGGGACAGCTGGTAACAGACACTCAGGAAAAAACTGAACTACTGAATGCCCGCTTTGCTTCAGTATTTCACCAGACCAAGGGGAAAGACAAGCAAGACAAGAATCACAGGGGGCATGCTCGGAATGATAGCCTTCCCACTGTGGATGCTGAGCTAATACAAAACCAACTAGAAAAGCCAGACACTTAAGTCAGCAGGACCAGATGCACTTCACCTGAGAGTGCTGATGGAGCTGGCTGAGGTCACTGCAAAATGCCTGGCAAAACTCTTTTAAAAATCATGGCACACAGGGGAGATCCCCGAGGAATGGAAGAGGGCAACATTATGCCCATCTTCAAGAAGAGGAAGAGGGAGGACCCCAGGCAACTATAGGCTAATCAGCCTAACCTCCATCCCAGGGAAAATCCTGGAAAAAAAACTCATGAATCTGTGTGCGATACGCTTGTTGGGGTAAGATTCTGAACGACAGCCAGCATGCCTTTGTTGCGGGTAGGTCTTGTCTTACCAATTTCATTTCCTTCTATGAACAGGTCTCTCACCACCTGGACATGGGAAAGAAGGTTGACATTATATACCCAGACTTCCAAAAGGCTTTTGATCTAGTATCCCACAATATCCTTGGGGAAAATCTGGACTGTGGGCTTAACTGCTCAACAATTCAGTGGGGGGAAAGCTGGCTGCATGGTAGAACCCAGAGAGTTCTCATGAACAGATCTGTTGTCCTGGCGAGAACAGGCCAGTGGTGTCCCTCAGGGGTCCATGCTTGGACCAGTGCTTTTCAACATCTTTATCAATGATTTGGATGTGGGGGTGAAAAGCTCGCTGGCCAAGTTTGCAGATGACACCAAGTTATGGGTTAGCGTGGCCATGCCAGAAGACAGGTTGCAGATACAGGTGGACTTTGACAGGCTGGAGAGTTGAGCGGACTGGAACCAGAATAAGTTCAACACTCAGAAGTATAAGGTGCTCCATCAAGGGGCAAACAATCCCCAACATCCCTACAGGCTCGGTGGTGACAATTTGAGTTGCACCACGGCCAAAAGGGACCTAGGGGTAGCAACTGACCATTACATGAACATGAACCGGCAGTACAAAGCTGTGGCCAACAACATGCTGGCACGCATTAACCATTGCATCTCATGCAAAACCAAGGAAGTGATATTCCCACTGTACTCCGCACTGGTGAGACTGCAGCTGGAGTACTGCATCCAGTTCTGGGCACCGCACTTCAACAAGGACATGGAAAAACTTGAGAGGGTCCAGAGAAGAGCCACTCATGTGATCACGGACTTGCAAGACAAGCCATACGAGGAGAGGCTGAGGGACTTGGGCCTCTTCAGCCTACAGAAGAGAAGGTTGAGGGGACTTGGTAGTGGGTTACTGCTACATCAGGGGAGTACATCCTAATCCCCCTAAACAGGCATTAAAATGGAGCAAAACTGAAATACTGCAGTTAATTACTAGATGCATTCCCCTCTGCAGCTCTGTCTCTAGCTTCCCATGAAGAGTGTGCCAGAGTTCTTAGCTGTCTAGAGAAGATTTTAGTCAGAATCCAAAACCAATGCAAGCAACCATGAAGGCACGTCCACCATGACACAGGCCGTAATCAAACTGCCCAACATGAGTACCAGTGTTTGTGCTGGCTTCTTAAGCTAAGATCCAGGTCAGCTCATATCATGCATATTTCCCTGAGAGCTCTTGGCATTTCTTTACTTCTGTCAAAGTTGCTCAACTTTGATGTAAACACCTGCGCAAGATCTATGAATACCCTATTAACACTTACTCTCAGTTTCTCCACCTTTGTATTTTAGTGAAATCATGAGTTAATTTACTTGTCCTAGAACAGTGCTTCCCAACATTTTCTTCAACATGATCCCCTTTTCCCATGACCCCTCACTTCCAACCCACAGCCTCCCCCAGATACCCCTCCCCACTGAGCCCTGCTGGTACCTCTCACTGCCCTACCGCAGCCCCTCTCCCAGATGCCCCTCACTCCCCAACCAGAGCCCACCCCCACAACACTTCAAAGGATAAAATCAGTGCGTTTTTCTGCAGTGAACAGAATACCTGCCTGTATAAGTCAGTTGACATTGTCAAGTGTTTTGTAACCCTATTTTTATCACTGCAACCCCACATGGGGTTGCAACTTCAAGGTTGGGAACCACTGTCCCAGAAGATGACAGGTAAAGGATCTTCTGACATAACACAGAAGCACATGGGACAGGCTAATTAATAACTATGTAAACGCTATTATACCCAAGGAAGGAACAATCTGAGCAAAATGACCCCAAGCAGTGGGGTGTGCACAAGTAACCAGTCAATTCAATCCAAATATGAAACAATGTAGTATAGAACAGCCCTGGGAGGACTGTGCAGAGGGAGGTGTATTCCATTCAGTACAAATGTGAAAATACGAGCTTTACAACAGAACTCATTTAAAAAGAAAGACTTATAATTGCTTCCAAAACAGATTAATTCCACCAGATTAAAACACAAGATAAAAAGCAAAAATGTGAATGCAAAACAGCTTGTATAAAACTAAAGGCACACCAAACTTTTCCATGTAAACCTTAGTCCAAAAAGGGTTGGAAAAGATGCCTACCCAATGAAAATTGGGAGGAAAAAGTGAAAGTTACAGGAAGAGATAAAAGGCAAGGCCTCAAAGAAATAAGAAGTTTGGTTACTGTACAACAGTGTGGGACAGCCATCTGGATAAGGAGGGAATATTTGGGAATCATCGCCAAAGCAAAAGATGCCACAC
Organism: Gavialis gangeticus; assembly: GCF_001723915.1. Lineage (NCBI taxonomy): Eukaryota > Metazoa > Chordata > Crocodylia > Gavialidae > Gavialis > Gavialis gangeticus. The sequence goes on along the minus strand of NW_017729006.1, from coordinate 28,146,795 downwards.
ACTTACAGGCCTGGAAATTACAAGAATGTAAAAGCAGGGACTGATGACAATCTTCACAGTATGAGTACAGACAAATGTCTATTTGTAGCAACTCCAAAAGGAGAGGGGGAGATGCTGCTGTTCAGGACTGCCTGCAGGTGGCTGCTCATCATGACCGGCAGGCAGAGTAGGGGGAAGCCAAAGCCCTGCATGGTGGGGTAAGAGCCACTCAGCTGCAGTTTCTCCCACGCCTGGCTGGGCATGTGGTTTCCAGCACATGTCCCCATGGCTGCTACTGCTTCCCTGCACTACTACATGCTGCCCAGAGTAGCGCAGAAGGAGGAGGAGGAGCTGCTGGAGGAACAGGGAGCCAAGCAGTACCTGGGGCGGTTATAGCAGCAGCAGCCCTGCTGGGAAGCTGGGGCCATCCCTGCTCCGGAATATCTTTTCCAAAAAGTAATATTCTTACTCAAAATCTAAACAACATGGCCTCTTTAAAACGTACGTTTTAGGTTATCATAACTTATCGGAACTCATCTGAAATAGTCACCGTTTATTTATGCTTTAATCTATTTTTTCTAAGCCGCCCCCTGACACTAACAATATTTCCATAAGATAGAAAGGCAAGATAATGTTCTACTTCATTCCCCTTAAAAGGCAGTTTAGGTAGTAATAGGTTTTCATCTAATGAGGAATGAACTGGTATTTTTTGCTATTATGTAACATATACTAGCTGAAAATAAGTGAAGTTTCCCAGGACAGCTGGAATACCTGGCTGGGAAGCCCAATGTAATTGTCACGTGCTGAAATGCTGCAGAACTTGCTGGCACATTTGGCTAGTAAGTGTGAAAAGTACAAAACCGACTACCATCAATACTTGCAACAGCATTTCTCTTCTAGCAGTTAAGACTGGCAAGGCATCTACTAATCTGCCTTAACTCCAACCTTAAATTTTATAGAGTTTTTTACTAATCTTCACAATCACAGCCTGCCTCTTCTAATACTCAATGCATGTAAAGAACTAGTACTTAATGGTGCATGTAAAGAACTACTTTAAAGGATATGCAATCAAAAACATTAAAAGTAGTTTATTACAGAGGATATGTTTACTATGTCCCATTACACCAAATTTTTCCAATACTATTAGAGTTAAATTTCAGTTCCTACAAAGTCACTTTTGCAGCCTCCATCACAGCTCAGGGTGGATTGCACTTTCAAACTAATCTAAGTTACACAGGGGAGAGTTTGAAGCTTTAGGTCAAGAGAACTGTCTGAAAGCTATACACTGCAAATATTAAAAAGAATGCCAGTTTCTGTGAAGTTGCCTCTGCTTTGCTGGTATTCATTTTATACAGGTAAAAAATGGAGGAAACAACTTGGTTACTGCCAAGTTACTTATTAATTTTTTTTCCCTGCCAGATTAAAACAAAGGAAGAAAAAAAGTAGTTTTCATCTTCTCCATACTCTTTTCATCAATTTCCTCATCTTGCAGATCCATAAATTATGTTCTTCTCCAAAGCTTTAATCACTAAACATCTGGAACACTTTCAGATGTAGAGTATTATAGATATGACATTCTTTCCAGCAGGATTCACTGTGCTGTAATGACCACTTAAATGTCTTGAACAAGATCAAATAGAGGAGCTCATTAAAACCCCACAACCCACAATCAAGGAAAAAGCTGAAGTACTTGCTAATTTCCTAAGAAGGAACAAGACAACAACAAACACTACAGCAGACACCTAAATGCTATCTTACAAGATGACAACCATTTCCACGCTAAAGCTATTGCCTATTCACAAAAGACCCAAAATAACTTCAGACAGCTACTACTGACAGACCTGCAGGAATTTCACTTGACAGGTCAATCCATTAGCAGGAAACAGTCAAGGAACTATTTTTGGCCAAATTAAATTTAACTAACGCTTGTGTCAACTACATGGGAGCAGTGGGAGATTCAGACTACAATTACTGTACTTCCTTCAAACTAAACAGCAGTTACTTTGTTAGCATGTTGTGGAACTTCTGTAGGACTGAAGTTAAGGAAGTCAAGCCAGGTCAATTATTGAGTAGGACAATTTTGAGAACTAGGTGGTACAGGAAGAGCTTTGGTAAGCAACATTTCCTCCAAAACCAGCACCGAAGGTATAGCGGATTTTAGGATTAGGAAACCAAGTACATGTTATGAAGCTAAAGCAGAGGTCCTGCATCAGAGACACTGGGAAGTCCACAGAATATCTTGCTTGCACTATTGTGTAAAACGGTCCTTCAATATTAACTAACGGGGGGGATAAATATATTAAACTGTAACAGTATTTGTCAGGTATATTTAAAATGGCACTCCAGAGACAACTGAATAACTACATATAGTTTGTGCAAGTGAAATAGATGTCTGAGTTAAATGGATGTACTTAGGGATGTTTGAATCATTCCCTGTTTACCATAACATAAGTCTGTTTACCAGGAACTCACTTTTTTTTTTTTAGGGATGCACAGATGAAAATTTTCTTGGCCAATACTGATAGCCGATGATTAAGCAACCATTGTCTGATGCTGATACCAATCCAATAACTGCTATTAAGTAACAGCGCAAAGTATTTTAAACTACTGACATAAATAAACTTTTTTTTGTTAGTTTGTTTTGCACTTATAAACACAGACACAAACAAACATCTCCTGCCTGCTCCAGCCCTTGATGAGGAAGGCGGTGACTGCCTTATTCCCAAACTTCACCCCCTCACTTATGGCTCCTACCTGCAGCCCTGGTCCCTGTGCAGCCCGTGCTGCTGTCCCGGACATGCGGGGCAGACTCTTGTATGGACAGCAGTGCCAGGTGTGGTTGTGGCCCCAGAGCATGCCACTGCCTCAGCATCAGCAGGCCCCATGAAGCTGAGCTCCTGCACTCTCCAGGGAGAAGCTGCTTGTGCAAAGATGCCTGGTGCCTGTGAGGGGGTGGCATATAGAACTTCAGTTCACCTCTTACCCACCCATTTTACAAAAAGTTTCCTCTTTCCCTCCAGCTCACAAACTATTTTGAACACTCTCACTCCCTTGTACAAAGTCTTCTACTGTTCATTGGTTAACCTTGCTCCCTTGGAGCTGCTGTGGGACCTTTGTTTCAGCAGTAATGGAACTGATTTCAAGCCAGAACCCTCCTCTCAGACTGCCTGAAAGATATCATTAGCCAAAGAGCAAACACAAGGGAAGAGTTAACAGACTCTCTTTCCCATCAAGAATACTGCTGCTGCAAGCCAGCTTTAAAATCTCTGGACTCCAGAAGATATATTACTCTTCCCTTCACACAGAACATCAGAGCAGAGCTCTACAAAAGCAAAAAAGTTATAGTGGTACAAGTGTCCTGTAAGTTAACTGTTTCCCAACTCCTTCATACGGCTCATCCAATTAATTCAAATGCCAAGAAAGGATGTGTTAAAGTCAACCTCATCTCTGTCTGCAACTGTTCAGGAAACTGAATCCAAGGTAGCATATTTCAAGCTATACAGACTCTACAACCACACAGCTGTTTTAGAGGTCTAAATCTTTCATAATTCAATTGAATAAGCTTTTCACAAAAGCCCAGTGTCCATATGACACTATGATGCTGAGGGTAGGCCTATTCCATAGCACAATTTAAGACTGTAACACACATTTATACAGGCCTGGAAAAATGAAATAAGCACCATGAACAAAGGAAGAAACACCTTTCTATCCTATCCTAGAGCAGTAGGGGCCAACCTTTTTTGGCAGGCATTCCACAAATTAAGCCTGCTCCCTCCCCAAATGCCACTCCAATCCCCTTCTCCCATCTAATCTGTTGCTCTGCTTTTGGCCTCCTACCATCTCCCTGCCACACACAGAAGCTGTCTGTACTGCTTGGGGCGCATATTGCAGGTTGAATGCCTCTGTCCTAGGGAGATCCTAAGAAAGGTAGCTTCCTTCTCCATACCAGCCAGCGATAAAATCATATGCAAGAAGATCTATGCTCCAAAAAGATTCAAAATCTTGATTTAACTTCTGCCCCTTGGAATTTTATATAGCTCTTATTCTGCACAAAAACATAAACAAAAAACCTTACATCTAATAGTAGCTATATATGGTAGAAAAGTCAAACAAGTCAGACAAAGTAACCGCTATATGGATTTTATAATCTGATCTGTAATATTTTGACCCACAAAAAAAGGTGGAAACAAAAACTTGTTTTTAAAGTGGCAACATCCAACAAGCAAAGGTATAATAAAAAGAAGTTTTTCCTTTTCCTTTTTGTAAACTAATTTCAAGATTTAAGAAAATATGCTCACAAAGGGCAAAGCACATCTACCACAGCAAAAGCCTGATTCCAGAAGCCTGAAGATCTACACAACTATTCTGAATTCACAGAAAAATGAAAGTGTGAAGAAGCGACCTGAAGAATACCTTGCATTTGAAAGCACGTCCAACTCAATCTGAATTACGCAAAAAAAATCCATCCTCAGAAAATAGATCCTAATTACAACTTTTCCAGAATAACACCTAAACAAATTTATTAAGAGTATGCTAACTCTCCTCTTGAAAGCAGAAAAATAATTTGACAAAAGATTACTTCAGGAGTTAACTGCAAAATGGAGATCTGGGTTTTTTTGCCTCTTCTGTTTAAGAGTCCATTCTGTCCGCCTGTATTTTTTTTGGATTGACATTAGCCTATAAAATGCTTACTTGCCCCCAAACAGCTGACTAAAACAAGCAAGCAAACTTTTCTAGAAATGAGCAACTGCATGAACTGGGAATAGAATTATATATGTAATACATTATCCTGTCGTTCAATCATACTATTTGAATATAAACAGTTACTAACACTTGGGGAAAAAAAAAAAAGTAAAACTCCCAGGAGCAGTCCAGCTCATATCAAAGGAGTATTTAAGGCTAGGGACAGAAATTACACAAACTGGTATAAAAATGATCAAAATGGTTAAAATTTGTAACACAACATAAGCTCAGGGTGCCTAGAGTGTTTGAAAGCAGTTTAAGATAAACCTGGATGGATGTAGTATCAGACATAGCTGATTTAGATTAAATTAGTTTATTGAACTTCTGTCCCAAATCCCCTCCAGATTCAAGTCAACTCACAGTCCCTTAGCTTTCCAGGATGCTTTGCGTGTTCCTTGCAAATCCCCCTCACAGGGTGGGCAGCCTAGCCTTGGCCCAGGCTGTCTTCTCCAGCTAAGCAGGGAGGTGTGTCTTAGCACCACCCAGCTTCTGGCCTGGCATGTAGCTAGCTGTATTTCCAGAATCAAAAGTGAATGTCTGTTCACTTGTTTATTGATTCAATCTACGCAGTTTAGACTAACCTGCAAAGATTGACTCAATTTACCCTTGGGTTTTTTGACTATCCGTACTTAGCCTAAGTGTCCTTTCCAACACAAAGCACAGGGCAAAATGTATTGTGATAAAAAAAGATAAAAGCTGCAGATGGACTCACCAAAAACAAAAAGCTCCAAATATTATTAGGTGGCCCTGATCCTACAAGCTAAACAGATTTTGTCTAGACAGGTGAAAAGATCTTGGATATTAATAGGAGGTATAAGAGTCTGTCTTATGCATTAAAGAGAATCAGCCTAAGTTGATTCAGCATTTCTGGCTACATTTTCCTGTCCAGATGCATGCAGCCAAATAAACAATAGCTATTGCTATTGTTTCCCCATTTATAGTTGAGACGACTTTTTAATCATCTTACTTTTTAATTGTACCTATGTACAATTAACAGAATCTAATTTTTTTTCTTTAATGATAAGAAATAAAACCTCACTGAGCTTCAGTTGAAGCACAAAAACTGACACATGCAATCAAAAACAAAATTACAAAATATAGGTCTGAACTTTTCATTTAGGCAAGGCAAATGAGCATATATAAATGAAAGTAAATTTTGTAAGTGTCTAAAGGCAAGAAGGGCATTAATATTAGTAACCACTGGCAGATAACCACACCATGTGAGAAAGCTAGTATTTTCAATATTTTAAGTATATTTTTAAAAACTGCAGGGAAGATAAATACATAATAGAAAGCAATTATCTTAATGTACTAAGCCAAATTTAGTATATACATCAGCTGTGTACAAATTACTGCACAACACAGTGTTTCCACCTCTAAGTCAAGGAATTACAAGGGTTTAACAACTTTCCTTTCTTATGGCATTTAAAGCTTTAATGACTCAAGCTCATTAGTAGGAGATCAGAAAGACTGATTTCAAATTTGTACATGTTGACAGCTGAGATGCCTACAGTAATCTTTTAGTTTTCAGATTGGTATATGGCAAGTGCTGAAGAATTTCTTTAAAAATTGCCTTTCTAAACATGAGAAATGACCCAATGTATAATATATTGGCTGCTTACAGGGACAAGATCATCATGCAACTTTATTCTGTCACAAATGAAGATTCTAAAAGGAAAAAACACTAAATAGTCTTAGGGAAGGGGTTACTGCATAAATTGTCTTCATGTAGCTGAAAATTTACAGTTAAAGATACTTTCAGGTACACCGAGAGGCACAGAGTTAATCATTCATTGAAAACACTTCATGCTGCTAGGGACACTGGAACTTTATACAGAACTACTAAAAATACCAACAGTGAATATCAGAAGATGTTAACCAACTCTCTTCCAGAAGAAAGACTAGAACATAGGAGGATGAGGTGACTACAGAAAGTAGAAAGAAAGAAAAAAAAAAAAAAGAAGAGGGAGAGATTTGAGCATCAGTCTATAGTCTGAACTTACTTTGTTTCAATAAGATAAAAAACTTAAAAAGGTATGAGGGCTGAAAAAAATTAAGAGCAAAAACCAAAAAAAAAAAAAAGTGAAGAGGAATCAAGTGTTATCTCACCAACAGTGAGAACCCCAACACTCTAGAGAAATAAGCATTATCGGTTTCAATATTGAAACATACCATTACAGAGTTTATTTAGCACATTTCTTCGTATGTTATTTCAAAAAGGTAATTGAACAATGGAAAAAAAAACTATATTCCTATACATAGGAACTATATAGTTCCTCTTTATGATCCTTCCTCTTGCTTTAACAGTCTATATTATCTCGTCCTCTTCTGAAACTGCTCCCTCTATCCTTCACCTACAAAGCTTTTCTACAGCATGCCTCTAAGTAGGGACCTACCTAAACAGTGGGAGAAGTGTGCTGTGCAGCAGCTCCTTTAATCTTACTCTTTTTCCTGCACCCCAGACCCTGCTGCAGATTGTCGAAGGGGCCCCATAGGCCCTGCTGTTTGCTGCTGATCATCTGGAAGGCAAAAACCACGGTTTTTAAATATGCCATGGTTTCTGCATCCTGGCCGATCAGCAGCAAGTGGTGGGGCCCCTTAGGCAATCAGCAGCGGGAGGCAAAAACCACAGCAAAATTTAAACTATGGGTTTTGCCTCCTGGCTGATCAGCAGCAAGTGGCCGGTGGGGCACAACCAAGAAGTGCAAGATTAAAGGAGCCACTGTGCAGTGCATTGTGCCACAATTTAGATAGATTCCCATCTACAAGTTACCCCATCAATAGTTTCTTGTTTCCTGCCACTAGATCCACACAAATGTTTGGAACTTACAGAACACATCTAATCAGAAAACAGGTGCGTCGTGGTGGACATAGCTTTTCTGGACTTTAGGAAGGCCTTTGACACCGTCTCTCACCCCATTCTCATTAAGAAATTAGGCAACTGGGGCGTCGATGCCTACACAGTCAGATGGGTCTCAAATTGACTGGAGGGCCGCACCCAGAGAGTGGTGGTGGGCAGGTATTTTCCAACCTGGAGGGACGTGGGTAGTCGGGTCCTCCAGGGCTCGGTCCTCAGGCCTGCAATGTTCAACATCTTCATCAGTGACTTGGACAAGGTGGTGAAAAGCACCTTGTTCAAATTTGCGGATGACACCAAGATATGTGGAGAACTGGGCACGCTGGAGGAGAGGGACAAGCTGCAACTAGATCTAGACAGGTTACAGGGGTGGCAGATGAGAATAGGATGGGATTCAACACTGACAAGTGCAAGGTGATGCACCTGGGGAGGAAGAACCAACAACATACCTACAGGCTGGGGAACTCTCTTCTAGTCAGCACAGAGGCAGAAAAGGATCTTGGTGTCATTATTGATTCCAAAATGAACATGGGCCGCCATTGTGGGGGTGCAGTCAGGTAGGCCACCCGCGCCTTGTCATGCATCCACAGATGCATCACGAGAAGGTGCAAGGAGGTGATCCTCCCCCTCTATGCGACACTGGTCAGGCTGCAGTCGGAGTACTGTGTCCAGCTCTGGGTGCCGCACTTCAGCAGGGATGTGGACAGCATCAAGAGGGTCCAGAGAAGGGCCACTGGCATGATTAGGGGGCAGCAAGGCAGGCCCTATGAGCCAAGGCTAAGGGACCTGAATCTGTTCAGCCTCCACAAGAGAAGGCCGAGAGGGGATCTGGTGGCTGTCTACAAACTGGCCAACGGGGACCAGCAGGCTATGGGAGAGTCCCTGTTTCCCTGAGCACTACCGGGAGTAATGAGGAATAACGGCTATAAGTTGACAGAGTAGATTCAGGCTAGATATCAGGAGGCACTACTTCACAGTCAGGGCAGCTAGGATCTAGAACCAACTTCCAAGGGAAGTGGTGCTCGCTCCTACCCTGGGGGTCTTCAAAAGGAGGCTAGATGATCACCTAGCCAGGGTTGTTTGACCCAAGCATTCTTTCCTTCCCATGGCAGAGGGTCAGACTTGATGATATCCTCAGGTCCCTTCTGACCCTACCAACTATGAAACTATGTCTATTACCTATAGATCACAATGAAAGATAGAATGCACCTCAGGCCCAGTTGTGGATCTGTTCTAGCTGCACACTGATTATCACAATCCTATTTAGTGGTTTTCATGCATTGCAGCTTCTGTATATTCCATGGCCAGTGTGGGTAGAAAGATTTATTTTTTAAATGAAAGGAGTTATTTAAGCTATTACTCAAAAATTTACAATAGTCTATTTAAATATTGTGGTTAAAAATGAAAACATATTCAAGTGTACATTTGCTGCTGCTGCTGTTATAAAGAAAGTTAAAACAAGTAACTTATGGAAGCCATAAGCAAAGCAAGTTTTCTGAAATACTTAGGTAGCTTTTCACAGTACAGCTACCTCTTCTAAAAGTGCAGAATACTTTCTTTATTACAGTTTATTCACTGGATTCATTTCAGTTACAGGTCTACTCCAAGTTAAATGTATCAGCGGTTGTTAACCTTTTTAGACTCAAGGCACTAGTCAGAAAATGCCAGCTCCTAGTTTTTGCCTATTGTTGTTTTCCCTTAATCAAAAGAGTAATTCTGCTGCTGCAAAGAATTTGGAAAAAAACCGCAACAGGTAAAAATGTTCATAACACTAGGGATTCCTATTTGAAATTTCTAGGTTTATCCTGTGAAAAAAGTTTGCACACTTAACAGTGCTAACATTGCATGGCCCCTCACATCATCCTTCTCACCCTGGTTGAGAACAACTGGAGTACATGGTAAATGAAAATAAAAAAAAAAAAGCAGGAAACCTTGTTTTCTTTTTCCAAAGGAGAAGTAAAAAGTAAGGTGTGAGGATGAGATCTAGCAGCTGTAAAATCTTAAAATCTGCAGCAAGTAGAATCAATTTAGTTACAGGTAATTTAAGTTTGAATGCAAAATATGCTTTGATGATCTATTTTCTATGCAAAACATTTCAGTTTTGTTTCAGATAACCAAAAATAAAGCCATTTCCAATAAATAAACATAATTCATTGCTATGTTCTAATTCACTTCTAACTTCCAAGTCAGGGAGCATAAATCAAAAGTAAAAAACTAATCTATAAAGAAAAAGCCATAAATATTTTTTCTTAAAAAAAATGTAAAATGTTAGAAATGCATGTTGAGCTTTATAATTGTTTAGATAAATGTAGAGATACACTGTAGGCACATCTACATGAGATGTTTACTGAACAGTAGACTAATTAGCTGCACAGCAAACATCTGACATCTACACGTGTGCTCCTATTAGGCTGGAGTAAACTAAACTAATTTAGTCCGCAGTGGGACAGAACTTATAAAATACAAGTTTACTTCTGCTGTGGAGTAAAAAAAAATCTCCACAGGAGCACACAGAGCTACAGCCAGCAAGCCTCATGCTGAAAAACCATTGTGCCTCAGCCAACCGGCTGAGCTGGGGAGAGCTGCCCCAGGCTGGCAGGCTGACCCCCCAGGCCCTCTGCCAGCTGGGGCTGTTCTGGCCTAGTTCAATGTGCTGCACTCCCAGGCACACATGCAAACAGCACACTCAGAGCAACAAACTCTAGAGTTTATTGCTTCCAGTTAATTGCACGTGTAGACAGGCCCTGCATGTTCCTGGTTAGAATGCAGTAATAGTAAATTATACAAAACCAAAGGTATCAACCTCTGAAAAGAAAGAGAGCACATACAAACCAAGATAAAAAAAGATATTAAAATCACAATTTTTTGACTTGACAGTTTAAAAAGAAAAAAAAAAAATACAGTTCACCTTCCTTTTGGCTACATGTCTGATTAAAACTTGCAGCCTGGACACATCTTGAGACAGTCTTGAACTGGCCTGTTGAAAATGGGACTTCTGAACTGTTTCATTCATTTTGGAGAAACTATTTCAGCAAACTTTTACAGTTAGAATGTGTTGCCTCTTCCCCACGAGGTAAAATCCCCTATTAATTCTCTGCTCACTAAAATGTGGATAGAGTACATCTATACCTCCTCATATGGCACAAGGGAACAAAATACTGAGGCACACAGTGCCCATTACAAACATGTAACCTCCTGAAATAAGTAATGTAGCTTCTTTTAAGTAACGTGAAGATAGTTACATTTCATTTCCGGAGGCAACGTGTGGAGTGGGCAATGCATGTAGCTCTACATCTATCAGGAGTATGACTAGAAATACAGTAGGCCTGTGTGAACAGGGAAGTATTTGATTTGGATTAAGCCGATTTGGATCACTGTCCTGAATCGATTCAGCCAAATCAGCTTTGGAAGATTTGGTGCTGATTCAGAGAGATTTGGTGGTTCAGATCAGCCAGGGAGAGCCGTGGGAGAAGCCCCCATGGCTGCCCTGCCCAGCCTCCTGGCACTAAAAAAAAAAGCCTCCACTCACTGGATGGAGGAGCAGTGATTAGGACCTCTGGGTGCTCATGGCAGAACTTCCCCCCCAGCCATGCAGAGCAGGGCAGTGGGGGACAGCAGGGATTGCCTACCCCCAACACCTCTGCCTGGTACCTGCGCAGCAGCTGCCCTATGGCACGGGTGCTGAACAGTTTAGCAGGACACCATGCACTGCATGGGAGCTGGGGCCACAGGCTAAGCGGTGCCGGGCTCTGGGTGACTGCTGGAGCCACCCCAGCTCCCATATAGCACACAGCACCCTGCCAAGCTGTGCAGCACCTGCGCCATGGGGCAGCTGCCACGTGGGTGCCAGGCGGGGGGGTGGGGTGATCCCCACTGTTCCCCACTGTGCAGGGGGGCTCTGCAATGAGCACCCAGAGGCCCCAATCGCTGCTCCTACAGCTGGTAAGTGTGGGGCTTCCCTCGCCCCCCCCCCTTTTT
>NW_017729006.1:28134878-28135163 GCF_001723915.1 Gavialis gangeticus | reverse complement strand
TTTTTTTTTTTTTTTTGAAGTGCCAGGAGGCTGGGCCAGGCAGGGGCTGGATAGGGCAGCCATGGGGGCTTCTCCCACAGCTCCCCTGGCTGTGCCTGCCTCTGCTTCAGTGGGGAGCCACAGGGGCTCTGCCCTACTGTCACTTGACCAGACAGCATGGGAGGGGAGGGGGGAGCAACAAAGGCACAACTCATCTGAGCAGCAGCACAGCATAGCCCCCCGCTCCCAGTACTGCCACGCCCATATCCTGCACCCTCCTCGCCAGCTGGGCAGCCTGTCCCAGCC
>NW_017729006.1:28133322-28134859 GCF_001723915.1 Gavialis gangeticus | reverse complement strand
CACACCCTTTCCCTCCCTCCTCCCCCAACCCCAACAGACTTACAGCTGGAGCCAGCTGTCAGCTACCTGTTTAGTCTATGGTTAAATCTCCAAATTGATTCAGATGCTTCAAATCTATTCAGAGCTTTTACTTGGTCTCCCAATTCGATTTAGATTCGTGGATTCAGTCCCCAAAAATTGGGCCAAATCTCCTCTGAATCAGATCAGCTACTGAAGCTTCACACAGCCCTAGAATACAGCCCCCACAGCACGGCGACTCGACTGCTATGCAGTAGCAAGGACAGGACAGAGAGTTCCTCCTTATAGCAACAATCCTCCCTCAGACTGTGTCAAGGGAATGGCACGGGAGGAAGTGGTACGGGACTGCTTCAGTGACTGCTTTGTACCGGAAGGGAGGTACACTCCTACCCAGCTACTAGCTCCAAGCGCAAGAGATCAGGACTTGTGGGAGGGACCTAGGAAGAAGCTATAATATCTAGTTTACTGCTATTTCCTTCCTGTCAACTACCACCCGTTTTAATGCCATAAGACCTCTCCAGAACTCTGTTTCCAGGTTATCTTTATCCAGGAAGTTTTGTATGACTACAAGCAGGAAATGGGCAAACAAGCTGTAGTGCTGCTGGGCCAAAATGTTTAATGTACTAATTACATAATTGTTCAGGGAAACAAGCCAGCTTTGATACATCATTTTGACAAACAGGGACTAGTCTGGGGCAGCTGGGGGATGCCGAAAGGACAAACAACATGCCAATGACTCCTACATCCTCAGAGTCTCTTGGCTAGAACTCCAGGTGATGCATGAAAACTTGACTGAAAAATTCCAAATGGTACACATTTTCTACCTCTAGAACACTTTGAAAAGGAAATTAGGGTGCCAAAATCTACCTGGAGGAAGAAGTAGAAGCTAGAAGGTGAAGAGATTGAAAGCCAGCACTGTAACCTACTAATGAACTCCCAGATTTATATGATACAAGCTTTCTAGTTATTTCCAGATAGTTTTGGAAGACAACAAAAAATAAAACTACTTTCATTACTGGCTTCTTAGCCTAGTTATGCTTTTTTGGCATGCACTCAAGATTTGGCAAGATTAACACCAGTACCAGACTACAGTACAAAATAATTTATTTTTCTTCTAGTAAATGTTTATGCATACTGGATAAAATAAGATTTTAAAATATTTATCTTTTAAATGGAAAGCAATACAGTTTAAGTGTCAAGCCAACTTTAGAAGAAGGTAATTAACTTATCCCAGAAATTCTGAATTGTGCTCTCAAGACCTGCACAAATATGAACAAATTAGCATTACTCTTAACAAATATCTGTATAGTAGAATTACTGTACCAACCGCAGTACGTTAGTGATTCTCAACCATGGCACAGTGGGGTGCCTGCAGAACCTCTCAAGGGTGTTACCGAATGCCATGCAATGTTAGGTATGCAAACATGATTTATGAGATAAACCTGGAGATTTCAAACAGGAATACATACTGTTAAAAACCTTCTGACCTATTGTGGTCTTTCCAAGTTCTTGGTAATAG
>NW_017729006.1:28110888-28128322 GCF_001723915.1 Gavialis gangeticus | reverse complement strand
GCAAACATGATTTATGAGATAAACCTGGAGATTTCAAACAGGAATACATACTGTTAAAAACCTTCTGACCTATTGTGGTCTTTCCAAGTTCTTGGTAATAGAAAAATTACTGTTATGTTTCTGTAGTTAAAAAAAAAAAAAAGTAAAAGCAGCCAGCATTTTCCAAGGAGTGCCTCGAGTTGAGATTCATTGCAATACACTATCACGAGAAGGAAAGGAATGGTCCTTCGAGATGGCAAGTATTTGTGTGTGCTCCAGACTATGAAAGTACCAGTCTGACTGAACACAACTCTAAACTGACATGCAATATGAACGTGAAAACAGATCCGACAACCGCTCAAGTAAATAGTATCTGTTTAAAGGTTTGTTTGTTTTGCTTTTAAGTGTACTTACCTGAAAAAATAGATCACATTCCCAATAACTGCCACCAGCTTGTTTTATACTTGCTGAAGAGAGTTTAGGAAAACAGGTCAATGTGGTCAAACCTGAGTTAGATGCCCAAAAGAGGGTGGGGAGGGGAAAAAAGGAAACAGGCAGGGCTCTGCTCCAAGGCAGAAGCCACACGTAGATCAGAAAGCAAGATTAAATTTGTGGGGTCACTAATGCCAAAAGAAGTCTGTAGGCTTCTGTGGGCTTTGGATGAGGCATTAATCAGCTTAAAACTCTTGGGGCCAGACCGCAAACTACAAAGAAACACGGACAAGCTAAGATAAAAGTTTGCTGAAGGTCAGAGCAATGTGTATGCAGCTCTTGGAGAGCTTTCAGAGGTGGAACAGGATGAAGTGGTAAATGTATAGTTAAACTTCTCGTTAAACCATTTCAGATACCCACAGTTCAACTGTATCACATATTTTAGTCCAGAGTTCACTGTAGTTGCAAAAGCAGCTTAGGCACAAAGTGTTAAATTGGTGTATTTGAATCTGGATGTATGACTCAAACAGTATATATAATTTTTCTTCCCAGAAGAACTACTACCAGTGCAAAACAAGTAGCAGCATTACAATGGATGCTTCCCAAAAAGAAAGCTCAAATTAGCTGAGACACAGACACAACATCTTTTCACAGCCTGTATAACAATTTATATATGCACATCCTTGTAGCACTACAAAAAGGCTGCATACAGGCATAGTGTTACAAACATGGCACAAGCACACCAGGGAGGGGCAGAGGGATAGCAGCTGCAGTGGGCTCAGTGACAGCCCACTGCCCCCAGACCCAGCTCTCAATGACAGGGAACAAAGCTGCAACACAGCTGACACCCACTAATCACTGTCAAACTACCCACTCCCTTCTTCTTTGGAGAGCTGTCAATGACTGGCCTCACTAATGGGTTCTTCCAAAGAGGAGCAATCCCCTATTGCCCCTTGACTAGAGAGTACAGGCAGTCCTTGACTTAAAACGTTTAATCACTCAAAACACTAAGTGTGAAACGCTGTAAACTGATACCGTTTCAACTTTATGACATCCGTTTCGACTTATAAATGCTTGATCCGACGCGACACCATGCCAGAAAACAAGTTCGCTGTGTTGCTTATCTCCCTGGAGAACATCTGTCCAAACTTGCTTGGACACTTTCTTTAAGAAAGCACACAAGACGCCAGAAAAACCTGCAGCCAAGACTCCTGAGAATACTCCAGCCAAGAGCCCTTCAAGAAGTCCTGCAAAGTCACCTCAAAGAAGTCCTTCCAGATCAATATGATTGCTATTTACAATATAAATACATTAATGTAGCTATATTACTCATCTATAATTGATTGAGTACAAAATTCTGGGGCATTTTTGGTGAAAATAGGGTATCAGGCCTTGGTTCAGGAACCAATCCCCCCATTTATAACATTGTTTCTTATGAGAAAATTGGTTCTGAGTCACAACATTTCGACTTAAGACACAGTTCTCAGGAACCAATTGTGTCATAAGTCCGAGGACTGTCTGTACATCTTTGCAGTAACTTTTTAGCGCTCCACATTGGTATGCCTTTTGTGGTACTGCCACTGCTCAAAAGTCCAAATCACTCTATACTCCTAAAGTCAATCCTTCCTTTCACTTCTGCACTACCTTATTTCTTTATTCCTTCTAACTTCCAGTGCCACTTCCCATCCATGGCCTTCTCAAGTTCTTGTTTTCTATTTCTTTCCCTCTAAGTGCCTTCCTTTGTCCTGTCTACTTTGATTTTTATATCCAAAACACAAATAAAAACCGTTTATTTGGGCTGGAAATTTACATATGCACTACAAAAACAGTGACCCTAGGCTCTCTCAAAACACACTACTGATAGCCCCTCTCCACCACCCCCCACCAAGAAGAAATACAAGTATATTTTAGATAGGATTTAAACATCTCACACTCAGAGCAAAGATTACAAGTTACTTTTAAACTTTTTTTTCCCCCTGAAAAGAAGTGTCTCACAGATCTCAGAAAAAAGTATCAATACTTCTTCTAGCCCTTACCGCCTTTGCTGTAGAGTTGTTTTTAGAGGCAGTTTCATAGTATGTTTCAGAATGGTATGTCTTGACTAATCTCTAATTGTATAGTAGTAGAAAACTATACTGTAATTACTCGAAACAAGCTATGCTTTATACCGACTGCACAGATTACTATTACATGCAACTTTCTTGAAGAAATTTAAACACAATCTTACTTATCTCATTAAAAAAGTGTTCCTATTTACAACAGTTGTAAAAACACTCCATTTGAGCCAACCCATTTAAATTATGTGAACATTTGTCAAGTGAGAAGCCTACAGTGTACAATTAAGGGGAGGAGGGGGCAAGAGATGACATTTTCCTCAACTCACACCACAGTGCAAAGTACTGGAAATAAATGGAAGTAAAATTCTATGGATGCAATATGAATAAGAATGGACCTCGATTCAGGTTTTTTTGTTTTGTTTTTCTTTAAATTGCTAGCTGCCCTTGAATGGCATTTATCCATTGCAGTTGCATTAAGACTTCTTATTTATTTGGCTGCATTCAAATTAGGTATTGCTTTGTTTCACTTTGCTTCACCTGAAAGAAGCAAAGCGTGCCTGCTCCCAAAACAAATATTATATATGGTGGGACATTATCAAGAAATGGCTCCGGTGTGTATATCCCAAAATGTGACTCCAGTTTGCATCTATTTTTGTTTCATCACAGAGAGAGAGCACCACATATAGAAAACGCAAGTGTAAGAGAAGGCTGGTGGGAAGAAAAATGATATGCCCTCAGTTGGAAGGCAGGGCAGAGGAGCAACTTATAGCTTATGCATCTTTGATTCAGTTAGCTGTTGTTTGAAAAAAGGAAAAAAAGAAAAGCCTATCTCCAGATGTATCAAAGTGCATTTCTATTCTATCTTCTGCCTCACTTCAAAACCTGAATAGTATGGACAGGTGGTTAAATGCATTTGTCTGTTTACACTAGACTTGTGATTGAAAATCTGTAATAGCTACAAACCTAGTTAAAGAGTTATGATATTACACTGTTTTATTTTTAACATTTTTTCTAATTTGGCATGTATTTGTACCTGATGGAAAAGAGTTTTTAACTTTCAAATATGCTGTCTTTACTTGAGAATACTGTGAAATGTTGTGCGTTCAATGGGCTCTTATCTGGGAGTGGGATGCTTCCAAATGAAGCACTATGGGGGGCGGGGAGAAGGAAGGGGGTCATTAAAGGCAGTGTTCCACAGCCAATAAATTCAACTTCTGATACAGGAATAAAATTGACAACGATACAGACACAAGTAATAAGAAATTTACTGCAAACTTCTGGTTTAGTTAAATAAAAAATAGCATGTGTGCACAAAAGATTTACTGGCTTTCAAGTCAAATTCAACACAAATTCTTAAAATATATATAAAACCTTGTGCTGAAGGGTTTAATCAGTTCTAATAACTCAAACTGAAATCCTCTCCTCTATTATACAGCTTAATCAGTTTAATAACTTAAGAGGTTAATGCGGGGGGGTGGGAAATATGGCCCATGGGCTAGATCCGCCTACTAAATGATTTTAATCTAGCCCGCAGCTGCTCTACGGAAAGTGAACTGTATCTGGCCCATGACTGCCCTGGCTTATGGCGCCTCTCGCCCTTCTTCTTTCCTCATGTTGCAGCTGGCTGCAGTAGCAGTATCTCTGGCTCCAGTGGCCAGGCAGCCACTCCCCTCCCTGCGCCAGCTCACCCTGCCCCATCCCACAACTCCAGTATACACTCCAAGGCAGGGGGCACTGAGCTCCTGGCCAGACTTCTGCCCAGCGAGGATGTTGTGTGCAGCTTCAACCCTGTGGCTGTTTGCAGACCAGACAGCCCAGCCCCCAGTGAAAGCTGAAGCTCAGGTATGGTTCTGCCAACTGCCAGGGAAGGAAGTGCAGGGGAAGAGGCCAAGAGCTGTGGGTTATCCATGGGTGCAGCTCCTGCCCGACCCAGCTGCATGCCAGGGACTTGGGGTAAGGGACAGGGTGCAGGAACAGCTGTGAGG
The DNA here is from genome assembly GCF_001723915.1 of Gavialis gangeticus. Lineage (NCBI taxonomy): Eukaryota > Metazoa > Chordata > Crocodylia > Gavialidae > Gavialis > Gavialis gangeticus. The sequence goes on along the minus strand of NW_017729006.1, from coordinate 28,123,869 downwards.
AGTTCACAGCCCTCAAGAGCTCACCAACACTCATTAAGTAGCCCTCCAGCCAAAATAATTGCTGGCCCCTGGCTTAATGATTAGTGATATAATTATTTAAAATCTATTATTTGGTTTGGGAAAAACGGTATTTTACAGGAGACAGCAGCTCAGCCAAATCAACCCAACCTCCGCAGGGATGCTGAACAAGCAATCAGACCTTAAGATCTTCCTGAAGAGGACCACATCATTCGGCAAATGACTGTAGACTACTCTAAGTATTTACAAGTCTGATCATATTTAGTATCACCAACATGGGAACTCTAGAGCTCAGCAAACTTTGAGTTTGACTGAGGGTAGAAAGTCATTCCCGAGATATGGGGTTCTGAAGCCCAGAGGGTAACAAAACCATTTTGCTGTACTACAAGTCTGCTGAAACCCAAAAAACTTAAGCTCCACCCATGTGCACTCAGTACCATTATGATGTTTTAGGACATTAGACCAAAGCAAGCCAGTGAACAATCTATTCTTTTTACTACATGTAGCCTACTACCAAGTTCTTTGTTACCACAGAGCAGCTATTAGTGCCCCACCTGAGCACCTGACTAGTCAGATACAAGTAGTCAACGAAACAGTGTGCAAACCTGCCCACTGCATTTCTTCAGGTTCTTTTTGACTGTAGCTTGGAAACTCTCTCTGTTAGAATGGTAAAAGTGTCAGTATAAGCATCTGGGCCAAGTACACAGTTAAAAAGCCTGAGGCTGAATCAATTCAAGCTTCACAGTTAGTTTAAGCTCTGCAGATGGAACTGATAAGCAAATGAACATACATTCTCTTTTGGTTCCAGAAATGCAGCCACATTGCCTGCAGTGGCCCAGGCTACAAGCCAGGGGGCACTTGAGCATACCTCCCTGCTTGGCTGTATCAGGTAGCTGGCCCACTGGGGGGAGGGGTGGGATGCTGGGGGACTGAGTTGACTTGAATCTGGAGAGGATCTGAGACAAGTTCAAATCAACCGATTTAACTTAAATCAGTTAAGTCTGATACTACACCCATTCAGGTTTCTCTTAAAGCTATTCTGGCCATTTGGAAAGCAGTTTACGCGCATTTATTTTCTGTTCGGTTACAGATCTGAACCCGTTTCTGACCAGTTATACTGATTTATGTGCAACTTCTGTCCTTAGCACAGTAGAAGAGCTGAGATGCTTCAACTATTGGTTAATCTGACAATTTACCACTTTAAAATGATACAGGGTAGCATCTATTCAGTTTCTGAGACCTTCCTTCCTGTGATTTTGTCTTCTGAGTTAAGATATTACGATTACTACCTTTGAAGAAATAACTGTGTAGTCATGGAAGGCAGCCATGCTCCATATACACCTGGATGCAAAAGCCACAAGCATGTACCTGTACTTGCTATCACAACCAGTTAGTATTAAAATGATTTACTACCCTTTCCATCCATGTTCTGCTTATTTGTTGCGTCATCTCTCAACATTAAACAGTCCTATCTCTTTCTAAATTCACCAACATTGCATACTCAGTTATGGGTCACAGCACAATTTTTCAGTTACAGATGGATAGTTAGACTCAGATTTTTAATAAGGTCAACTGGAATAGGTTCGATTCTATTGGAATTATGCCAACATATGCCAGACAAATATCTGGCCCATAAGTGTCAAACTTCAGGCTGAAAGCAAAGAAGCCAAACTGACATATTTTATTACAGTTCATGAATTATGATCATTTTGGATCCTTGACAGCCACAGATACAGATGCTAAGTTAAATGATCCAACTACCTTGTGTAGGACATGGATATTTCTATGAATTCTCAAATCCAAGGATCTGAATTTATGCCCACGATTTAAACTGCCTGAACAGAAGTGAAGCAATTCATGCTGCCTATCATGACACTGATAAGAAAAATATAATTTTGATTGACAAAGAAATGGAAATTTTGAAAAGGAAGCTTTCTGTTGCAGTTTTACCTAGACACAACCAACTGAATTGCAAATACCCTGTTGCTAATAGTTCAGCTAAGCACAGTTAAGCATCCATTTGCACACTACAATCTTTTTGTTAGGAAGTCTAAAAAGAGGTATATATAAAATCCAGAAAACCAAAAATGCTCCAAAGCTGCAAAAGTTGTCAGTTGAAAATACAATCAAGGATTTTAAATTTTAGCCTGCCTGCCTCAAGTTCTCCAAATTATCTATGAAATATTTATATAATATAATGCACAAATCATGTACATAAAGCTGATGGTAGTAATCAAGTCAAATATATATTTTACCTCTGCATAAAGTTTAAAGGGCATTGATTTTTCTTTACAATAGATCATTAGCAAGAAGAGATACTAAACTTGTAGGGAAGTTTATCTGAAAGCAGATCAAGTCTGATATCAAAGTAATCAGTATGACAGTTGAATGTCTATTTAAAAAAACTGTCTAGCACACTTTACAAGCCCAAGAGTATTAAAGTAAGTTGTCTCCTCCATCTAAAAATCAAACACTATGAACTGAAACCAAATCTATTTTAATCCACACTATACAGACGCATTAAAAATATGGAGTTAGAGGAACTGGATTTAAAGACATTTCCTTTAAATACTAACTTCTAATCTGTAAACTATACATTTCCCCCCCTTCTACAGAGCTATTCAAGTTGATCCAGTCCAACTCAATTATTTGCTTTTTTGGCTCTAGCTGGATGAATGAAAATGCAGGAAGTCTCCACCCCAAACCAAAGAAGCCCTAAAGATACAAGCCAAGAAAAACATTAACTGTTGAATGAATGTGAATCAACAGTTTTAACTTAAAGGAATCTCAATCAAGACAAGGAAAAGTGGCAGCATTAAAACTAAGTCCGCCTTGGCAATAAAGCCGAGGTTCTTAGAATGCAATTTCAACTTCAGGCATACTTGCTCTGCTGCCAGTGAGGATGAGAGGATATAAACTGTTGGCAAACTGAGACAGTTCAAACGTTTATAATTGGAGCGGCATTGCTTACTGCAGCAGAACACAGGGAACAAGTATAAAACGTCACTTTAGAAAAGAATAAGTTACACATTCCTTTCCTTAGGCAAGTATTTTATGTATGAGGTCAACCACTTTGATATACTGCTTACTTGCACAACTTCAGTATTTCTGTATTTGTGCTGTACTTGTGGGGGGCCGGAGGGGGGAAACAAACATTGCTGTATTCGTATCGCATGGATATCAAAGCACAAACTGGGGAGAGGATATCCTCGATAGAATAAAGGTATGATAGAGGGAGTTCGTTTATTTTGTTTAGGAATATTGGATTTTTTATTTTTTTAAAGATGGAGGCTGAGTAGTGAGAAGAAATGGAAAAATCGTTCAAATCTTTCTAGTAAACTCATGAGTTAATTCCAGCAGTGGTTCTCAACCTTTTTGTACCAGAAGCCATTTGTAAACATCAATGACCAGACCTGACTCAGTGCCCCTCACTTCTGACCTCCTCCTGTCCCAGGCCTCAGCCCCCCAGTGTGTGGGGCAGGTCGAGCCCAAGCAGCCCCTCACAGGCTGGAACGCTGTCAGCCTGCAAAGGAAAAGCCATAGTTTCCCACATTTTTCTCTGTTAAAGGAGAATCCATTTTTAAAGTTTGTTGACCCATTTTTTAAAGTTTGTTTGCAACCCTTTCATATATTCTTACAACCAACTTTTTGGGTTGTGACCCACAGGTTGAGAAATGCTGAATTACAGCATTTGGGTGATATCTGACAAAACACCCAACCTTAAAAAAAAAACCAAACAAACAAAAACACCCTTTGAGTTTTGTGCAATTTTCTTTCCTCAGGTCCCACAAATAACCTGTTACAAAGCATCTGTCTCCAAGTCCTCTTTCATTCCAAGCCCACCAGCTTTCTTTTCGCATGTAGGAATTAAACACCTCTGACACTGTAATGGCCCCAGTTTTGTTCCACCTTCCTGACCCTTCTCTTTTTATGTTGACCAATTCACCTGTGCATATACATTTAGCTTCCCTGCCATACTGCGGGTGGGGATTGGGGGTGGGAGCAAGGGGACAACCAACTCAAAGCTTATCAAGGTCTGTCAATGTTGATATACTACTGAAGCAACTGCTTGAAAAGATGCCATATCCACAGGCCTACCAACCTAAATGTTGCAAATCCCTCAACTGGAAAAAAGACGCAGGAAGAACAGGCTTTAACTAGGAAATCCCATGATCACCTAAAATGCCACTGAGCTTTGCTTCAAATGATGAAACTTAATCAAAATATATCCCTTGATTGAAAAGGCCAAATATATCCCTGGAAAAGGCCAATTCATACAACACCTAGATAATGCAGTGATGAGCTCTATAGAGAAGGACCAGACTCATATACTTGGATAAAGACACAGTGGCATGTCATACTGTAACTACAGACTAATGTTCTCCATAAACTATTTCCACATGGCCACTTGCCCACACAAATGTGTTTAAAGGTCTCACTTCTAGGTTTAAAATGGTGTGTGTAGGCACTAACACCATACAAGTCGCAACTGTTTCAATTCTCCAAGCCTTCCAGTTTTGATATAAATCAAGCAAAATATTTGTAACCAACCCTGCTTGTAGGAAGAGGGAAATCTGCCCCCCCCCACTGTTTCCTACCCAATTTTTCCCAAATATATGAGATGCTCCGCACCGTGGTTTTAACCACTGGATTTGTTGTATAGCTTATTTAAATATACTTAAATGTTATGTTTCAGCACAAACCATGATCGAAGAAACTAAATTTACAAAGCAACAAAAATTAAGAAAAAAAGGAATGCATTAAGAGAAATGCCTTTGAAGGCAACTGCCCCAAACTAAGTCTTGATTGGTTTTGAAATAAGGCTATGATGCATAAAGGGACTGAGGCACAGTGATATTAATTATTTTCATGTTTAACTTTTAGGCACCCAGCTCCCAGAGTGGATTCACAAGTTAGATGGCAGGATTCCCTGCAAGGGGGGGTGGGATGCATGTTAAGAATGGGATTCACAACAGCCAGCACACAAAAGTAGAGAGACTATGGCAACTGAGTCAAAATGCTGACTCAGTTCAGTCTTTAGTCTGAAACCCTGCCTCTTCCCGGGACTTCAGCACTACCATGCAACCCTCAAGTTAGATGACTGCAAGACTGGAATTCAGAATCCAAATCCTTCTTGGCACCCAAGTTATCCTTCTGTATACAGACTAGTAGGCTCATTCATGTCTTAAAACACAAGGAAGTGATGTTCAACTTTACAGTAGTGGTTAAAGCATGTGCCTAACAGTTCAGGACACAGATTCAATACCATTCCCAGACTTAGGGGCTTCAAACCTATACCTGGCCAGGAGACTGCCCCAACCACTAGACTACAGGCAAAGCTGGAATAAGGCCATTTCCATCCATCTTGTTCAGACTGCGCAGTAAAGAATTCAAGATCTCGAAGTGGGGTGATGAAAGACGAGCACAAGAGAGTGATGAGATCTTTTATATGGGTGTCTCAAACACATCCACACAGGAGTCTAGAGCCCCAAGTTTCTCACCACTGTGCTGCCACTTGCCCCAGGGAACAGACTACGGTTGTACTGGAATAACTTCTCATTCTGGCAAGCCTCAGCTCCACTGCCCTTATAATGGACCTTGCAGCTGCAGCAAGCAAATCTCTGCCAGATCTAAGTAACATCCATGTTGGGTTGTAAACGAAAATTTAGATCTCCCTTTCTATACAAAGGGCTAACCTGGAATATCCCTTGCCCCAAAATGACTCTTTCCAGAGGCAATCAGTTACAGCAAAAGAATTTATTAAGTAGATGAAAAGAATTACACAAGAAAAACCATAGGTTTGGTGACAGAAGTAAAAAGACAAGAAAAGTCTCTTTTACCCTCATCAGGCCATCTCCTAGCACTCCTGAGAGACTTCCCAGCATTTCCAGAGTTCAGCCTTCTTGGTGATTATGTCAGCCCTGACTGCTACCCAAGATTCAAAGATAAAGTGCATGCTACAAACTAGCTTCCTACATCACCTCTAACCAGCCCTCACCACCAGCAGTCTCATGGGTCCCTGGAATCCTCCAAAAAAACCTCTCCTTTTCTCCCCAGGACATGTGAAGCCCATCTGGCTAAAGGGTTATTTCTCTTAGTAGCCTCTCTACTGTGGAGCAGATTTCACCACTGCAGGCAGACAATATCCTGGGCTGCCCAACCCAAAAATGTCTCCCTTTTGCCCACATCTAGAAGTAACAATTGTTTTTAAGTAGACATTCCTTAGTCACTTGGCTAAACCATGCCCAAATTTATAAAGATACACATAGACAGAATACCATAATCTGTACAGCAATAAAAGCAATGTAAATGGAAATAGCAGAACATGAGTTTTCCCAATGAGAGCACATATCAGTATAATAGAGTACAAGAAAACATTTGTGACATGCCACAACCCCCCAAAACATAATGGGGTTTGTGACCATGGACAAGTATAGAATTGGGTTCTGGTCCTCATTTCTGAGAGCTGCTTAAGCATTTTGCACTAAACTCATTGATAAAACACAGAAACAAGGGCAATCAGACTTTATGAAGAATAATGTACAAAATAAGCAGTCACAGCAGTCAAGGTGACCTTTTGGTCAATGTAAGGCCAATTGCCATTTTAATAAGGTTGGACCTATCTGGCATCTGATGCCTGCCTTACTGACAACTAAGGTTAAATTTAGGTGAAAAAATGTTTGAGTGCATGACTTAAGACATGTCATTTACCTAAACAATTTAGTGGACACAAAAATGAGAAGATTTTTCTGTTCTTAAAATAGCAAAGCACTTCAAATGGGTTCTCAAGTATTTTGACAAGTTTCAGGCATCCTTAATGTTTGATACTTAAAGGCCAAGATTTGCAAGGACAAAGGTACCATCTACATTTCTTCACCTATGACCTTAACTTTAGAGATTCTCCCCCCACAAATTTAGATTTAAGCTTTTAAAAAAAAATAAGTATTACAAAAAACCCACTGATTTTGAAAGCATCCAGCATTATGCGTTAGTTTGAGATTATGCCTAAGGGAATCAACAAAGGATGTCTATTTTTGTCCAACACTGATAAGTAATTTTAAATGAACTAAACTGAACTGAAACCTTGTTTTAGCTACTGACATAACTATCCAGGAATGAAATAGGATAGCATCTAGATGGTTTCAACTGTCTATTTTCCCATGGAAATGCTTTTAAGTTTAGAACAAGTTACTTTAGTTTTTAGTTGACAACAAAACATGCTTTAGAGACATTCTGAAAAAGACAATACAATTTTCCTATTTGCAAAAAGTACAGGTATGCTTCAAGCGACCTATTATCTACATAATGTCAGACAAGAGCACTTACAGTTAAGATATTTCTATCTTCTATTAAACAGAGGATACTTTTGCAATTAGAAGGTTACTATAATACAGAAAGAATAGCCCTTCCACCAACATGGTCTTATTTTTTCCATTGCTTATATGTACTTTACCCTCAGGTCAAAATTCTTCAAACTGGCACACTAACTGCTTCTATACCAATTTCAATGAAGAACTTTCCCTGGTCTCAAAATACATTATCCTACAGTGAAAAAGTTTGAAAGATTCACACAGCAGCACACAACCCAATTATAATTTGTACCACTCACCTAGCTGAAATACATCATCATCTAAAGATGTGCCCCACAACTTATACACTGCCCAGTTAGACATGTCCAACCTAAAGTTACCAGTTTCCTGCCAGCCAAACTCTGTGAAAGGTCTGGCATTAATCAAGGAAGCAAATAAAAAAAAAAAAAAAAATCTATTCATTTTTTCCACTCTAATGAATATAAAAATTAATTCCCCCTTCCAATAATTGGGTAACTTTCTTCATCGCCACCAAAACAATTCATAATGCCTCTCCAAATAATTTAATACCAAGTAAATCCTCCAAAATAATATACACTGTATTATCTTACCCTATACAGTGACCAGTTTAGGCTGCTCCCATGGAATTAAGTGAGGGTCCTCAAAAAACTCTCATGCAGGGAAATAAAAGTCCTCGCTCCTCAGGGAGACCTTCCTAAAAACATTCCTTGTCACACATACATCCACCAAAGCAGCAAAGAGATGTTCACCATAACCTTCAGCAGACAAACCCACTATTCCCTGACAACAGATATATTTTTGCATGTTTAGGACGACATCACTATAGGAATTCTCTAGTGCACATTTATGAGGCTCTCCTGCAACAAAAAGCATGCAACAATTTCAAATCAGACTCTGCAGAATTTGATATAGTGCTTAGCTAGTAAAGTTTGTTGACCAGCCTGAACTAAAACAATGAAGTCCTGCCCCTTACATGTATGTCTACATATGCGCTTTAATGCATGGTAGCCTATTTTACTGTGCATTAATCATGTCAAAACCAATGTTAATACGCTCAAGTGCAGTAAAAACAGGCTACTGCACATAAAGCATCACTAAAAAAGCATGTGTTGTCAATACCAGGAGTTCGGGCAGCCTAATGCACATTTATTTAGTACCTCACATTAGAGGCACTAAATTTAATGGACAGTAGTAAAAGCGCATTAATGAATGTGTAAGATGTGCCCTATGGCTTGTCTCACAGTTTAAGTAGAGTTTTTTCTACTTCATATTTTCAGAAGGTAAGTGGAAAAGCACAGTTACTATTGCCAAAACACAGGAAACATTTGCTTTGCAGCCTCAAAATAAATAGCAAATTATTGGAGTTAGCTATTTTTGTGTAGCAATTCATTAATACCTTATTTCAGATTTTTTTTTAAACAATTTAGACAAAGTATCATTCAGTGCAATTTCTACACTACAAAATAAGTGAAAAAAAGGCTAACTCTCACTGTCTGTCACCCTCAAGTATAACCTATTTTTCTCCTTTTAGTATGTTCATGCATTACTTGCACTTTTCATTCCAGAACAAATAGATAATACACTAACACTGAAGGAGCTACTAATAAAAATATAGCTAACAGCTAACAAGTGAGTACTTATGTGCAACCCCACAATAAAAAAAATGGAGGGGGAGGGGAAGGCTAAAAGAACATTTTAGTTAATATTCCAGAAGGCTATTCTAAGTCAGAGTCAGGATATCAGTGCTGCAGGGATCGGGGGGCAGGGGAGGCTGCCCACATAACGCATGGCTAGGAGGGGGGTTGAACGGACTGCCCATGCAGCAGGTGAGCAACTGGGAGGTGGGGAAAGAAGTGGTGGTGGGGAGGTGGGGAAAGAGGAGGGCAGGGAGGGGGAAGAACTCAACTGCCCACATGGCACACAAACCTATATGGCGTGGGGGGAAGAAAGGGCAGGGAGAAAAAAACCCAAACAAAACACCAGGCTGCTCACGTGGCCAGGAGGACGAAGGAGATGCACAGCAGGTGAAAGCTCCGGAGATGAGTGGCCCCCAGGTCTGCAGCAAACTCACTATGGGGCCCCCAGCTGCCCAGAAAATAGACAGCCTCAACCTCTATATCAACTATTGCTGCAAGCTCTCTGCAGGCTTCAAGGAAAACACTCCACTCTGTTTACAGTTGGGGTTTTTTTGCAACCACGCAAACTAGACATGCTTCTTTAAATTAAGGTTTATGGCTCTCTAGCAAATTTTGTGGCCAAAAGAAATACAGGATACAAAGAATCCTGATTACAGGTGATGTTTAAGGGGAAAAAAGAAACCAATTTGACCTTTCAGATCCGCAGCTGGATTTCATGCACTAACAACTAGAAGATACATCCTTACTTATCAATTGGAACTCAAAAATGTTTATATTGCCAAAAAACACTCTGCCACCATTTTCGCAGTAGACCCATATTAGTATTTTTCTTTATGAACTAGCACAGATTCTGTTGAAAGTTGCTTATCATCCCCATTTCTTTAATTAAAATGGCAAGTACTCTAATGGGGTTATTCAAATGAAGCATCAATAGCTGCAACATGTAAAATTTACTCCAAATGTAGTCTTCTTATGAAGATGAGTCACCATCCAAATGCATAAAGAAAATAACTTACCTACTACCATGAGTGTGAATTCAAATCCTCTCTTCACAGACTTTCTGTAAACTTGATTTGGGAGATTTGCAAATCCCACATATCCTTCAAGGTTCTTCTGTTGCTAATAGAAAAAGCAGCATTTGAAGCATCTCTAATAGCTGTTAATATTCTTAAGAATTATTACAATCAATCTAGGAAATTCAAGACATTTACACATTATACTGTAAACTTGTTGCTGCAACTCAATAAATTCTGGTTTCAGAGTTTATTTTTGGCTCTGACAACCAACACTGAGCAAAAGGCTGGCTAGTTAGTCAGGCCTTCTACATTGGTAGTATTTTGCATCAGTATAGCCACATGGTGATCATTCCAAAACTTCACTGATTGAGAACAGGTTTACAATTCTTACAGGATAAAGCCATCTAAAGATGCAGATGGGTGCCTTATGGGATTTTCAGAAGCATATAGACAGGTTTAACTCCCAGCAGAACCAGTCATCCAGCTCCCAGTATGATGAACGTAAGCTAAACACCTTCATAAATCTAGCTCACAGTGACTAGAAACCACCTGTCAATTAAAAACCAATTAATGTGTCCTCTTAAAGAGAATCTTTGCATTTTAACTATGACTTATTTTAGTGTCACTGATTTTTTTTTGTATTTATTTTTGCATATGTATCATGCACATCTATGATCGTTTTAAAATTCTAATTTTGTACAAATATAAAAAAGTGAAAATATCTTATAAAGGTCTGATTCACCACCATTTTCAACCAGGAAGTAAAAGAGATAAGAATGAAGAATAAGGTCCTTAAGTAAGTGCTTATTTTACCAGACAGCAAAAAACCAACAAACATTTGGTGCAAAGGCTACATATTTAACAGTAAATATCTATGAGAATAAGCCTAGGACAATAAAAATTACAAAAGCAAAACAGGATTAAAGTCAAACTAAGATTTCCTGTTTGCTGACTTTCAGCATGTTTCTAACAGGTAATTTAGAAGTCAGAATGAAATCAATTCCATGCCACTTGTTTTTTTTTTTATGACTTCCTACATTCCTACCTTTTAAATTCCTCCAACAGATTTTGAAAACTATTTTGCTACTTTTTCAGTGAAACATTTACCTCCAGGCTGTGAATAATGCTGGTTTAGAATATCACATTTCTAATACCTGAAGTAGTTTCATCTTAACATTTTATCCTCAGCTTGATTTTCATCCAACTGAAACTTAAGAGTTTTACTTCAGTTACTCAACTTCAACATTTATTTTTACTATAACACAAGTTGTCATGTAATTGCAAAAGTAACAGTACTTACAGCTACTTTGTAAACAACACAATTCCATCATTCAAGGTTCCAATTATTGATGGGAAACATCCACAGTGACAGAGCAAAAGTGATGAATTTCAAATGTTGCAATGATCGGCCCAGTGACACACAGCAGCAATACAGCAGAAATGGAAAGGAAACAAAAAATAAAAAGTTACTTACATTTGATCAACAATAGTTTACAGTATGTTTATTTATATATTTTAAATTAAAGTATTTTCCACGCTATAACACCAACTATATTATAATTCTGAAACCGTAATTCAAGCCTCCCTTCCCATCCTCCCCACCCCATGCATGCAGTTAAGATGGATGTATTCCATGATCGCGTGTTATTTCCACAGGGGTCCTACCTCACTTGGTGACAAGGATACACTGTCAATTTTTTTTTAACCCCTACTGTTTTGTAAGCTTGTTTACTACATCCAAACTCTATACAGTCAAGTTCTAAACAAGTCTAGAATTATTAAAATTTCTTTAGGAGGGTTTCTATGGCACACTTGCAACAGCATGCAAACCCTTCAAGATGTTAATTTTATTTGACAATAACTGTACAGTGAAATTATATTATCCCCATTTTAAAACAAGAAACACACAAGGTAATATTAACTTTAATCCTTTAAATGTCAATTTTTGGTTCCACATTTGATATCTATGACCTCATCTTTCAGAGTATTTAACACTGTAATAGTACAACATGTTCAAGGCACAGTTCCGCTGTACTTTACTTGGCATTATGAACAGTGAAGCATTTCTACAAGTCTGGCTCCAAGTGTTTTGAATTCTCAGAAAAGTGAGGAAGACAATTAGTGGCCACAAATGAAAATTTTCAGCTGCATGACCTGCCACTATCATCACACAGCAACTTTGTGGTAGCAACATGAAAAGAATTTAGTTGAGTGACAGTTAAATGCTTCAACCCTCAAGACCATTCCCCTTCTCTCTCTTTCCAGAGTTTCTTGCCTTGCTCTCTGTATACTTTCCAACTTTCAGAGAAGTGTACTGAGGGTTCTCTAGACCAGTGCTAGTCTGCGAGCTACTGGTTACCAGTCTGCACCGAGTTGCCAGGAAAGAAAGAAATATAATTTTCAGAAATATAACATTGATATGTCATAGCACCAGTTTGTACGTTCCAACACTCCAGGTGGTGTCACATCGTACAAGGTGAGGAAAGAGAAAGAAACAGCCGGTCGCACATTTGTGTAGCGCTGTTACACGCAGTTGCTGCCACCGGCTGAACCGGGCACCGGTCCCTGGCCTACAGGAAAAAAAGTTGCCGGTCCGCCACATCAGATAGTTTGAGAAGCACTGCTCTAGACAACAGCTTTATTCAATTCACTATCACAATTTATTTAAAAACTCATCATGTGGAACCATACTCTTCTCTTCCCCCACCCTAAGTTAGCAGCCAGGTTGGGACTTCAGATTGCTACTACAACATAGTCACTTCAAGTAAACTGTTCCTCGGTGGGAATCAGCTACTAGAAGAGAATGACATACAAAAAACTAGAACTCTTGGTTCCAAAATGATACCTTGTATTAGACCAACTGGAAAATGGCAAGAAAACTGTCCTTTTCTTTTAAATAAAATTCTAGTTTTTTGGTCATCTTTTTGTCTCAGACCAACACGGCTACCAAGAACACCCTAGAAGGGAATGAGACACTTC
>NW_017729006.1:28092840-28105888 GCF_001723915.1 Gavialis gangeticus | reverse complement strand
CACGGCTACCAAGAACACCCTAGAAGTGAATGAGACACTTCGCTAAAGATTTTCATAGGCATGTGCTGAAAGTGAGATGTTTACATTCCCAGATCCTTATTATTTCTCCAGTGGCTAAACCCTTCCACTCCTCTTTCAAAAGTCTGCCTGCTTGCCCTCTGTTACTAGCCATCCTATGTAACTCTGCTCCTGACTAATCACCTGCAACTACCCTGGAGTCAGGTCGATTCCTGGGCATCAGCATCTGGAGAAAAGAAAGAGTAACCCCCTCCTTTCACTTCTGCTGTCTGTCACCATAGGAGCCCCTTGCTTCCCAGCCGACAGGAAAAGCAATTGAAGGCAAGTCTTCCTTAGACCACAAAATTCCAGGGTTGAGCATTCGCAGTCAGTCATTCTGTGGAATTAGTACGCAAGAACTGTTTGACATGCCAGAACTATGAGCTCATAACAGGATGGAACATATTCAAAATCAGATTTTTTTTTAAAGGCTTATAACTTGACCAGCAAGGTGTAAATTTTCATGGGGGACAACGAAAGAAGCAACCCTGGGGCCAGGCCACCATCCTTACCACAGCTTCTCACTGGAATGAACGTATATTTTTTAAAACATGCTTGGAACACTATTTTCCCCCTGACTTTGTTTTTAGAACATGGCTATACCAATCTAAACTTTTCAAAAATATTCAACCTAAAAAAACCACCCATAAAGAAAAATGCTAGCCTTAGCAGCTGAAAAGTAGCGAAAATTAAAGTAACTGAAAACAATATCTTACAAAGAGTTACATATCCTAAAAGATGACCGCTAGCTACCTACACCACACATATAAAAAAATGACCTTTTCTTTATTTAATTGCTAAAGTTAGTATTTTAATTCTTTCCCCATGAACAGTTACAAAGATAAAGGAAATTTTATTTTATAAATATTTCAGAGGTGGTAATTTGCTGCAGTAACAACATACTTTAAGAAACTCAGATGAATTGGAAGCAGGATTTTCTCTGCATAACAGTTTGTTTCCAAAAGGCTTAAAGCTTCCAGAACTCAAAGCAATTACCCCCGCAATATCATTTTTTCCAGTAGAGATGCCTAACCATCTTCCCTAGAGAATATTCGTTTTTCACTTCCATATTTCTATGCAGCTAACTACACACTCGCAATGCTGGAAATAAACCTCAATTAGTTTTTTTTTTAGGTAAATAATAAACAAACATCAATAAACAATTTACAAAACTTCTTTTTTCAACATAGTGTATATCTGAAGAAATACAATTCCTGCAGTGTTAAAAACCGTATAAAGCTTTCCAATGGACCCTAGAAGATTCCTAAACTTGCTCAGACTTTAAGGGTATAGCATAGTGCTGTTAGGACTGGAATACTAACCTGGTGCAATTAGTACCAAGGTACATCAACAAAGCTGTGAAAAGCCCCAACATCTCTTTCCAGGCAGTGCTAGTAATATTATTTTCTTTAAAAAATTACCAAATTGATAAACTTCCAAGACTACACCCTGAACATACATGTGTGGTACAAACAGCACAAAAGGGGAAACCATTTATTCTGGCTTATGAAATTCAACTTATTCAAAAGCTTCTGCAAGTAATTTTTTTTTTGCTTCAATATTTTGAGTTAATTAAAAACATCTGCTGAGTCAATGATGACTAACTTATGATCTGGGTGGCAAGGATTTAGCTTGCACAGAAAGGAAACTAGTAGTTCTATTCTCACCAACAGGCACCAGCTGTAGCTAGTGGAAACTATAAAATATAAGATTTTTAAAAGAGTAAAATAACCTTGTTTACAGAAGTGAAAATTTGAGGTCCAGCCTACACTTGAGAAAAAAAAAAAAAAAATCAAACTTGCTTTTCCACTGAACAGACTGAAATGCATCTCACAAGAATAATGATTCTCTCTCTAATTACAGCTTATCCTTGATGTTCCTAGGTACTGGCCTGAATCTCGCTGATTGAGTCCTCATGAAACACCAGCACAACTGATGCACTCAACTCAAGAGCTGTCTCTCATCCAGACACAGTTAGATCTAGAAGGGAACATGGTATTTGAGAGGCTGAAGAGCACAGGTAATACTAATAACTCTCTTCTTCCTCTCTCAAATTCAAACACTGATCATATACTAATGGTTCTCAACCATTTTTAGACTTAAGGCACCCTGCAGAAAATGCCTACTCTTAGCTTTCACTTATTTTCTGAGTGCAGAAAAATTACAAGAAATTCTTCTGTCGCAGAGAACTCAGAAAAACCAGAACAGGGCAAAATGTTTTTGATGCTATAGATTACTATTTGAAATCTCTAGATTTATCTTGTAAATCAAGTGCAGGTGTTTACACCCCTAAAAGGGCTAACATTACACATCACACTTAAAAGGATCCTGCAACACCCTGGTTGAGAATTGCTGTCATGTACAGCCCACTGGCTGAGACTGGTAACGCACTTGTGGTTTGTTAAAACAAAAGACTGAACCAGCGAACCAGAAACTGTTCAACAATTAAGACATGACATAACTAGGAGACCAGAATAGCAGCATCCTGGGAGGTTATGGGAAAACAAAGGTAGAGCTCAATCTTCTCTGGTAGCAACAAATGGATCACTTGATGGGAACAGGAGGGTAGGATTAGATGATGTGAAAAACACTGCTGAGGGACAGCAAGATTAGACACAGAACTCAGGTGGCAAAGTGAGGCAATTCACCAGTTAAGGGAGCAGTCCACTTTAAAAGCCACACATCTTAATCATAAAGGGCCAGAACAGAGGCAAAACAACTAGGTGCAATAGTACAGACAAGTCCAACAAAATGAATTAGACAGCTGCTTAGAACAAGTCATTGTATACTTTGTTTCAATTTTATCTTCATTGGTGTTAGCTGAACAGAGCTACTCTAGTCTTTCGCTAGGAGAGCAACTGATATGTTCCTGTGTGTATTTAAGAGCATATTCCATAGTCATTGCTGCAATATTTCTTCTATTTAATGTTTAATATTAAGATAAAATCCTCTAAGAGAGGGTAAGAAAGCATACCCGGGGAGTAAGTCAGAAGAATAAGCTCTTAGCCAGCATCAGGAAGTAAAACAAATTAACAAACCTCAACTGTATTTTACATTGCGTTCAATGACACTTGTATTCTAACCTTTCTCCCCATCTCTTTACCTTCACTACTGTCTACCCTTATGCCAACACAAAGCTGAAGTTGCTAAAGCTATCTAAACATCCATTACCTGAGAATCATAAGTTATCTTTAAAAGTTTTCAATTGTAACAAACAGCCAAGATTACTGCAATAGAGACAAGAAAAACATATTTCTCACAGGTTTCGTTCGTTCATGACCATGCATTCTCTGCTCAGTTTGTGGTTTCTCACATAGCAGAGATCTACAAGATGATTACAGCAGCAACACTGGAAGATGGGATCATCAGGAATAAAAGGAAAGGACTTTAAAAAAAAGCAAAGTACCTAATCTGGCTTCCAACTCTCATGAAATCAACTGGATTTTGTTGACAGTATTCCTTGGGAAAGAATTATTTTCCCCCCCCTAACAAGACAGTTACCCACTTTCAGATGGGCCATTTTAAGTGCATTTTCTTTCTTTACACAACAAAAGAAAGACGTGTTCTTTTCAAAATTTACAGCTGAATAGCCATTACTGTAAGTGTCTGTAGAATAGGGGTGGGCAAAATGCGGCCCAGGGGCGGGATGCAGCCCACCGGGCCATTCTGTACAGCCCGCGGGACCCCTAAAAAAAATGTAGAAAAGTAATACTGACCTGCCCTGGGCCACATGTCATGCAGCCTTTGATGGCTTTCCAAAACTCAGTAAGCAGCCCTCTGCCCAAAATAATTGCCTGCCCCTCCTGTAGAAGGTGCAGTTAAAGCCTTAAGCTTTCAGATACGCAAGAAAGTATTTTGTTGATTTTCTATTACAAACATTTAGGAAAAGGGAACATTTCCTGTCTTAACTCCAGAGTCAATTTGAGGGACAGTGCCTCTCCAGAAACTAACCTTTGGCATTTGGGTTTCAGTTCATAAGGCATGATTTTACACATGCCGTCTGTGATGACGACCTATTCCACATGGTTTATACTAGATGGATAAGAGACATTCACTAAGTTAACTCCCATAACATGCTTGTAGATTCCTCCAGCAGGAAGGCTTCCTGATAAAGGACATAACATCTACTGTGTCATACAAACTGTTCTTGCATTTGTAAGCCTTTCTAAAGGATTTTCTCTTTAAAATAGAGGCCAGAAGTCTCAAATATAAACACACTACCAAATTTCTTCAAAATCCTCCTCAAAATGAAAGCTCATATTTAGAGGTTATCCCTTACTCTTACAAAATACTACATCAATATTTCAAATGCTTAATTTTTTTTTTAAGTATTCTTACTTCAAATTGTTGAAAATAAATTAAAATGGGTCACTTAGCTGTTAGCATGAGGAATTTTCATTTCAATAACCAAAGATTTCATGTTCTGGAAAAGTCTAGTTCCTCTGAATCTCACCGCTGTTGGGCAATTAATTGCTTCCCATTTGGGAATAAATATACACATGCGTGTTAGTTTTCCTTTATTTTATATAATATATTAGTCTCTATTTTCCTAGACTAGTTGTACATGTTTTTGAGGACTGAAGAGCTTTTCCCCCCACTTAAGCTTAGGACAGGAAGTCGCTCAGAAACCAAGACTTCCTTATTGTGCACCTTTTTCAAGTTTTTTTTAATATTATATGAAGGTTGTTGTTTCTACACTACCTTTTCTAGAAGCAGCGATACCCTTTGTTAAAGGCCAGGGAAGTAACTGGAGATTCAAGTAGAGTGTTCATGTTTAACTGCCTATGAAAAAAGGCTATGAGCTTAACCAAACTCACTGTAAACTATCTTGACTAACTACAGGACAGACTGTAGTTAATGAGCCTTTTTGCACCTCATTAATTGTACCTCACTGAGGTTACCTTGCTTCTCAGAGCCTTATGCCTTTGCTACCAGAAGCACTGAAACTGACATTATCAAGTCATACTTCAAGGCTTCTAGTTGATTTCACCAACTATGCACTTAAAACAGTAATAGTATTGTATAAAACTGAAGAGTTGGGTGCACTTAATGACATGGCTAACTACATCCCTTTATTGTTTGAAGGCAGGATAGAGTTGCACCTTACAGATGCATAAGCTTTTGTGAGCCTAGACATCTCTGATTCAGTTAGTTTCTAAGGTACACCTCTAACCTCCCTTGTGTCAGACACCTATCAGTTGAAGGACTAGCACATTGCCTAAAAGTAAATATAAGAATGAAAAAAGGAGTCAGTACACAACCAAGAGAAACTCTCCAATGAAAAGCCCAACTCCTTAGCCACAGGCTAAAAGAAAAATTGGGAGGGTCTCTCTGGGCATTTGTATACATACTTTTTTGTCTCGCAATACACCAGAAATTCTCCGCTTGGGAGCAGACTCAATAAAGACAGGTCAGCGCACAGGAAGTGGAGGTGGTGCGCTTTTGAAATAAAGCACCTGTGATGTACTTTAATTCAAAAGCACACCACCACCATTTTCTCAGCACTGATGCGCATTTCACTGCTTATACAACTGCAAGCATCGCACTTTTTGAAGCACCTGATGCTGTGGCGCTTGCATGTGTAAAAATGCCCTATAAGACGAGGTCCCCAAATCCCATTTAGAAGCCTCTAGCCTTTCTACCAACCCCACTTGGAAGCTTTCCTGTTAGTCTTATTAGTGAGTTTCAAATTTGAAGCAGACATTTCCTAAACCACTCAAAAGGAGAATGAACTTTGTCTACAGAATTCCATCAAGTAGTCTGAAGTCAGTCAAGCAAAAGGCAAAGCCACCTCCCTTCTCTAAGGCAGCATTCCCCAACAGGTGTGCTGCGAAATTTTGGGCTGAAGTCACGCCCCCTGCCTTCTACCACAACAGAGACAGACAGACATACCCCCCCCACCAGTCCGCATTTGGCCCATGTGCCCCCCAGTAAGTGTGCCGCCAGAACGAAAAGGTTGGGAAACACTGCTCTAAAGTGCCACTGGTATCCTTTGTCCTCCCATCTACTGAGAAGACTAAAAAGACAAAATTCCTACTACTCCCTCCCACAGAGGGTTATTTTAGTTAGTTATTTTTCACTCATTCTCCCCTTCCCCCCACCCCATGAACTCCATTGCTTCCCTTTGTAGCTTGGCAAATTTATGAACTGCAGCAACAGCAGCATGAAACCTGCATAATTCGTGACAGTTTCAAAGGTGTCCATAGGATTCAACAATACCTTAATACTTGGCAGAATTTACAATAACCAGCATTGTTAGAGCTGTCCACAAATGTTGGAAGACAGCACTGCACCAGTGCATACACTGTTCATATCTGGAAGTTTGTAAGTGTTAAAAATATTATTAAGCAAAAATTCAGATCCTGTAGAAAGTCAGTTTCTCCTAGTTGCTTGGGATCAGTAAATTTTTCAGCCCCCAATTCCAAGACAATTGGCAGCCTCCAAAGGAAACGAATATAATCTTCAGTTATTCCTTTGATTTATTAAAGAGCATCCAAGTTTAGCTGCTAAATTAATAAGTGCTGTTTACATTTTCAGAGACAAAAAAGCAAGATGGGTTTTCTGGCCTCCTTCCACTTTGGAAATTTCCAACGCTCCAATTAAAATATTTAAGCCTGCATTTGGAGCCCAAATGTTTGAGCCTTAACTCTGCATTCTTTTATTACCCTTTTTATTTATTTTTAAAACAAAATATTTAATATTGTACATACTGAGAATCTCATTCCAGAGGAACTCAAAGTGCTTTACAGAGGGAATCATTTTAACCAGAAGAAATGCAACTACTTGTGGTAGCTGTTTGAAAACCCTCAACATAACTGCTCAGTTTAGGACAATATGTCAACACAACTGAAAAGGGAATATAGCTAAGCACAGTCCATAGGAAAGTAGGGCCAGAAAGAACCTCATAAGGTCTTCTAGTCCAGCATCATTACAACTGGAATTTGGCCTGGATTGAAAAACATTAAAAAAAAAAATGAGGGATCTTCAGTGGTCAACAGTATGGCCGGACCTGAGTTACATAACTCACTCAAGAGACATCACTTGTACCATACTGGCATGTCATGCTGGGTGACTGATCCAGTTCTGACTGGCTGGGGAGGAGTGGTACCTACTTAACTACCAATATTACCTCCTGCATTTGAGAGAAATTTTCTTTAAAATCTTGGCATATAATATAGCATAGTGGAAGTGAATACTTAGGTTATTTGACTAAAATCACCACCATCAGTCTGTTGCTTTGACCAGGTTAACAGTCACCCTCCCTAGACTATTTGAAGTCAAGAACCTCCTCCTGAAATCCTTTTATTGCTTTCAGGTTTATTAACTGATAGTAAGGAAGATGTGTTTATATTCAGCAACAGGGCAAACCAAACAGGGCTTAAGTTTATTACAGCATATTCATTTGCTTTAAGAATTGGACTCTTGGCCCTGAATGCTTGGTTATAACACACTTTGTCACCTGAACCTCCAAAAGAGACATATAAATTACCTTAAAGTGTCCAAGGGCAGTGGTTCTCAACATTTTTAGACTAACGCACACCTCAGAAAATACAAGCTCTGGTTCACTCAGTTTTTGACTACAGAAAAATAAATCAATTTTTCCCTTGCAAAAAACTCACTCAGACCACAACTCAGAATGCCTAGCACTATGGATTCCTATTTGAAACCTCAGGGTCTACCCGGCGAATCACATGTGCGCATGTAACAACACTAACACTGCATGGCACCCCATGAAACGTTTGAAAAGCTCTCAAGGCACTCCATGGTGCCATGGCAGCGTGCTTGGGAATCACTGTCCTAGGCAATCTACAGACTAGATAAATAGCTCCCATCTGTCTCTCTTCAGTATCTGTATTTCTGGAAACTACTCACTTTGCATGGACATTTTTTGAACTTCTACACATCTTCTACAACTGCCAGAGTTTCATTGAAATGGTAGCATTTCAGGGACTTTAATACCAGAAATCATTAGATGCCCATTCAACCTTCTGTATAATACAAGCAATAGAATTTCATGGCAAGTAAAACATTTCTGGGGGAAAGATATCCAGTTATTAGACAGAGGATCCATCATCTCCACTGGTAACTCATTCCAATGAGTACTCTTTAGTTAAAACATATGCCTTATGTCTAATGTTATGTTATACCTTTATCTCCCATACTGAAAAGCCTTTAATATGTTCTCTCCATGGGCGTCATTTCTTGATCATTTTTGTGATATCCAATCCTAACCCCCTTCATTTTGGAGGGTGAGCAAGTGCTAATATTTTCAATATTGGATGCAAACATCTACATGCTAATCTTTTATCCTTTACATTTTATCACTTTGACACAGAAATTATAACTTGGGGAGAAAAAATTGGAAATAAGATTTTAAGCAAGTAAGAACAAAGCCATTTAAGAAACAAGCTTGAGTACGCATTTCATTTTCCACGATCCCCAGCAACATAGATGAGTGACTTTAAAAGGACTAAAAAAAATGCAATAAATTGACCTTTGTCACAGCACTAGCAATTACTGTCATAGGTAGGCTTGGCAGAATTTGAGTTTTATTTTTTTAATAATTGACAAATAATATTGATGTTTATTTTTAAGAATTTGTTTCAATTCTTTAATCGATTTAAATCTTCAGGATTGTGCAAAATTAGGGGCGGGGAGGCAGAAAGTTTATTAATGATAATATATTATTATTATAGTGATGTTTAACTACCCACCGTGACAAACGTAACTACTGTAGGACTGCTGCCAGCTGAGCAGCAAAGCTGCCATCAGTCCCAGCTCCACTACCCCCTAGCTCCCCTCATCTGCTTTGTCATTTCCTCCTCCTCTGTTCCCAATCCCCTGGGGTTTCTGGGAGTCACAATCCAAACTCCAGTCAGCAAGGTTCTGTAGGACTGCTCCTCTTCTCATCCCACACTTCATTAGCCATCATTTTTCTTAGGTACCCTTTCTATGAATTTTGATTATTAACAGTGGAAATACTTTTTGATCCGTCTGTGAGTATGAGGTGAAATCAACGTTTATCAATGTTCACTGAAAAAAATTTAACCCTGCCAAGCCTAATTATATGTACGATGAAATTAGCTTGAAATTCTTGGTATTAAGAGATCTGTCAGAAGCATGCAGTACTTATGGCCAAGTAGAAGTACAAACATCAGTTCAAAAGTTGGGCCCCACTGGTAGGATAAAAACTAAGCTGTATGCAGAGTAATCTTTTTTGGAATGGGATCTTAATATTGTGCATAAGAATAAGGTTCATTCTTGTATCTTGTAGACACAAAGCAAGCATACATTTTTGACTTTCTGCTTGAGCAGTACCATTTTCTGCAATGCTTTCAAACCTGTCAGCTGTGCATCTTAGTCCTAAAGACAGCAATGACTATCCTTAAACAGCAGTCTTCTCATTGCCATGCTTCATTGATACAGTAACTATCTGAGTTTGCTATGCAAGAGCAGGAAACTCAATGAAAGTGAAACAAAACAAAAAATACAGAAGTAATTATTTGATTCTTAATACAAAAAACCAAAACCCTCCTACCTATAAGGAGACATTCTATCCTGAGACAAGATGTTAAAGAGGTACCTTAAAATTGTGATTAAAAACATCCAACAAACTAGTGTGCTTTTTTCACCATTGACACATCTGGTCATCAAAACTACCAATTTCTGCAGAATTTAAGTTTTTGTTAATATTTCATAGCTCCTCTCACAACTGAAAAGGCTAGAAACTCAGGCACCTCATTTATACTGTTTTCCCTCCTCTCCCAATCCAGGACACAAAAAAGGTCTATGCTCATTAGTAACTAGGGTTTATACACCCCTGCTTAAGAAGAGCTTACAGTTTAACACTACTCAAAATTAAATAGTGATTTGAACAGTGGTTAAACTACTCAAATCATGATTAAATACCACTGGAATTACTTACGACACAGATAATTAGTCTCTTTCATGTATGAAAGAACAAGTTTTAGAAAGCAAGAAGATATCAGACATGTACATCTATGGTCTAAACAGGGTATGTGAACAAAAGTCCTGCATCAAATTTAAATAAAATATATACATCTGTGATTAGACATTTACACTATTGCAATGACAGTCTCCCCTAAGCACCTCCACCAAAGGCTTCCCTCATCACCCCATGCAGATCTCCTACACATCTTGAGTAATGATCCAGTCTTCCATTTGAACTATTTTTTCTTACTGGTAAGAATCAAATTATGCTATCGCAGTTACCCTTAGCAATAAGATACCCAAATGACAGAGTAAACACAGGCAAGGAAACACCTGACCACAAAAGAGAGCAGGTAATAAAAGAACAACCAACTCAACAGCTGCTGGATTCAGCAATTTACATTCCAAACAGTTTTTTGAAATAAAAATCAAATACCAATTCTGCCATATAAGGAAAACAATTTATTACCCTTTATTTAAAAATTAATGTCTGACAAATCTTTATATTTTTGTACCATTCGCAGAAGCTGGTAGTTAAAGAATGTACCTAAAGCACCACTCTGAGACAAGCTACTTGACTTTGTGGGTAAACTGAAGGAAATACTGTGGTGTATTACCAGAGAACAGAGGTCTGTTGTACATTTGTCTAAATCTCTGGATGACTAACTAACAACTTTTTATAGTAACAGATGCAGAGAAGAGAGGTACTTTTACTAAACAGCTACATTACAGAAATGCAATATGTAACACACATATGATAGGTTTCAACTTTATCATGGAATATTTACATATTTATGTGATTTACATGCCTCTCTTCCCAACAAGGGCTCAGGGAATCTTACAATAAGACAACGGAAACAACTTAAAAGGGCAACTAACATAAATAAAATAAAACAAAGCAGAGTAAACATTTAGTAAACATCATCTAGGCCTAGCTATGGCTGCTAGATGCCTGCCCAAATAGAAAGGTCTTGCAGCAGCCTCTGAAAGGTGTCCAGGCTTGGGCACAGCTCAAGCGAAAGGATGTTCCAGAGTTCAGGAAAAACTGCTAAGAACAACCTCCTGTATGTTTTATGTTCAGACATGAAGGTTTTGGTTAGAATGACCCTGCATTATCTGAACAGTAAATTATATACACAGAGAGGAAGATATCAACCAACAATTTTACTAATCTATTTCAACTGAATAACAGTAAACATTGTACAGGGCACCCCAAGCTATGCAGCAGCCATATATTTCAGTATAGTCCAAGTGAAGACTGATTTTCAGAGTTAGATCAGGTACCAGCCTATTGAATCTATAATCATCTTTTTTCCCCTATGACTTTTTAAAACTTGTATCCATACACAGAGTTTCCATTTATTGGGCCTGGTTGTAAACATTTTGCTAGAAAAATGCAAATATTGCCTAAAGCTAAAGAACTACGGCTCCCGCTCTGG
This sequence comes from Gavialis gangeticus, assembly GCF_001723915.1. Taxonomy (NCBI): domain Eukaryota; kingdom Metazoa; phylum Chordata; order Crocodylia; family Gavialidae; genus Gavialis; species Gavialis gangeticus. The sequence goes on along the minus strand of NW_017729006.1, from coordinate 28,094,441 downwards.
ACTTTAAAAACCAGCAATCCAAAGCTGTCACTTAATGCTTCAAAATATAAAACACAAGTGTCCCATTCATTTCCTTATATTGTCATGAAGCATATGTTGTAAATCCCATATATGCATATATTCAAGAGGAAAGGAGAAAGTAATTGTCCTATATTTTCTTTCCTAGTGTAAAATACTAGTTTTGCACTTCAAGAACAGACACAAAAAAGCCTCTATCACACTTAAATATAGTCTCACCTGCCAGCTCACTGACTTCCTTTACCTTCACATGTTGTACTACCACCTAGCTCAGCTATAGAAAGACGAGAAGTGCAACGTGCAAGGAGGACTGTAGAAACAAATGAGCAAAAGCATGGCAAAATACCTTGACTGGGTGACTTGATCTAATGTTGTGATCCAGCGGCAACCATAACAATTCAACTAATCTTATCATCCTTATGATCTTAGTTTGAGAGCATCAGTAAAAGTAACAATTTGGTGTAGAATTTATTATTCTAGTCCCAGCAAGGCAATGTTGGAGAGAGCCTAAAAAAGGCATTAGCTGTCCATTAGCAAAATGACATAGAAGCCGACCTATCTAATTTTCAAAGATGCCAAATATGTGCAGAGTCACAGAGACAAGGGGTTTGCAGGACAGTATCTTTTATCAGACCAGCCGCGCAGCTGGGATGGAGCTCAACACGCTTCTGAACATGAGATGTTCTCCATCCCAAGAAAACAAGAAAAGCTACCTCCTGACAAAATCCTTGCCTCTAGCGTTATTTCTGGCCCAGCACAGCTACAAATCATGGCTTGTCTGCTACCATATTCATGCAGACACTTTCTTTTTCTCATTTGGGCCTATGCATATACCATCATATAAACGCTTAGGATTTTATTCTCCCCCCAGCCTCAGGGAAACACGTCTCATCTCTCTGCTCAGCCTTTCCACCCTTACGTGAGGGAGAGCACAGAGGTGTCACAGGACTACCTAAGTGAATGCCATACAGGAGAAGAAAGAATAAAGAGTAAACCAATATCCTAAGTAGATACTGTCCGCCCAAAATCCTCCTATGAGGGGATATGGGGGGGTGGAGAAGGAAGACAACATCTACTCAGAACTGAGAGGAAACGAAGATCCCTTCTCCTCCTGCACAGAATTCGCTCAGGCGGCCCTGCGACACCTCTGGGTTCTCCCCCACGTGACAGAGGAAAGGATGAGTGCGTGGATGGAGACACGCGTGCTCCTCATAGGTCAGGGAAGAAAAACATTTTAAAACCTAAGCATTAGACGCAGGCACACGTACATTGAAAATGAAAGCGACCCCTGTACAGCAGCCCTCCGAAACCATGCCCTACATCCCCCCAGCCCCACTGCAACCTCCGCCTGCCCCTCCCAGCACAAACCCGTTGGCGACACCTTGGGGGCAAAAAAATAAAAAAAATCCATCTCCCAGGACCAGAAAGCCCCGCTCCCTGCAGTGAAACTCCCTCGCTGCCAAAATTAAAAAATTAAAAACAAAGGTCCGTGCCTCCCGCATCCCCCTCCCCTCCCCACATATTTGCGGCGCACCCCCCTCCCCCCACAAATACGAACTGGGGGAAGGGGCACCGCGGCCGTT
>NW_017729006.1:28092224-28092639 GCF_001723915.1 Gavialis gangeticus | reverse complement strand
GCGCCCCCGGGCCGGCCCGGCCGAGCTGTCACGGCCGCGCCCCGGGCTGGAGACTCACCCATGGCGCTGGCGGCGGCCGTTCCTCCCCCCAGCGCCTGCTGCGGCGGCGGCCTCCGCCCCGCCGATTCTCCAACGCGCTCTACGCCGACGCCGCGGGACTCCCTCCGCGCGGTGCACGCCCGCCGCCGCCTCGCGCGCTCTCCTTCTCCTCCTCCTCCTCCTTCCTCCGCCTGCCCGCCCTCCGCAGCTTCCGGCCCTGCCTCGGACTCGCGCGCAGCTTTGCACACGTTCCCCCACCGCCCCGCTCCACACGAGATGTTCCCAGTGTCCCCGCCCCCCGCGTGACGCTAAGCAGCCATTTTGCGGCCGGGCAAACTTACTCCCCAGAACTTTATGGCCAAGGGGAGGGGGGAAC
>NW_017729006.1:28086934-28087224 GCF_001723915.1 Gavialis gangeticus | reverse complement strand
CAGCAGCCCTCCGAAACCATGCCCTACACCCCCCCAGCCCCACTGCAACCTCCGCCTGCCCCTCCCAGCACAAACCCGTTGGCGACACCTTGGGGGCAAAAAAATAAAAAAAATCCATCTCCCAGGACCAGAAAGCCCCGCTCCCTGCAGTGAAACTCCCTCGCTGCCAAAATTAAAAAATTAAAAACAAAGGTCCGTGCCTCCCGCATCCCCCTCCCCTCCCCACATATTTGCGGCGCACCCCCCTCCCCCCACAAATACGAACTGGGGGAAGGGGCACCGCGGCCGTT
>NW_017729006.1:28071155-28086534 GCF_001723915.1 Gavialis gangeticus | reverse complement strand
GCGCCCCCGGGCCGGCCCGGCCGAGCTGTCACGGCCGCGCCCCGGGCTGGAGACTCACCCATGGCGCTGGCGGCGGCCGTTCCTCCCCCCAGCGCCTGCTGCGGCGGCGGCCTCCGCCCCGCCGATTCTCCAACGCGCTCTACGCCGACGCCGCGGGACTCCCTCCGCGCGGTGCACGCCCGCCGCCGCCTCGCGCGCTCTCCTTCTCCTCCTCCTCCTCCTTCCTCCGCCTGCCCGCCCTCCGCAGCTTCCGGCCCTGCCTCGGACTCGCGCGCAGCTTTGCACACGTTCCCCCACCGCCCCGCTCCACACGAGATGTTCCCAGTGTCCCCGCCCCCCGCGTGACGCTAAGCAGCCATTTTGCGGCCGGGCAAACTTACTCCCCAGAACTTTATGGCCAAGGGGAGGGGGGAACGGAGCTGAGCCTCAAGGGTGGAGGCCTTGCCCGAATCCAATATGGCGACTATGCTTTTTGCTTCTACCGCTATTTCCGCAGGGGCGTTACGCTTTCCGCAGCGTAGGCTGCGAGGAGCTCCGTAGCGCCTTACGTTTCCCGAGGAGCTTTACGCAATCAGCGCAAAGGCCGGCGGGGGCAGGGAGGAGCGGAGTCCCAGAGTGGGGTCGTACGGTGCCGTGTCCTAGCACTCAGCGTCTTCAGGCAGGGGCTGGAGGGGGGCTAGGCCGTGCAACCACTGTCAGGGTGCAAACCTGGTTCGTGGGATAAACCCGGAGATTTCACCCAGGATCTGTATCTGTGGCTTACTGGGGTCTTGGCAGCAGAGAAACTGCTCTATTTCTTGTGGGCATAAGGCAAAGAATGAAAACCAAGAGCTGGCCCTTTCCCAGGGGGGCTCAGGTCTAGTCAGGGGGGCCTCGAGTCTACCCAGGGCATCTTCAAGTTACGCAAGGGGCCTCAAGTCTATCTAGGGATACTTCAGCTCTGCCCAGGGCTGCCTCAGGTTTAGCCAGGGGGACCTCAGATCTACCTGGGGGTCTCAAGTCTACCCAGGGGTTCTTCAGGTCTCCCCACGGGGGGACCTCAAGCCTACCCAGGAGTGCTTGAGTCTACCCAGGGCTGCCCCTGCTCTACTCAGGGGTACTTCAGCTCTTCCCAGGGGTGCCTTGGGCCTACCCAGGGGACATTGAGTCTACACAGGGCTGGCTAGGGTCTGTCTGGAAAGCCTCAGGTCTACCCAGGGCTGCCTCCAGTCTGTCTGGGGGGCCTCAGGTGTACGCAGGGGTTCTTCAAGTCTACCTAGGGGTGCCTTGGGTCTACCCAGGGGGCCTCGAGTCTATCCAGAGCTGCCTCCAGTCTGGGGGGGCCTCAAGTCTATCCAAGGCTGCTTCAAATCTCAAAAGGTTGAGAACTGCTGCTGTAACTGCATGCTTTGGCAAAAGAAATTCAAGCCCAGGCCCAAGCTGGCTGCCCACTGGAGGCCCTGAGTACCCTACTGTACAAGGCAAAGATTTCTTCAAGTGTTTCTTTTATTGAACTGACTATGCAGTTAGGATAAAGTTCAAGGAGCTTTCAAATGTAAGACATTCTTCCTCAAGTCTCACTTTCCTCAGGTCTTGCATTCAAATGCTCATCAAACTTTCTCCCAACAACATAGTCAATCCAGTAAAAGCTATCACCCTAAAGAAAGCCTAGCCTTTCACATAATTTCTGGACCATCATGGCTACAACATCACTCTTACACTACTGGTGCCATACTGTCTTGCTCTCCAGGGGTCAGTTAGCCCAGTTACAGCACCCTGTAAGTCTGAAGTCAGGCAGGAGGCAGGGCATGGGGGCGCACACATTCATCTGATTGTTGGCTACCAAAGCTCCTGCCTCTCTTAAACCAGTTAGTCTCAGGTTCTCAAACTTGTTAGACCCAAGGCTCCCATGCCTCTGCCCTGGGAAATGCCAGCTCTTAGCTTTCTCTAGTTTTATTTTTGATCATGTGGAAATAAGAGCAATTGTTCTTTGCAAAGAGCTTAGAAAGACCCCAGAAGGTCAGGGTGTCTTTAATCCTGTGGATTCCTGTTTGAAAACTCTGGGTTTAACATGTGAATCACGTGTAGGTGTCAGCATATCCAATTGTGATACAACACCCTTGAAAGGATCTCATGACACCCCAGAGAATGACAGTGCCCTGGTTGAGAGTCATTGCTCTAAGGTACTCTTCTCTGCTCTACCTTCTGCCTTGCATGTAAATCTGGGCCCAACTTTTTCTGCTGGTCCCCAAAGTGATTTTTCTTTTTTAAAGAAAAGCCCTGTCTGAATGCAGGTATGTGCAGAAGGAAGGAAAATAACAAAGCTAAAGTTCCTCACCTGCTGGACACCTAAGGTATGTTCCCCAGGGGCAGTAAATTGGTTCCTCAGCATTTATCTCTGCCTCAGAAATATTTCTATTGCTGACATGGGCAGAGTAGTAGTACCTGAGAAGCATGAACACCAGCAGAAGCAGGAAAAAACACTTCCATCTCCCATTCTCGTTTCAAAGATTGATCTCAAAGTTAAGAATGATGCGTGTTTATTTTGGGGACAGTGTTTCAGAATCTTTCCAAATCTTGTTCTTACCCACCAAAACTGAAAGTTTTAGGTATCTATACTTAGGGCATGCAGTTGTAAACTACTGTACTTATTTTCTGTTAGGCATGTCATGTGTACAGTCTGTGTTTTGCCACATACTGAATGGTACTCTATTGCAGTGTTTCTCAACCTGTGGTACGCGTACCCCTGGGGGTACTTGAGACACGGGCAGAGGTACAAGGGTGCTGCATCTTGGCCTTTGGCTGCTTGGGCCGGAAGTTCCAGCTGCCGCCACTCCCACCGTGTGTGTGGTGCGCCAGGGCTTTCACTTCCCAGCATCAGTGTGCCGGGGGATAAGGAAGGAGGCCCCATGCAGGCCGTGTTGATGGGCAGGAAGTACGTAAGGTACCAAAGGTTGAGAACCACTGCTCCACTGTACCAGGGAAAGTGCTGGCAGAAACGAAGAACAGTTTTCTAGTCTTGTTCTATCTAGATGCTATTTATTTCCAACTTTTAAAATCTTTTCTCCTACACCTAAAGAAAAGGGTGCTTGTGCCCAGAAGCTTGCAAATAAAGATTTTTTTTTTTGCAAAAACCTAGTTGATCTAATACAAGATATCACCTCTACCATGAGTTCTGATTCCTTTTGCCTCTTAACCAATATGGCTACAACCTGGATACCTGATTTATTTCCTACTTCATTAAGAAGGAACTTTTAAATGCAGGACTTGTTAGTAGAGAAGAAAACTAGGTTTCTTACAACTCCAAGTGATGTTTTAGGACCATAGCATTGTTGTAGAACAGTGTTTCTCAACCAGAGTGATGTGGTACTAGCATGTCACAAGACTTTTTACTGACTGCAGCCAGTAAAACTAACCAGTATGCCTCTATTTCCAGGAAGGCTGTGCAGGACTGGACTAAGAAGTGGAGGAGGGTGTGCCCCTGCCTGCATTAGGTTTATCTGCACTCCTCCTTGCCACAGTCTCTTAGTCTGGCCCTGTATGTGCTTCCTGGAAAATGAGGTGCCACTAAATTTATAAAAATTGTGGATGAGTGCCATAAGCCTAAAAAGGTTGAGAACTCTGTGGTAGAAGCATAGGGAGAAGTTCGCTCATTAGTACTATGGTAAAGATATAAAAAAGAGCAAAATAAAAGAGACACAGAATGTCTTCAAGATTTTCTTTCTTTTCCAGATCCCAAGTAAAGAAAATCTCAGTGGTATTTATTTTATTATTTTGACAATTTTTAATGAGCAAACACCTTTATGAAAACACTGAAGGTGCACACATTTAGATGTTTATGTTCCATGCTGTTTAATAGTTGGACCTGGTACAGTAAAATGTGGTTCTGAGTTGCTCAAGAGAAAAAGACTTTATCATCTTCAGCCACAGGGCTGTCAGATAGTATTTGCCACATGTTTGTATCTTTCACAACAGATGAGGTAAAAAACAGTCTTTTTCGCTCTGGTTGCTTTGGATGGTAATGTCCATGGCACTGAAGTATATCCAGATGGCTTTTGTGGTCAACTGAATGCCAAATAAAAACAGACATTTAAGAGCCACAAAAGTTGTTTATTGCATAATCTGTACAGTCCAGCATGAAAAATACAGTGCAGAGGAACAAACAGTGAAACAGTATAAGAAAAAGTAATATTCCTGTCCATCTCTCCCTTCTCTTACTTTTTTTTTTTGTCGTTTCCATTGTATTACATTGGGACCACAGCTAATCTACACATAACTGATTGGGGTACTTTAGATAAGAACAAAGAAGTTTCCAGCTAGGTTATGTAAACAAGAAATTGCTTAACAGAGTCATCTGTGGTGGAAACATGTGAGGCTAATGCATCTGTGACCCTAAACTGCTTGAAATCTATGACAAATCTCCCCCTCAATAGGATGCAACACTGCTCCCAATGTCATTAAAAATTTGAGATTTTGTGAGAGGTGAATATTTGATTTTTCTGGGTTTCAGATAGCAGAATATTTTCTCTTTCCATAAAGTAATACAAGTCATTAGTAGAAGTGCCAAAAGTATGTACTTTTTGAGAAGAAAAAGAAAATTCAGATAGATGCCTGAGTTATATAGAGCAAAACACTCTGTGTACAGTATAATAAACGCTGTAATTTACATTTCTTTAGCAATCTCTGTTTTTCTTTCAGGGAAAGGCTGTCACTACTCTTCTACTAAAGTTAAAAAAATAAACTTGGAGTGGAAATTTGAAGGCTGCCCAGATAACTGATTTATTTGAAGGAATGCCACAAGGAATGTTGTGATTATTTCGTCTTGTGTGAAATCCATAAAATATTTTTAAAAGTTAAGTGCAGTGCTGATTACTAACAGTTGGGAAGGGTTGGAGTGGCGTTGCAGCTGTGATGGCCCAGGAAATGTATGAAAGGCAAGGGCTTTTTTCCTGTGATATCTTTCTCTGGATGCACGGCATATCTTTTCTCTCCCAAGTCTTGGGAGAAAAAATTAACAAGCTTTTGGACACACATTCTTCCCCATGTCACTGAAGTATTGAAAAGTAATAACTGAGAAGCTGTTTTCATCATGCCCATCTACTGATATAGGTACAAATCCCACTCACCTTATTTACACACTATAGGCTAAAGACAAAATCCTGCAAAGTGATCAGGGCCTCTAGTTAGGAAAGTGAGCTGAGGATAAGTGAGCACCTACTAGCAGGCAAATTATCCTCCTTCCACTCCCACTTTAAAGATCTTCATTGTGAGGGCCACAGAAATCTCAACAACAGTTTGAATGTGCTGCCCAATACTGTTCTGTGTGTTTTTTGCACACGTCTGTCTCCATGTGTGGTCTTTTCTACTTAGATTTAGGGCAGGAACTGTTTTTTGGGTTGTATTTGTGCAGCTCCTTGTACAATGGGCTCGTGGTGATAATATAATAGTAAAAGGCATTTTGCATCCCATATGATTGGGCCACCGATGCCCAGTCTGTCATGTTCTTTCTTTTGTGAGAAGTCCCATGTAACCAGGAGGACTATTTACACAACCGAGAAGATGCAGTATAAGTCCGATATGTAAAAGCTATTCTGTTTCATTTGATGCTATTGAGGTCAATATGGCATGCATGAAGTAGCAAATTACCTACAACCACAATAACCAAGCAAACAAGCTATGTCTTTAGTCCTCTTGTCACCAACATCACTTCAGGCTGCTGGCATTGGCTGTTATTCATGACATTCTTTTACAAGTATGCAAATTAGCTGTTAGGGCAAAATGTATGTTTTTCAGCTCCTTTAAAATATTTTAGTATATGTTATTTTACCAAAAATACTGAATTGCTGAAAACAGTAAGAGGTATCATATTTGCCTGCAAAGTTGTATAAACAATTGAAAAAAACGTATTAACAAAACTTCCATTGAACAATTACTGTGAGAAAAATACAGCATCACTTGTTTTGTAGTGTGTTTACTGTATTGTACTGGTATACGTCCATTACTTCAATTATCTGAAGAAAGAGGCTTTTATAGATTATGACCCAATGATGCGATCTTTGTGAGAGGCACACACATATACTTATTGTCTGAGGTTGAAAATGGGTGCTTTGTGCAATTATGGTAGTGTAGTCATGAAGAATATATACCAGTAGAATCAGGACAGCAGTCTAACCCATGGTCATATATGCTTAGAATTAATATTTACCTAATTAAATGATGTGCGATGTAGCCATCATGGAAGTAATTCACCGGGTTTACTTTTCTGATTCCTGTGAAGGACACTGGGTAATTTGGTAAAATGCTTGTTTGATAGTAACACGAAAATACTACAATTTACAAGACTGACTGCTATATATATAAAAAAAAAATATTAGTCACAGTGTGATAGACATTTTACTGACAGAAATAAGGCAGATTCCCTGACTCAGAGAGTTACAGTTAAAAAAACAGGATTCATTCAAGAAAGTGAGTGTTCAGAGTGACAAAAATCAATGTGACTTCAGTATGGAGTGCACATGTCCTGTAGTTACAGTTTAATGTTTATTTATTTGCTACTAAGTAAAACCCACTGGGTACAGGTAAACTTCTCTTGCTTCTTAGGAGACTCTCAAGGTGAATGTGTGCAATTATTAATACCCAATCCTAAAAGTGAATCTGTACAGTGCAGAGTCTCACAGGTGTATAGGTCTGCACATACTGATCTCTTTGCAAGATCAAGGCCTAGAAGAGTTGAAGCTTAGTAAACATTTGAAGTAGAGAGCACTTTATACCGTAATAAGCGTACACTGTGTATTATAGAAGAAAGCAAGTCATGGTTAGACATGTTATTATATAATGGAACAGTTATTTATTGTTCAATATTTTTTATTTAAAAGGAGCCAAACTGTACAGAAAAAAGGTCCATATGTGTTTTCTTGTCTTCAGAAGGCTTCCTTCATTTTTTCTGTCTACATATTTTAGAGCAGGGGCAGGCAAAATATGGCCCACAGGCCAGATCCTGCCAGTCAGGCAGTTTCATCCAGCCCGCATGCGCACAGAAGGGAAAGTAAGGAAGTGGCAGAGGAAGGGCAGCAGCAGGCATGAGCAAAGCAGCAGCTGAACAGGAGTACAAGACTGGCACCAGCAGTGACCCAGAGTGGAGCAGCAGGTGTTGAGCCCAGGCATGGGGTCTTCCTGGCTCCATCATGCAAGGCTCACATTCAGTCCACACACACACACACGCACTCCTCAACCAACCCCCCACATGTTATACAAGAGTAAGATTGTATTTTGAACTATTATGGAATTGCCTCTAGATACACTGTGCAATCAGTGGGGTAATAATAGACCACAGTATGAATATGAGCTGGCAGTGAGATGCTGTAGCCAGTAGGGCAAATAATACTCTGGCATGCATCAATTGATGCATCTCCAGCAAAACCAAGAAGGTGATTCTCCCACTCTACTCAACACTGGTGAGACTGCAGCTGGAGTACTGCATCCAGTTCTGTGTACCACACTTTAACAAGGATGTGGACAAGCTTGGGAGAGTTCAAAGAAGAGCCACTCATATGAACAGAGTCTTAAAAGGCAAGCCATACGAGGAAAGGCTAGGACTCTTCGTGACGTGTTGCCAATGGGCTGGTTGCATACAGGTGCATGTGTACCCCCTGAGATTGGCAGTGCACCCCCTGCAAAAAGTACCACCAACACTGCTGGTGGTGCCTGTGGGCAGTTGCCAGTTGCCATCCCTCCCCCTCTCACCGCCCAGGTGTCTGCGAGTGGTCCCTGATAACCACTGGCCATTGTCGACATTGCCAGTGGTTTCTGCGGGTAGCTGCCAACCCCTGGTTAGCACTCACCACCCTGCTTCCACGCCGCCAATACCTCCATGGCTGCCTGCAGGACCGCCTGTGGGAGTTCCCGGCTCACCTCCACCATGCCCCCGCTCCTGACACCACCACTGCTGCCTGCGGGTGGTCGCCATGCTCCCCCAGTCTCCAGAAGCATGCGGTATTCATGCTTCAGCCTGAGGAAAAGAAGGCTGAGAGGGGACCTGGTGGCAGCTTACTTTTATACTAGGGGAGTACATCTGTGAGCAACTGTTCACCAGGGTACCTGAGGGGAAAACCAGGAGTAATAGCAGATCAGTTCAGCCTCAACATTAGGAAAAACTTCACAGTCAGGGTGTCCAGACTGTGGAATAAGCTCCCTCCAGAGGTGGTGCAATCCCTTACCTTGGAAATCTTCAAGAGGAAACTAGACAGTCACCTTGCTGGGGTCACCTGACCCCCAGGTATCTCTCCTGCTTTGTTCAGGGGGCTGGACCTGATGATCTTCCAAGGTCCCTTCTGGCCTTACAATCTATGAATCTATGAACACACATAAATTAGGACAAAAATATTTTTAAAAATAAATGTAAAATAAGTTATAGTAGATGTCTGATTTTCTTTAGTATGATTTGGTTTTTTTTGTGGTGTCGAGAGGGCAGCATCCTCCCTCCCAAAAGTAGTACTTCAAGGGGTAAGGTGTGGGATTTCCAGTGACAAAGGTCAGGGGCTAGGGAAGGGACTTCAGGTCCCAAGATGGTGACCAGGGGGTTGGGGCACCTGTCAAGGAGCAGGGCTACCCTTGCAGCCCTCAGCAGCTCACCAAAAATCATTAAGTGGCCCTCCAGCTGAAATAATTGCCTGCCCCTGTTTTAGAAAGATATGTTCCTTTATTAAAAATAAAATTCTATGAGGAAAAAAAAAGTGGACTCATAATGTATTGTAGTTGATCATATGCATGTACTTCATCCGTTTCTTCCCAGGTATTGTTTGCAAATAATACCAGTTTAGACATATCCTAGATGGTTCATTTTGATATGAATGTAACACGGCATACTGTGACCTACTGCCATATACTGTTTTAGGTGTTTTTGTGTTTCTATTTGTGTACTTTTTATAACAGACATAATACATGAGTATTGAGTTAGGGTCTGATCCTGCAAACATATAAGTGTAAAGACAATGGTACTATACATGTCCATAAAGTTAAGTGTGCATGTAACCGTTTGGCAGATCAGAGCCCTAAGTACTAATGCTGAGCAACTGAAACAAGATGTTATTGAGTTTGGGCCGAGTCCTCCAGCAGGTACATGTATATGTAGTCCTTTTGATCTGATTTGGGACTCAGTAGGAAAATAAATTCCTGTAAATAGGGATAGTGGAACTGGACCCTTTCATTATATTGTAGTTATATTTTAATTGCTATTCTCTTCTTCATTTCCCTTATAAAAATATGGTTATACCACAGCATGCTTACTGAGGCAGCTCCAACCTGGGACCTCTCTGAGTGCCCCCTCACATGCACACCCACCATGCGCATGTTTGTCTACCTCCTGTTGTAGTGAGTTTGCCCAATTTAGCCAGTCTTCCCTCCTGTGGGTATTTCTGTCTACTCCACAGGAGCAGCATTGGATAGTAGAACCCCTTCCTTGTAAGTCACGTTAATAGAGTCCCTTTTGATCTCTCAGTTCCAACCTCAGCAGGACAAACCCTTGGCTGTAGCTTTTAAGTGGCATCAGCCTTGTCTTCTGCTTTTGTTAGGAGATGGCTTATCTATATCCATTGTCTGGTCCTCCTGGCTATTTATCTAAAAGCTTGCTATTAATCTGAAAAAATCTATGTATGCAACTACCAGTAAGTCAATAGAATTACCTAATACCTGTCTCTTACAACAAACAGGATCCAGAGAAGGACATTTTATGCCTGAACATCTCTCCCAGCTATACATTTGAACCAGTAAGAGACATTACTTCAGCTCATGAATCTTGCTTCTCATGTAACAACCAAACAATCTCACTTAGTATTTGCAGTTTAAACAGGGCAGACCCTACATCCTTCACACACACATATTGTTGTAGGCTTGTTTGACAGAAATCTGGGCTTGTTTAAATATTTAATTCTGCTTCTATAGAAATCAGTGGGAAAACCGATGGTTTAATGGTTACACTATCTGTCCTAGAGTCACATGTGTGCTGTTAGCAAACATTTCTACAAAACTGTTTAGTAAAAACACAGCAAATAGCTAAATACATGAGCCTAATACTCTACAAATACTCAAAAGCTGGCTGCTTATCCCTGGATTAAGTTAATAACACTATGGTTGCCAGTCACCTGGAAAAAGAACAAATTACAAAGTGAAATGCTTATCAAACAGGAGGTAGAAACCTGAATTCAGGAGGTAGAAACCTAAATCTTCTGATTCATACTTTGGATTGCAATACTTTGAGCTTCTATTTTACATAAGAAAAATAAGGCTTAGTGATTTTGCTGTGATGACTGAGCAGTATTTGAAGTATAAACCCATCTTGAAAGAAATCAGTTAAACCAACTTTTGAATTCATGATGGAACATAATAATTACAGTCTTTTTGATTGTTCAGGCTACTTAAAAAACAGGGATATTTCAAGAGCCTGTTTCAAACAGGCACATCAGAAAAACCCAAGAACACTTTTTAGCTTTACAGATAAAAACTCCATTAATTGAGCAATACCGCTACAATGCAAGATTAAATTACCTGCTTTATAAAGTGGCAGGTTGTAGCACCTTTTTCTTCAGTTTATGGATTAGAATATAAAGTAAATTCTTTGTGTTTCCTTTAAAAAGGAACAGTTTTGTTTTTGTAGCATGAAAAACCTATGTGGGTTCTACAAAACAAACGAAAAGTTTTCACATTATTTTTCCACTTCTGTGGCTCACAAGGTTATTTCCTGTTCTCTTAGGCTAGATACAGACATTCAAAAAGCCCGAGGCGGAATCAATCTAAGTTACGTGGTTTTCTGTAACCAGCATAGTTTAGATCAGTAGCGAAGAGAACTCACATTCACCTTTTGGTGGCGGGGGGAAAGGGTTTACGCCATTTTTAAATCAGTCTGTGTGCTGAACTTCTGTTCTGTTGGAGGTATAGACCAGTTTTGTGTGCCGCACTTCTTTTCTGTTATGAGTATAGACTGGTTTCTGATCCCTTATACCTGTAAAAGTGCAATGTCTGAACTTGGCCTTAGGGTTAACTGACACTATGGACTCTTCAGGTTGCAATACTGAATGCTTAAATATGCTCCTGACCAACTTTCTGTGTATTTCTATAAATGAGTTTGTAGTGTAATGACCATTACATTGGTCTGTGGATGCTACCATCAGCTATATAATAAATGTCCATTTTAGTTATACACTGATAGCATTATTTATTGGTTATTGCACTGCTTTGTAGACAACCTGAAGAAGTTCAGGAAGAACTTCTTCACGGTAAGGGTGGCCAGAATTTGGAATGGGCTTCCAAGGGAGGTGGTGCTTTCCCTTATCTTGGGGGTCTTTAAGAGAAGGCTGGATAGGCATCTGGCTGCGGTCATCTGACCCCAGCATTCTTTCCTGCCCAGGGCAGGGGGTCGGACTTGATGATCTGTAGGAGTCTTCCGACCCTAGCATCTCTGAACCTTCATTATGAAAGGTGCTAAACAAAAGGGATTTTCCCCAATCATATGATTTTATATTTTATGGGGTTTGAGATAATCAGATCAATTTTTCAGATCTCAGTCATTTTAACTGAATATACTCTGACAGAAATATAGTAATGTATCTATATTTTTGAACCTGAAAGGTTGTTTAAAAAGCTGTTCTCCAACTATTTAGTTGGTCTAATAAAAGATATCAGATTCACCCAAAGAACCTTGTCTGACTAACCAACACAGCTACAACCTACACCCCTGTAGTAATGTATCTGACACTCCACTGCCATTTGATTTAAATGTGTGCTTTACCTTCTGAAAATAGTTATGGCAAATTTTGTTGCATTCATTTCTACTGAAAATGGAAAAATAAACTTTAGAAAAAGAGGGACTAATTGTGTAAGAAAGCAAATATTTACTTAATCTACTTTTCCCTTGAAAATATTTTTTCTGATTTTTTTTTTACTATCAAAACCAAGATTTGGAATAATTCTACTCACAATACATAAATACGCTGTTCTGTCAGTGACTATTATATATCTACTACCTGTTCAGGTAGTTCAGGACTTTTAATTCCACTTTCCAAACCAGAGATCATCCATTTCGTATCAAATCTATTTCTCAATGTTCATCTACATTTATTGTATTTATCTTCAATATTTAACATGTCTGCAAAATATCCCCATGGCAAGAGAGTCTGCTTGGCAGAAGTATATGTAGGGACCTACCAAATACACTATGTCACAGATTTAATGAAAATCATGTAAGTGGCAGTCTCCAGTGAAATAGCCAGTTCCCTGTGAAAAAGCACATGTTAAAAAAGCTGGCAAAGAGACAGAAAAAAGCTGTCTCCTAGAAGGGCAGAAGGAGGGGCAAGGGAGCAAAGAGAAAAAAAAAGGCAGACTGCCTATCTCCTGAAGCAGGGAGCAGGGAGACAGACAGGAAAAGTTCCCATCTCTCTCTCTCTCCAGAAGGGGAGGGGTGTGTGTGTGTGGGGGGAATCAGGGAAAAGCCTGCCAAAAGTCCCTTTCTTTGGTGGGGGGGCAGGATGACAGCTGGACTGGAGCAAATCAGAGGCTGAGCCCTCGATATTGGCTCAGTCCAGGAGCCAGTCAGGGGCCAGCCTGGGAATTTAAAGATGTGTGCAGGTACACTGCTTCAGCATGCCTACTTGCTTGTGCCACACTTAAACTGTTTGCTATTCAGTAATTTTTGCCCCCCACCCTTGAAGCAGGTGATAATTACTGAATTAGCAAGCCAGGAAGCTCCAGCTAGGGCTTTTAACCAATGCCTGGGAGGGGTGGGACTTGCAGCGCCCCTCAGCCAGTGTCCTGGGGGGCCTGCTTTGCTCTGCCTTCAAAATGGCACCCCCAGCCATGATACCAGGGGCTCCAGACACATTACAGCTGTGTAATTGGCCACCAGGGCTCATGAATTTGGTAGGTCACTAATTATATGAATTATAACAGGGGTGCTCAACCTCTGGCCTGCAGGCCAAATGCAGCCCACGAAGCCCTTGTATCTGGCCCATGGGGCTCCCATGTAGATGAAATTTAGCAGTGGGAGAGTAGTGGCCTTTAATATGTTCACCCTGCCCCCCTGCCAAATTCCCAAACCCAATTTTCTGAGCAACATTAGAGCTGAGATATAACACTTTCCCCTGCAAGGCTGGACCACATCCCCTGCTTCTGGAGGGGGGCTGGGCCATGCCCCCTTTTGTCTCTGCAGGGCTGAGTTGGGGTCTGGCCATGGCCCGCTTCCCCTACAGAGCCAGGCTATACCTCCTTCCCTCACATTGAGGCTGGGCCACACTCTGTTCCCCTTGGGGCTGGTTTGGGGCCTGGCCATACCATGTTGCCACCCAGGACTGGGCTAGGCTATGCCCTCTTCCTCTCTATGGGGCTGGGTCAAGCTCCTTTCCCCTGAGAGGCTGCATTGGGGCCAGCTTGCCCCCCTACCTCCCCTGCCTCCACGCAGCCAGATGGTACCCACCAGTGCTCCCAGTCCACCCATTCTCTGCTATCCACCCTGAGGCGTGCGTGTACCTACTGCCAATAATGAGCGAGGCTGGGGCTCCATGGCAGAGCTGTCCCTAGGGTATGGTGAACTGGGGCAACCACCCAAGGCCCTGCACTTGGGGGGGGCACAAAGCTGAGAGGAGTGGCCGCAGCCCCTCCCACAGGGCCCGCTTAGAGCTAGTGGCTCAGTCTCATACCACGGAAGAAGCATGGAGGCTGCCCCCCCTTTTGCAGGGGTACCACAGTCCTGTGCAGTGTTAAGGGGGCCCCGCACAGGCTGATATGCCCCAGGCCCTGCACCCTCCCTAGGGTCAGCTCTGCTCCATGGACCCCAGTGCAGCTGCTTGCAGCCTCCCCTCCATCTGCTATAAGCAGCCTGGGCCTGTAGCCTGCCCAGAGCCCGGACCTGTGTGGCAGGCAACTGGGAGACTGCAAACAGCTGTACTGAGGTGTGGCAGAGCCCCGGGCCAGCTTGTTGCTGGCAGTGGGTGCTTGCACACCTTGGGGTGGATGGCAGGGAAGGAAACAGGGCTGCACTGCCACAACAAAACTTGGACCTCACAGCAAGGATCACCCCTGCTGTCCGCCCCGGCATGCCAACATCTTACAAGTCAAGGTTGCTGGTGTTTTTGGCAGTCTGCCCAAAAATGTTGCAGGTCCCTGGATTAAGGAATAATCAAAATGAAATATTGCAAAGAAGCCAAGATGAAACCATGAAACTATGGTAGAATCAGAAGTTGTTTATTGGACATAAATTGAATATTTATCTTATTACATGACGGGCAAATGTAACATGGCTGGTTACCAGAGTGGCAAAGTCTCCTCTCCCAGCCCCTACCTCGTTACCCACTCTAGCTTCTCAGGGTTCACCCACTCTGTTATCTCACCTGCTATGCCTTGATGTTATAATTTCATAGGAAGTCAGCCCCTAGGGGGCAGAAATGGGTTCTGGCATTAAGTCCTTTTCTGGGCTGAGGCCTCACCCCAGGCCTTGGATCACTTTAATTTAGCTGAGTTTTTCTGCCAAAGGTATCAGAACCCCAGGCTCCTGGACCCCAACTCGCCCCCTGTGGGCTTTGCGCCCCTCAGCCCCCTGGTTCTGCTCTTTTCCAGCTTTGGGTTTGCACCTCCCCATGTCTTTGCTGCTAGGTACTTAGTTATCTTGTAGTAAGACCCCCAGTTTTTCTTTTTTTTCTTCTTTTAAAATGCATTCCCTCCCCTTCCCCAACCATTTCTGACTTTTTCTTTCCCTCTATTCCTTATAAATAAGTATAAGTGAGCTAAGACATAGGATAAGCTTCGGCATTTTATTTTGGTAGCAAGTTGTAATTGTTTTGCTTTTTTGCCTTCTTTATATTGTATAATTATTATGCTTATATTGATTTTTACTGTTCTATATTGCTGTTTTACTGGTACTATATGATTTAGGCCTACATATGTAAATTAGCATAAGTCATGTCAAGTTTCCATTTTGTTTGTCAAGTCTCCATCCTGTCCCCAGGCCCGGTTGTGTAACCCATGGCTCACCTACCCCTCCTATGTAATGTTCCTGAATGAATGGGGATAAATGAGGGTGCTTGAGAGACAATGGCAGTAGGTCTAAAAATAGCTCCCTCTGAATGAACAAACCATCAACACCAATACCTGGGCCAACAACCCAGCCATTGGAACCACCCTCAGCATTCAATCAACAAAAGGTGAGGCAACCCACCACTGTGCCAAGCTGCACATGCTCAGTAAGAACACCTAGAGCCCTCTGGAACAGGACTGATCTTGCCTGGACAGGCCCTCCGCATAGGAGATCAGAGGTAGTCTGCCCCATAAAAAGGGGTAGTAAAGACTGACTGCTTGGGATGCCCTCTCCATCTGGACCCGCACCATGCCACACCACCTATCCATCCAGAGGCCCTGC
>NW_017729006.1:28064339-28066155 GCF_001723915.1 Gavialis gangeticus | reverse complement strand
AAACCCCCTGTTTCTTTGCCACTGTCTTATCCCCACTGCCTTTTCCTTTTCCCCTTAGCAACCAGGTTTCTGCCTCAGTTTCTTTCCTGGATGTCTCCTCCTTGCCATCACTTATCTGCCCCCCAATAGCTCAGCTGTCTGCCTTAGTTTCCAGCCCCAGTCTACCTTAAATAAACTCAAGCCTCAGTTCCTCAGCCAGCTTCTCTGTAGTCCACTGGTTCTAATCCTGGTTCTGGAAACTTTCACTCCCTACACTTTAACTCTGTCTCTCACCTGAACCTTCCTCCAAGTATCTCCAAGCACACACATACACACTGTACCATCCAAGTTAGGAACTTACCTGTGTGTATGAGTAGGTGGGTTGTATGTGTGTAAACTGGAGAGAGTCTGTGTGTGTGTGTGTATATATATGTCATTGTGTGCATGATACACGAATTAGTGATTTGTGTCTAACCTTTGGGATGTATAGTGTATGTGCTGGACTTGGTGATAGGTATGCATGTGCCAAGGCTGGTTTGGATGTGTTTGTGCCTGAGCTGGTAGTGTATGTGTGTATGTACCTAACTGATTTGTGTGTTTCTATATGTGCAGTTGTGTCACACAGTCTAACAGCACAATATTGAGATCCTGAGAGTTGGCCTGACCCCACAGGGCAACAATCTGATAAGCAACCATCCTCCTGAAGCATTTGGGCTTCTGCTCTCATGTAGCTTGCTGGGCTTCAGGCCGTGGAACTGTTCTGTGTTGGGTGCCCCTGCAGCACCCTAGTGGCCTCCAGTCATACTTTTTCAGCCATATCTGATCCTCAGGTTTAAACACAAGCTAAAAACATGAGCATCCACTAAAACAAATGGTTCCCCTCCTTGGGTTAATTTCACTGTGCAGTAGCACTACTACAGAGGCTTGAGGTGTTAAACTGCTGCTGCTTGGGGTACAGAGTCCTTCCTTTATAAGCAGCTCAAACTGGCTCTTCCCCAAGACTCTCCCTTCTCTGACCAGACTCCCCTCTCTGGGTGAGGCCCTGGGTGTCTGAGTCTTTCCCTGGCTCTCCACTTCCATCCCAGGCCTGTAAATCACCGCCTGCACCTGGGACAGGTGGCTATTGTATTTAAGTCCCCTTTGCCATCACAAATCTGTTCAAGAAGCTGGGGCCAGTCAGCTGACCCTGGGCACCCTCTTCCCCTTAGTAATCGGGTAGGGACCCCATTACAACTAGACAAAGCACAATTAAAAAAAACAAACCCAAAACTTTCTATCTTGTGCATGTTTGCAATATTGGGAACACTGTTTTTGTAGGTTTTCTTTGGGGTGGGACATAATGTCCCACCCCAACCTGGTGGCCTTTTACGACCAGGTCACTAAATCATTGGATGCAGGGGTGGCAGTGGATATAGTTTTCCTAGACTTCAGGAAGGCTTTTGATACTGTCTCTCACCCCATTCTTATTAGGAAGCTAGGGGACTGTGGCGTAGACACCCATACAGTCCAATGGGTCGCCAACTGGTTAGAGAGTCGCACCCAGAGGGTGGTAGTGGATGGGTCCTTCTCAGCCTGGAAGGACGTGGGAAGTGGGGTCCCACAGGGATCGGTCCTTGGGCCCGCCCTGTTCAACATCTTCATCAGTGATTTGGATGAGGGGGAGCAAAGTACCCTGTTCAAGTTTGCTGATGACACCAAGATGTGGGGGGATGTGGGCACAATAGAGGGGAGCAACAGGCTACAGTTGGACCTAGATAGGTTACAAGGATGGGCAGAGGAGAATAGGATGGGGTTTAACACAGACAAGTGTAAGGTGATGCACCTGGGGAGGAACAAT
>NW_017729006.1:28059299-28064128 GCF_001723915.1 Gavialis gangeticus | reverse complement strand
GCTAGGGTCTGGAACCAGCTTCCAAGTGAGGTGGTGCAGGCTCCCACCCTGGGGGTTTTTAAGAGGAGGTTGGATGACCACCTTACTGGGGTCATTTGATGCCAGTGCTCTTCCTGCCATGGCAGGGGGTCAGACTAGATGATCTGCTCAGGTCCCTTCCGACCCTAGAAACTATCAAACTATGAAATAATGTAAATAGATAGGGCTTAGTGGGTGTGGCAGTTAAGTTCATTTGCTAATTCTTTTGTGAATCATACTGTAATTCTTTTCTGACTGTGCTGATAGTATGGCTTTGACATTTTTAGTATCTTTGTTAATACCTATGGTAGGGATTTGAACTAGTAAATCCATATGAGCATAGGTCTAGTCCACCAGTAGCTTTCTCTCCGGTACATGAAGCAGCAGCCTGTCTGTGAGGTTCTTGTATGTAACTTATGTCTTGTCCACCTTTTAGAGAGCCAAAGCAGTGCTTATACAGTGTAAAGGATTGTGTAAAGGTCTTTTAAATGAATGATTTTTCCCTTCAGTAAATAAATGAGTGACTGGTTTTGCAGCATCGGAACTAGATGACTGCAAACTTGAAGTGTCAATGCAAAATTCAGTGTAATTTCCAAGAGAACAGCATTTGATTTTTCTGGGCTGTTATTGGCTAAAGCCTTTCCATAGTGTTCATAATTACCACCACTATGAAGAAATGTGTCCGTTCAACTTAACATCTCAGACAAACCCCTTAGCTACTGATGTCTTGCGGCATAAAAGCACGACTGCAAAAAATGACACAGTTTTTTAATGTTGTGGAGTTTAATCTATTGTGAAAGCAATGTGGATTCTTACTAAAACTTGGAGCTGAGGCTGTGCACTTGCGAGTTTTTATAGTCTATAGCCAAAATTTAGCAAATTCTACAATAAATGCAAAGAAAAATCATTTTAAGACTTATTTAAATCATAATGGGAGAAACATACCAAATGATCAAATGAAAGCATTCTATTTATCTAGATAATGTATTATAACAATTCCTAACCAAAGATTGTGCATCACAGACTGATATTTCTTCATATATCATTTGCAAAAATATTCCTTTTGTAACATGAAGGCCAGATACCCCACTTCCAGGGTACTGTAGCGAGGGGTACTATCTCTAAAGGGAAATAGCATATTATAAATACAAGGGGAAAATGAAGTGTTACTCTATTGACTCACTCTAGTAGCAACACCAGGTGGGTCTTATTAGCTCACACTCAATAGGGATAAGATGGAACGCCTTTAAAAAAAACAGGAAGTTTTGATAGAAAAGTTGGCTGAAATAGAGATGCCATCAGGACTGTTGATTTATCTTGGCAAAAGGTCAGTACTTTGAGTTTAGTCACTGAAGAAACTACCAGTAAATAAAAGAATCCACTAAAAGAGACCAAAGCTGTATAAGAAACTACTCTGGGCATGTTGTTGTAGTTTGAGTTACAAATCCTACCTGCTTACAGTTAACATAGTGAGTAATCATAGTAAAATTTTGTCGTTTTCTCTGATTACTCGATTGGCAATATTATTACAGGATGATTTAACTGACCTTATGAAAATGGAGTATTGTATGTAAAAGTGGCATGTAATAATAAAGTACTTGTGGGTAAAACACAGTACAGATTGAAATAAAATTCTTAAAATACATTTTATATACATACATTCTAATATATATCACTGGTGTATTTGGGATCATTAAAAAAAAAGGATGAGGCTAGACCACAACATGTTTTTCTCAGATATTTTTTATATTTGAAAAAATAATGTTGGCCATTTTTGCTAGATAGACTTTACCACTTCCTGCCTACTATGAAGGGTGGTAGGGTAAATTTTGACTAGCAACAAGTCTATCTATACATGGGGAATTTTTTTCCTCATTTTTCAGTGAAATAACAGCTGCAGTGGTGATATTCAAGCAGTCTTTTCTTCAATAAAGTCTGCTCAGGAATAAGGATTTGTACATGTGGGAGTTGTGGGTCAGAGCATGTATACATATGTGTGTGTATATAACCTGCATATAGCCCAAATTCTGCCCCTCATATATTTATATTTAAGTTAGCTTTAAAATGACTAGGAACCTGCCTAAACTACAGTGAGACAAATAGTTTTTTGCGGCCCACTCATGGAGCACAGAGCTGATCCCGCGGGCATTTCACAGGAGCCCTGCTCCTTGGTGCTGATTAGCAGAAAGGTCAGGGTGGGAGGTGTGGGGGGAAGAGGGACAAGGGGGTAGCTGCCATCTTGATGGCTGGTTGCCCTTTGTGCAGCCCTGCCCCTTGGTGCCAGTTGGCAGAGAGGTCCCAGGGCAAGGGATGATGGATGAAGGGGTGGCCACCATCTTGACTGCTGATTACCCTTCATGCTGGCTACCCTTCATGTGGCTGCCATCTTAATTGCTGGCAACCCGTCATGCGGTCCTGCCTCCCTGCTGATTGGCAGAGAGGACCCAGTGGGGAGAGGAGGGACAAAGGGGCAACCATCATCTTGTCTGCTAGCTGCCCTTTGTGCCGTTCTGCCAGCTGGTGCCTTCTCCTGGCAATGAGGACTGCTGGGTCCCACTGGGGAGCCAGCATTTTATTTTGATTAAGCTTTTTCTGGTTGTTGTTGATTTTGCAGATTTTGTGAACTTCGCAGACAATCCCAGATGTTGCGGTTTCTGCAAAATCCTTTAAACTGAGAATGAAGTACATCCCTAAAAAATAAGTAGTTTATCTACTACTACATGTATAGCTATGATCTGTGGTAGCATGGAGTTCAGTGCAGGCTAAACACCTGAGTTGCTTGCCCATGCTCTTGGATTGGTTCAGCCATCTGTGCTGAGTTCAGTGCTTTTGTTCAGATATGCCTACACAAACTGAAGTCTCAGCAGTGACATGTGGGTACACATGCCCATAGGTTGTAACCTCTTGGATTGCCAATGTTTTGAGGCAGGGACTATATTTTAGTTTATTCTTATAGGGCACCATTACATGTGTTCTGCGGGTGAGTGGCGGGGCTCCTAGGAGCCGCTCTCATTAAAGCGCCTGCAATGTCTTGTGTATTCAACACCCCATGGCTCAAAATTGTGGGCGGGGGGCAGTTTAACTAAAGCTCATTCAATGAGCTTTAGTTAAAGCAGCCCTGCTGCCATTTTGAAGGAAAGTGATGCTGAATACATGAGATGCTGTGGCTGCTGGAGCATGCTAATTAGTACATTCCAGCAGACTCGATTAATTGAGTCTGCTCCAATGCGCTGTTATACAGTGTATCAGAGTAGACAGCCAGCACATCTACAAGCATTCATAGTGCCTAGCACATTAAGACCCCGGTCCTGGTTTGGGCTTTTGGACACCACTGTAAAACAAATAACATGAGGATCTGGGACAGAATTTCAATAAACCGATTTACCTAAATCAGGTAAGTCTGATACTACATCCATCCAGGTTTATATTAAACTGGTTTCGGCCATTTTGGAAGTAGTTTATCTGCACTGAACTTCTGTTGTGGTATAGATTTGAACCAGTTTCTGATCACTTATACTGGTTTATGTGTAATTTCTGTCCCTAGCCAAAGAGGATGGAGGGTATTTCAGTACTACTGTTCCCTGTTCTGAGCCACAGTAGCATGATTTACTGGTAGTTAACACCCCTTAAAAGCAGCTGTCTCTCAGGCTTCTGGGAAATGCAAAAAAGAAGATAGAATAAAGGACATAAGTGAGATGCACAACAAAACTAAAATTCCTTCCATTCTTCAAGTCATATTGGATCTCTTTCCAAAAGCAGCTTGTTTTCCTGGAAGACATACTGTAACTCAGCCAAAAGTTATAGCCTTTATGCAGAAAACACTTTCTGAAATCTTTCTGTCCCTATATACAGGAGATCACACAGAATGATTGTAACAGTTCATTCTACTAAAGGGCAGACATTTTATGCCTGTGCCTTGAGCCCTCATTTCTGGAGTCATATGATGAGATTAAATTTATGGATTTCCTTTCAAAAAACTTGTAAACAGATGCTTGAAAAATGTGACCGGTGTTTAACTGATGTAGTGACATCTGCAGAGAGCATGAAACAGCAGCTGCAGGACCAAAGAACACTCCATTCATCACAATAGGAAGTTAACCCCGAACCTGTTGCTTTGGGGTAGGGTCTACCTACCCCACCACAGCAGAGGACTCTGTGATGGAGAGGAAAAGCATGCAGTGGGTTTAGTCCACCTATCAAGCAGCTACTCCCCAGGTGTTAGGGCTACTCTTACAGTGGTGACACATATGGGGTGCATGGGGGTGCACATACACCCCCTGAGAGTGCTGGTGCACCCCCTGACACGCGGTGCTCCCCGCTTAGGCGATGGTCAGGGGGCGCAAGCGGGAGCACTGGTGACCCCCCTGTGAATTCTGGCCAGAGAGTGAGAGCACTTCAGCCACTTCTGGGAGCACTATGGCTGCTTTCTGGTCGGCGAGATTGGCTGTGGAGGGACCCCCTCTTGGTTGCTGACTGGTCGCTGGGGGGAACGTGCCCCCCATAAGGTGGCACCAGTTGCCCTTCGCTTCAAACTGCTAACTCTTTTTGTTCTGAAGGGCAAAAGGAGGCCCTTGTAGTTGTCATTAGGGAAGAAGGTGACACTATGCGATGGGGTCCCTGGGAAAAGAAGGGGCCTTACAACCACCATTCTAGTGAAAGCTCTAGCCAGTTGAGATCCCTTTGCTATTACGTGTTTAGGCCATTGGATTGCCTTAGTCTGGCCATGCCCACACTTTCAGTTCACTACTGATGCCTTCCCTTACTATTGCTTACTTTCCTCATGAACATCTTTTGAGGGACCCCCCCCCCCC
>NW_017729006.1:28024139-28059102 GCF_001723915.1 Gavialis gangeticus | reverse complement strand
CCCCCCCCCCCCACTGCCTGAAGGCTGTATGTGAAGGGGCAGGAATGTGACAAACACTCTGGTGGCAGTTAGGTAGGGAGAAAACGCTCATGCTACATAGGGCAGTTCCTCAGGAAATCCTTGTAGATCATTCTTTCTATCAAGCAGGGCAACATGCCAGGAACTGCAGAAAATATCTTCCCATCAGCTGCATCAGAAAATGATAAAGCAACCAAATTGTGGAAGAGTGACTCATCAGCTAGGAGTCTGCCTTCCAGGGCTTCCTTAATGATTATCAGTGCAAAGGTCACTGTTTGTTAGGCCAAGGCTTAAGGCTCCAAGATGGGAGTTTCACATGTAACTGAATTGTGTAACACAGGCATTGATTTCTGAATTGAAATCACATGTGGCCAGAAACTAGCATGTCAACAGTAAGATCCATCCTCATAGTCATTAGATACAGTTCTAAACCAAAAGTTTTTTGGCAGCCTTGGGAAGATGCTGTTTTTTCCTAGAAAGTCAGAGGACAAAATATACACAAAATTCTGCCAATCCATTGTATCAACTATAGGAGAATACAGATTTGGAAGGACTATAAACTCTCCTGAGCTTATAGTTTAATAATTTCAGAGATGGTTTTCCCCCAAACCTGCCATATTAGGAAGAATTCTAAATGTTTTAAAGCATTGGAATCTGTGCTTTATTTCATTTGTATAGGATATCATTGGGGTTTTTCTTTTGCACTTGGCGACAAATTCAGAGGGTGAATGGGGTTAAGATAAGGCAACCACCAGCAATTTAGCGCTGTGTGGTTTGATACAGTAATACGAAGTGGCTTGTCTACTTTAGAGCTCATACCATTGGTATGTTTTTCCCAATCAATGGGACTGTTTATGAAAATATTGCAAGAAAAAAACTGCTCTTGATTTCATGTCTGTTTACTATAATATTCCTATGAATATAATAGAATAGGACATGCATCAAATATTAGCATCCTCCTGAGCTCTAGAAATACATGTCTTGCACTGAATTCCCTTTGCATCTTTTTAGCGACAGTAGGGAAATTATTTCATCTCTTTGGAATGACCTTTTGATTAGCAGTGACTTCCTTCAGAAAAGGAGTAGCACTGTAAGCTCTCTGCATTAGAACTTCTTTCCTGAGATTGTCCAGACATGATATTCCATACTGCTAATAAAATTATTTTTTACTCTACCTTAAGATTTGTATTTCAGATCCTTACATAAACCATATTTTCACTGCAGACTGGTTTTTAAAGATGGATACCACATATAGTACTGTATAAAAGTACAGCTTAAAATTATTATTTTTGTTCAATAGGAAGATATGGATTTGGCACTTTTTTTTTTTACCTTCCCCCCTACTGAGGTATTTCAAGACTTCAACTAAATGCACATGTCTTGTATCAGAGGAGCTTATCAGGCTCAGAATATGTATATTCCTATTTCCGTTCATCCTGTGAAGCTGCCTTTCAAATAAAGCTGGGTAAAGTATCTTTATTGAGTTGCAGTACACAAGTCCAGTTCTGATCCCAAATCAACAGTTGCTCTACTGAATTTTTCTCCCACAGCTTTTTTTCTTTCCCAGAAATTAAGAGCTTCTCTTGCCTCTAAATTGCATCACTCAGGAATCTAATTCATCAGGAACCTTAAAAGGCTATTCATCTTGAGTAGAAGGGAGGTGCACTCTTGTTTCCTTTGTAAGTGATGTCAGGATTTGCAAACCTTTGTTGATTCATTTTAAGTAAGAAACACAGCATGAATGGGGGAAAGCAGTTCATAACAGTAACATACTTTTTAATGTATTCAATTAAATGTTATACAGCCCAAAGTATTAAAGGTGATACTTTTTATTGACTGTAATTTGACAGAATAAATATTTTAGACATTTTCCTAAGGCCATAACAAAATGCTGAAGCATAACTTTCTCTGACAGAGTGCTGATTCAGCTTTCTTAATTAGTTAACTGAAGAGATCAAAGAGGAGAGATGTAAGATTAAAGTAGGTGCTGAGATGGTTGTAATTCCTTTCCTAAATATCAGGTTCCCAGATCACACTGACAGCAGGACTCATCTACTGCAACTGAGACAGGCTGAGGAAGAGAAAACAAAGGACAGCCTACAATAGACTATCAGCAGAGCAGTTGCTGTGTAGATTGCTCTTAATTAAATCAGTGTCTCAATGGCTGGGCCTATGCAAAAAAAAAAAATCTCAATTTTGCTTGTAGGGAGAGTGGAAATTCTAGCATAGAAAAGGTGCCTGTAGCTGTTCAAGGTTCTTTGGGTAAATCTGATATCTTTTATTATACCCCTGTAGCAGCTGGCATTTCAACCATTATCATTTAGACTTGCTCTGAAGCAGATTTACCAAAAAAAAAAAAAAAAAAGCCAGGGGGTCCTCTACACTAATAATTTCAACACTGCTACTACTGGAGGAGTTAGAACAGTGGGAAATTTGAAAGGAAAAAAAATCTAACAAGGCACAAAATATTCAGAATCCTTCTCTAGAAGTAAAAATTACTAGTCATCTTGTTGTTATGACCTAGACTGTCAAATCAGAATTTAGTTTCCCAAATGAGAAATGTTCTTCTAGAGAAGTTGAGGGGGTTGTGTGTTAATCTTTTAATTTTCAATTTCTGACTGGTTTGACTAAAGTTAGTGTTTATTTGTTTTGCCCTCTGTGCTGCTGTGAGAGCAAATAGTAATTTTAGTGTGGACTATTTTTCTTCAAAGTTTTACAACATTATTTAACAGTGCATTTCTGTGATATATGGTGGAACTTAATGAAGAATCAAATGAAGATCAGAGCCCATGATATTAGATGCTGTATATACAAATAGAGGTAGTTGATGACCCAAAAAGAATTACAACCGAAATAGACAAGATAAAAAACAGATAAGATAAATGAGAATTATCCACGTTACAAATAAAGAAACTGAGGCAGAGAAAGATCAAGAGACTTGCCTAAGGTCACATGGATAGCCTGTGGCAGAGCCATGAACCAAACCCAGATTTTCTGTCCATTTACCTTAACCACAAAACTATCCATTCTCTTTTAATTCCATAAGTTACACTGCAGATATATGGTACATGTTTTCCTAAATTTTTTCCATACTTTCTTTCCTTGCTAGTTTTCCATTCTTTATATTCCATTAGATTTGTTTTTAAATCACTTTCAGTTTGAGATTTCTGGTTGCTGTGATAAGCGGAGCTGATGCGGAGCTGATAGCACTGCCTATTATTAAGGGCTCACAACACTTTTCTTGTCACAGGACCTTGTGCTTTAGTTGCTTTTAATGTCAAATTTTAACTGTTAAAGCTGAAGTCTGAAGTTTTCCACACTCCTTTGTCTGCCTCAGGCTGTCTCTTTTTGAATGGTTTTGAGGTTTTCCTGACTGGCCCTGGTGAAAATTTGTGGGGTCCATTTTTTGGAAGAGTCTAGCTCCTCTGCTCTTTATAAGAGGGGTTTGAGATTTGGTAGATGTGATCTTTCTGTCAAGGGTGCTATCTTTGAGAAAATCTGCCCATATTTGGTCAAGGCATAAACCTTTGAAGAATATCAGCTTCCATATGTTCAGTAGTGCCTTAAAACATCTGAAGCCAAATTCCTTAAACATTTTGTCTGCATTGAGCATGCTTCAGCCTGAAGCTAAGCCTGGCTTTTCCTGCAATTACAGTCGTGGCCTGCTGTGAGCTATGCTGTGTGTTCAGCTTCAAGCCTGGATCTAGGCATCTGAGCTGAATTAGGGACATTAGCTTCTGTACTCTCACTGACTCCTTGGCTCAGGGGCGGGCAATTATTTTGGGTGGAGGGCCGCTTACCCAGTTTTGGCAGGCTGTTGAGGGCCACATGGGTAGCCCCGCCCCTTGACAGGTGCCCTGCTCTTGACAAGTCCCAATGTTTTGGGACCAACGTCCCAGGGCCAGTACTGGTGGGGCCCAAAGTGGGGCACGGGCTGGCAGGGGTCTGTGGAGATGGGCTGGGCTGCATCAGCAGGGAAAGGGGGGAGCTGGCCTGGCTCCATTGAGCCCCTGCTGGCTGGGACCCAGTGCTCCTGCCACCCTGCTCTGGGCCCCACCGGCACTGGGACATTGGTGTGGGCCCTGTGTTCCTGCTGGCTCCCACACCCACTCACACCCAGTGCCCCCCAGCCCTGGGGTACAGGCGGGGGGCAGCGCACAGCCCCGACCCCCTGCTCGCCGGCAGGGAAGAAGCTGGTGCTGAGAGCAGGGAAAAGCATCCCCTCGCCCACCCCGTGCCTGGTGCTCCCTGCTGCAGTCACTTACAGCCCATGCAGGGCTGTCTGGAGCAGGCACAGGCAGCCTCACATGGGCTGCAAGTGGCTACAGTGCAGGGTGCTGGCCATGGGGCGAGCGAGGGGACACTTTTCTTTGTGCTCAGCACCAGCCTGTAACCCGGCCCCGCTGCCAGCCTGGGCTCCAAGCCGGCTCCGGGCTTGCTCGTCAGCGGCAGCAGCTGCAGCCCCCCTGCGTACCACGCCAGGCAGTGTTGGCTGCAGCTGCCCACCCGGAGCTCACGCGCTGGGTAGCCCAGAGGCGACAGTGGCAAACACTGCCTGGTGCAGCAGTGGGGGGTGGCCCACAGCTGCTGTCACCACGTGCAGCCCCGACGGGTGAGCCCAGAGCCGCCGTGGGGCCCAAGCTGGCAGTAGAGCTGGGTTACAAAGTAGTGCTGAGTGTGGAGGGGGGAAAGCAGCCCCTCGCCTGCGCCATAGCCGGTGCTCCCTGCTGCAGCTGCTTGCAGCCCACAGGGCTGTCTGAAGTAGGCACAGGCAGCCCCATGCGGGCTCTGAGCAGCTGCAGTGTGGGGTGCTGGCCACGGAGCAGGCAAGGGACCGCTTTCCCCCTGCTTGCACTCAGCCTTTCCCTGGGCCACTTTTCCCCAGGCTCCTTCCCTGCCCAGGGTCCTCCTCTGCCCTCCCCCCTCATTCCCCTTACCTGCAGTTCCGGCACCACAAGGGAAGCCACGTGCTCCCAGGCCAGAAGACCCTGCTGGGGCTTCCAGCTGGGGGGGCGGGGCCAGATGGGCTCTGCTGTTGTGGGAGCCCACTGGGCTTCCCCTGGGTCCTACTGCCCTTGGTTCCTGTCATTTTTTACAAGAACCAAGGGCAGATAAATATTAATTTTCTCAATTTTTTAGGGCTCCTGCGGGCCGGATAGAATGGCCTTGCAGGCCGGATCCAGCCCATGGGCTGTATTTTGCCCACCCCTGCCCTGGCTGGTCCTTGACAGCAAGGAGGAGGAAGCTGCCCAATTCAAATGCAGAGGAGAGCAAGGCTTGCAAATTGTGTTGGGTAGTGATCAAGATAGGGAGACAAGCAATGGCAGAAACTAGGCCTACACACTAAAAAGCTGAAGAGGAAGAACCTGACTTGGGGAGGACATAAGGAATCTGAGGGGGGCAGGGACTGTGAGTTCTGTAGGGAAATGAGGGAACTGAGATCACATGAGGAGTTGTGGGTGAGACTGGAACTGAAAACAAGTTAGACAGGGCAAAGCTGGTAAAAAGTATCTAACTAGGACCAGGATTAGCTGGACAAAGAGACTGGGAACAAGGATCTTGGAGGAGATCCTGCAACTGAATGAAGAGCTTCAGAAGGGAGACTGGAATTGGGACACTCTGGGGATATGAAACAGTTGTTGGGACTGGACTGGTGGCCAAGGCATCAAGAGAAAGAGATTAAATGTGCAGTCAGCATCAGGAAACTGGAACTGGCTGGGCAAGAAGACGAGGGACAATGCCCTAGGGCCAAGGCAAGGGCTGACATAGGTTGGCTGTAGCATGTCGGGGTCCCAGGGGTGGCTATAATGCCCCCTGGTGGCTCCACCATGACCATGCCCCACTTTGCCTCTACAGCACCATCTTTTCTTACCTGCCACACCTTGATAGAATAATATAAATAAGAATAGAGAGGCTGGCCACAGGCCTTTGCGTAGGCCTCAGTCCTACTAGATCCCCACTGGGGGTCTGGGCCTGGGCTGGGCCTCTTTAGGACTGTGCCACTGCAGGGCACCAAAAGCCTTAGCAGCTAATTGCATGGCTCCAGTCCTTCCTATACCATGCCTCAAGCCTCGTGGGTGTTATTGTAATGTTGTTCCCTTGCTGGGGCTTTGGCCTCCTTGGCCTCCACCCCTTTACTCTTAGCTAGGCCTTCTAACCCAGGCCCACTATACTGGACCTGGCTTTGAGGCACTAGCTCTGGTCTAGCCCTTTTGGGCACTGGGCCCCTGTCCCCTGTCTGGTCATGTCCCTCTCAGGCACCAGGCCCCTGGCTGGCTCTATGGACTCACTCTATGCCTGCTCTGGGCTTAATAGTCACTTGAGCCTTGACCCTGTCCCTGGTAGGGTTCAAGGTAATTGTGTGTCCCTCGGGCACTAATGGGACCTCTGTATGCCACCCCTACAGTCCTAACCCAAACCACTGGTATAACTATAACATAAACCATAAGACCCTGGGTTACAACATAAGCATAATGGGGAAGCGAACCTCTGCCCCTTTAAGAAGGAAAACTTTCCCTCACTGTTCAGCTAGCATAGCCTCCCAGCTATAAAATTCCATATAATGCTAAACCAACTATCTCAACCTAACTATCTCAACTGAGCATCCAAAAAACTGGAAACTTTTGACCTTAATCTCTTTTTGCCTATGTTTCCTATCTGTAAATTGGGGATAATACCATACCCTTACCCTCTGGAAGGCATTGTAAAAATAAATCCATTGATATTTGTGAAGCACTGAGATAATGATGAGCGTGCACCACAGAAAATCCCACGAAGGAATTAATAATTCTATCTGCAGACAGTGTTTGGAAAAGTGTGCAGTAAATAAGACGGGCATTTACTGAAGACAAGAGAAAACAGAATATTGAGTAGCTGCTCGTCACCTGAGCATCATTCTTTCTGTACACTCAACAAGCTAAAGGTTCCACTGAGAATATAGTTATTGATCATGTAATTGTAGACAAAGTTATATCACTCATATGCAAAAGAGCGTTGAATTAAGTTTGAACCAGCAATCTTAGGTCTGGCATTTCCTAACTTCGAAGTACTTGATTTTTGCATTTTTCATCATGTTTTTCCAATATAGCTTTTGTGTACAGTAATGCAGGGAGTACAGGAAAGGTATATTCCACTCCTTTGATGTAATACTTGCAATTGTATAACTAATGGAGAAGAAACAATCTGAACTGTAGGTTCATGTTCTTGTTTCTTCCCACAGTGTGGTTTGGGTAGTAAGAAAGTGTAGAAAAGTTCATGTCCATAGGTGGTAGCAATCATCTTGAAAGATAGTTTAGTTGTTTTATTCTGACTTTGCCCATTAAATGTTTTGCCAATAACTTTGAGTTCTTGTCCCTTCTTTTTCCCCCCATCACTATCACCAGTTTTACATATTGAATGGTCACCCAAATCAACTTGTAAATAAATTTGTAAATATTTTTTACTAGTACCACAGTGACACACCCAAAGCTCCGATCAGGACTGCGACCTCTTTATAGTAAGCTCTCCTTGGACAATTTGGGTTTGGGTCCCAACAAGTACCAGATAACACTATAATGTAACTACAGTGCTAATGCACTTAGATGTTTCCATTAAACTGGAACCTGTAACAAATTTAAAGTAGTATTTTATTCTACAAAAACAAACATTACGATGGCATTTTCTCAAGCAGTTTTGGAACTGCTATCACCAGTATATAAGGGTCTGTAATTACTGGGAATGTTTTCTTCCATCTACCACACTTTTATCCAGAATGTTCCCCATCATTAGAAATCCATCCTATAATTAAAGATTAAAACTGGAACATAAGGTAATAATTGCCACTTTCTATTCTGTTTTTGGAGTTTGTTACTGAACTGAGGCGTTTGTTGTGTTTAAACTTTTCCACCCCTTGGCAACAAGCTTGTAGTAGAATTACAATTCACTTAGCCTCATTTTAATTCAGCAGTATGATTAAAATGCTGTGAGATGAGTATAAGGCAGTGGTGCTCAAACTTCTGGCCCCATGGATGAGTGGCATGGGTTCAGTCTCTGGACTGGATTGGGCCCTTGGGCCCAGCACTGCCCCCACCCAGGCTCACATGCTGGGATTGGGCGCCTGATATAATCCACAGGGCTGGGGACTCTCTACAGTTCCAGAAATTTGGCAGCTGGGGAGTAGTACCAGTGCTCCCCAACAGCTAAATTTTCAGACCTGTGAGGAATCCCATGTGCCTGGAACTGGCCTGCAGGATGGGGGTTGAGCACCCCGATATAAGGGAACATTTACACCACCACTACTTTTCTCAATGACATCACAACCATTACATTTTTTTTTTGTCTAGTGGAACTAAGCATTTTGCTAGATTGCTGAACTATGGTACCTTCCCATGTAGTTACGGTGTCTGTGAAAATCATGGCCTGCATGTTGACAGTGATGAAAAACAGGTTTACTCAACTCTCCATTTCCTTTTGTAATTCTCTGGAGCAGGTAGAGAGGTGCATATAATACTCCTGGAAAGTCTCTCTTTTTTTCCCCTAAGTTACTCACTATTTTTTACACATTGAACTTATAAAAAAATATAAGAGGTTGCTTCCTCAAGGTTAATGTAGTTAGAAGGTTTGGTTGCTGCACCCTTATGCAAATCTTATTTATAGGTGTTGGACTGTGACACAGAAGCACCTTTGTTCTCATCTCCCTTTTTAATCCTGCCCTCACCAGCTATTCCCTTCTGAGATACTATTTGGAAAATGGGATCATAACAGCACACGGGAACTATGAATCTGCAAGGCATCTCCCCTCTTTCCAGCCATTAGATTATTTTGATTTTAACATACATTTCACAGTAGAATGCCTATTCCAGGGTCTTGGCACATTTTTAGAACTATTAAAATGCAATCCGAATTAACTGCCAACAGGCTTTTCCCATACAAAAAAAGTCCATGCTACACAACTCAAACTTCCTCCCATAGGACCTGAGATCCTCTCCAAATAAAATACCGAATTTACTCCTTAGTTGCCAATTTTTCTCTGTCATAGGACTCTTCCCCGTTTCATAATAAAAGTGCCACCAGTGAACTGGAAATAATCTGGAACTGTTTTTTGAATCATTATAATTGGTTATATAATACACCAGTGGCTGTGTCTACATGTGCCTATTTAAGGCACTTTAGCCATTTTTAAGGTGCATTAAGGACATGGGTCTATGCACCCCTAAAGCACCTTAAAAATGGCAATTTTTGGATAATTGCACCTAAATTTGATACCTCCATAAAGCAGGCATCAAACATAGGTGTGAATAGTTGAGGCACCTTAAGGGATGTATAGCCACTTTAAGGCACTTTAATGCTGTGTATGTTGACTGAGTGGGCTCGAGCTAAGCCTGCAGGGCCCTGCACTGCCACCAGGCACCACCAAGAAGAAGAAGCAGTGGGTGCTGTTCTCCAAGGCACAGATGCTGGAGCTAAACTTGTGGTTCTGGCAGTAGCAGTACTTGTCGGTGTGCTGACCGACTAAGTCCCAGGTTAGTTGGCACACTGACAGGTACCACTGCTGGTGAAACTACCACTCCAGCTCCAGTGTCTGCACCTTGGAAGACAGCACCTGCCGCTTCTTCTTCTTGGCGGTGCCCGGTGGCAGCATGGGGTGCTGCAGGCTTAGCTCCAGCCTGCTCTCAACTGATGCTGGGAAGCAGGAACATGGGGAGGGTGTTAGAGCTGGGCTGAGTGAATCACATCTGGGGGCACAGGAGGTTCTCACCCCCTTGGCTGGCAGTGAGCTGCACCTCCTGGCTACGCTGCCGCAGGCTTCTGGGTACTGGCGCATGCCTTGGTACCCCATGGCCAGGCCCAGCAATGGGTGCAGCTGCCTCGAGTTGCTACACACAGCCTGGGGGCTTGGGCATGCGTTCTGCTTGCTTACAGCTAAGCTGCCTCTGGCTGCAGTCCAACAGCCCCCGCTTTGCTGGATGATCAACTCAAAGTATTTTAACTCTTAGGGTGCTGGCAGATGTGAAGAAACAAAACAAAACAGTGCTTTACAGAAAGAGGCAGCACATTAGTTCAACCCAGCTCTGCAGCATCTTTATTGACCGGGTGCTTCAGTGAGGCTTTTTGGCACTTTTATCTAATCTAATAGCTGATTCAATCTATTAGATAAAAGCACCAAAATAACCTGCTGAAGCACCCAATCTATACAGACACTGGGTGAGTTGGGTCCCACTAATAAGATGCCTCTTTTGGGCATGCTCTGTTTTTGGTGCAGGGGCACATTGAGCTTGAAGTAAAGAGCTGTTCTGCTTTCGTTTTTTTAATGTCTATAAGCAGCCTTAATGAATTAAGACTTGCTGCGTTACTACAAGATAACTATCATTCAGTTTACAAATAAGGAAACTGAGATCAGTTAAATGACTTACAGCCCATGAAAGCTTGGGCTACATATATCAATCTACTTTGGTAAGTCTAAGGTGCAATTCTACCTTGCCTTCTACTTACCTGAGCATATATGGAAAATCTGCAGAAGTGAGCCCTTGTTTCCTGAGTCCCAGTACCTTATGTGCTATGCTTTCACTCAGGCTGTTTCTGTATGCTGATGTGAGCTGCTATCTTTCCATTCCCTTGACTTCCACCAAGATGAACAACTGCCCCAGGGAAGGTCCTATTTGACACTTGGAATGAGAAACCAAATTATAAAGATTAATAAGATTTAAAGGAAGTTTAAGCACTTAAATCAGTAGGAGATTAAAAATGGAAAAATAAACCCAATAGTTTAAATTCATTTACAAATGCGCTTGCTACTCTTCTGATCTTAAATAGTGTATTTTCACAACATAACTTTTCACCTGTAAAATATTTCTTGTTCCTGATGTTTTTGTAGTGTCCATGTACTGGGTAATATATCAGAGACATAATTAGCCATGTTAGTATATTTTGGGTAGTAATCTATTCCCTAATTCAGAAGTTTCAGATTTTTCTCTGTGCAGACTTCTTCCTCTTAGTTGCAAGCATAAAAGTACTTATGGCTTTAACTTAAGGTCACAGAAATATTTAAAATTCACTATGGCCCATATCTAGTTT
The DNA here is from genome assembly GCF_001723915.1 of Gavialis gangeticus. NCBI lineage: Eukaryota > Metazoa > Chordata > Crocodylia > Gavialidae > Gavialis > Gavialis gangeticus. The sequence continues at coordinate 28,048,032 of NW_017729006.1, read as the reverse complement.
GCAGAATTCTTCTTCTGCTTAGGCACAACAGGAAAAATGCTAAAACAAACTCCAAGGAAGTGATGATTTTTCCTGGAGAACTGAATATAGTAACTGATTGTAAACGAGATGAAAAAGTGCTACTCTTAAAGATGCTTCTGGAGATTAAAATTAATCTAAGTATTTTTCTGAAGCTGAAGTCTGCATTTCTTGACTTCATGTGTTTCCACTGAGTTTGGATTCCCCCTGCCTGACTTTTCCTTTCTTACTATATTTGGTGCCTGTTTGCTTTCCTGGTAGGTTGTATTTTGAATGTGGTTGTTTTGCTCTTCTCACTGTGTTTCTCATACTGACTTCTTTGTTCTCTGCGTTCAGAATTTACTGCATATTTTATTTCCCCCTCTGAATATGCAATCTGCTTTGCTCAGCTGTGTTTAACATGCTGATTGTATGATGATATATTTTTGTTTTTTAATTTCTCCATGGTTAGTGATCTTTGAAAGAAAAAAAAACAGGAGAAGGGAAAATCCAGAAATTAAACCTGAAGGTAAAGTGCTTATGGGAAGAAGGGAACTTTGGAAAACAATGAAATAGCTACGAGTGCATCAGAAGACATAGTAAAACAGGCACGGAGTACAATAAGAAACAGCATTATTTTTTCCTGCAGAGATAGTCCAGATATAACTCAATAAAATCCTGTTGGCCTTACAATGGGCACATCTACTCAAGATGTTTACTCTGCAGTTGACCAATTAGCTGCACAGTAAATGTCACACATTTCCACGTTTGCCCCATTAGGCTGGAGTAAACTAATTTACTCCACAGCAGGATAGTACTTATAAATATGAGTAAATACAAGTACTATCCTGCTGCAGACTAAAAAGCTCCGCAGCTTCGCATGTCTAGATACTGGAGGGGCTGGCTGGGGCACAAGGGTGCTTCAGCGTCAGGGCTGCCTGCCAGCTAGCTCTGTGCCGAAGCACCCTCATGACCCAGCCAGCCCTTTTGGAGCATGTTGAGCCAGGGGAGCAGCCCCGGGCTGGTAGGCTGACCCCCTGGACTTCCTGCTAGCAGGGGCTGCTCTGACCCAGCTCAACATGCTGTGATCCTAGGTGCACATGTAAATGCATGCCTGGGAGCAATAAACCCCAGTGATATGCACTGGGGTTTATTATAGCACATTAATTTGTATGTAGATGTGCCCATTGATTGTATCTATATGAGCATTAAAAATATAGCAACTAACTAGTTTTATTAACTCTAGTAACACCTTTTTTCTACCAACATCATGAATTCTTCTCAGTCAAGTTTAAGAACAGTGTATCATATATCGTACCATATGATCTCTTTAAGTGTATTAACAATAGAGAAACAGGCATACTGATTCTGCTAGATCTATCAGCAGCTTTTGATTCAGTAGACTGTGAGGTATTGCTACCTCTCCTATGGAAACTATTAGAGATTAACAGACCCATTTAAAATTATAGCTTTGTACATGCCTTTTAGACCTATCTCAGGGGGGTCATAATGCACAGCTGCTTCACTTTATGTACCACTCTCAGTGGCCAAGTTCAGTGTCTGCCTTAATTCTCTAGTGGATGTAATGTTGTAATACAAGCTCAAATTTCATCAACACACAGTTATATGTATGTGTCTAATGTATCCTTATAAGATGTACTAGACAATACAGATACCCAATGACCGGGAATTATGAGCATCAGAATGAAAAAGAGACGGTTCAAGCTGAGTCTGAATAAAGTGGAGGCAACACTGACTGGTAGGAAGAAATGCTTCAGAAATCTATTGGAAATCATAACTTTTCCCTCCATCTAACAGCTGTTAAGGGAATGTACAGTCTCAAATGTTGCTTCGTTCCGCCCAATGCCCAGATACCTAGGTTGTATTAGCTGTGAGTTGCATTTTTCCACCCTAATCTGGCAACAGCATTATACCTGCTCCTCTTAGATATAAAATTGACAATGCTGATTTGTGCCTTTATTTCTGTGAAGGACTAGAGAAATACTGTGCACTCGGGGGCGGGGGGGATCATGGAAGCCACATAGAAGCTGCAGATGATCTAATATACAACTACTCATCTCCCCTGCATCACAGGCAAACAGAAGCATAGTGCCTTGAGCATAGTGCAGCTCATGGAAGCTGCTTAGAAGCCGCAAGTGGTCCAATACACAGCTACTCATCTCCCCTGCATCACAGGCAAACAGAAGCATAGTGCCTTGAGCATAGTGCAGCTCATGGAAGCTGCTTAGAAGCCGCAAGTGGTCCAATACACAGCTACTCATCTCCCCTGCATCACAGGCAAACAGAAGCATAGTGCCTTGAGCATAGTGCAGCTCATGGAAGCTGCTTAGAAGCCGCAAGTGGTCCAATACACAGCTACTCATCTCCCCTGCATCACAGGCAAACAGAAGCATAGTGCCTTGAGCATAGTGCAGCTCATGGAAGCTGCTTAGAAGCCGCAAGTGGTCCAATACACAGCTACTCATCTCCCTTGCAGAACAGGAGCATAGTGCCCTGAACCTCAGCAACTCCTCATTCAATACAAGTTCTGTATCAAGGTTGTGATTCTGGTGTTCATAATTTCACAATGAGGTAGAGGCCAAGTACTTTAGCTGCTGCCTTTACCACTCCACTGCTTCTAGTATACTATGATTATAGTATAAAGCAGTTGGCACTATTGAGGATGAGGTTTGTATGAACTAAGGGCAGGCCTCTTCCTTTTGAAGAACATCTAGCTCTGGAAAATCTCATACTGCAGAAGAATGGGATAAATTCAGGACTTGCCTCTTTTAGGATATACAGCAAGTGCTATGTGTTTTACACAGGCCTCCTTCCAATAGAAGCAGTGACATCTTGATTGCTAGGTATTTTCCTCTGTTGTTTTTTTCTATTCAGTTATTCTTCCACAGGCAGACAGATACTATAGAGTACAGTCCCCATGAGATTGGAGCAGAACACTGGCGCAACCTGACTAATGCTGACATTTTATTTCATAGCTGGATCAATAGAAAATACATCTGAATCAACAAAGAACCCTGTAACTGCACAGCTGAAATTGTTTTATCACTGAAAATAGGTTTCTAGGATATGTTTCCTGAATGTAGCAGGCAGGGACTTTTTTCTAAGAAGAATGGTACCAAATACATGTGATTGTTGGCCCTCATAGGTATTCTCTAATAAAGCTCTTAGGGTAGTGTTGGTGGGGAGAAGTAGCTTGTAATGTTGGTCGAGAAAAGAATGACAGAAATCATCCCCATAGCTAGTGCTAGTAGTATTCCAGCTGTAGTGAGGGGAAGGTCTAGCTGGCTGTCACAGAAATACATCATGATTTTGCTGAACTTGGAAGTTGCATGGAAAAAAGAAGACTGTACAACTTGGAAGTAAGAGAAGGTCAGTGATAGTTAGGAAGGAAAATGAAAATATGTGACAGAGGATGGTTAATATGGGTCATGGGGAGAAGCTGGTGGTATGTCCAGAGGTTCTTCTGTCTTATTCCCAGACCCTCATTAGGTGTAGTTCTGCCTCACCAACTGGATCTTAAAACTGTAGTTAATCTACTCTTTAGTTGTCTGGTTTAGTAATAAAAATGAACCCTCTTTGCCCTTCGCTTCTCCCTACAAAAGTCCTTTCTGGCCCTTTCTTCAGGCTGCATATTCATGTTTTTTAATCCGTCTCACTACAACCCCTTAGCAGAGACTTCCTCTAGTCTGGCCCACCGGCTTCTCCCTGTATTCCCTCAGCATAGGGAGCTGTGCCACTCCCAGTCCAGACCCTTTAGCTATGGCTCTTCCCCAAACAGCTGTCCTTCTGCCACTGTTTCTGGAGCATCTGTGCATTTCTAGTTCATACTCAGTCCAAAAGCTGGCCTCTGCCTGAGGGGCAGAAAGCCTTTCTGTCATGTAAATCACATGTTTGCTCTAGTTTTATGCCCAGGTATTACAGGTCTGAAATATAAAGGACAGGGCTGCAGCAGGCAGGCAGGCTAATGTGTTATGTGCCCATAGAACTAATATCTTGATATAGGAAGCAATTTATAGTTACATGTATTGGGTAGAAAAACAATTAGCTAAGAGACATAAATTACAATTACTCACAGTGCTAAATGTTACAAGTCAAATTCTTAAGTCTACAAGCATCCATGAGAGAGGCATCATTTCTCCCATGAAACAGAAGCCCATACTCCAGTCAGTTCTTTCTTCTTAGAGCTTCTTTTGAACTCAGTATCAAGCTGAGACACATTTTCTTCCTTCCCCCACCCCCTCCACACTTGGCAATATCTTCTTTATTCTATATATCATGCAGTCTCCCACTTATGACTCTTCCCTCCCCATTTTCTGTTTGACCTGCGAACAGTGACTTCCACTCTGGCATTGTATGCACTTAAACTTGATCTTTTGTCTTGCATATTTGTGAGTTAGATTGTAAGCTCCTTTGTGTAGGAACTGTGTTGTCTTACGTTTTGCTCTTTGCCCTGTGGCAATTGTTAAATGATTATTTATAAATCAGATAATGCTGTAGTATCTAGATTCTATTTAAAGCAAACCTATGGTGCTACTATGAATAATAACATACACAACTTAAAAATGAAATATATAAAGATGTAAATATAATAAAAAGCAAAGCTTTTATCAGGTGAAGAATATGAAACTACTACTTGTGGAGAAGCTATTGGGAAGTGAATCATATTGAAAGATTAGGACAATAGTTTGGGGGAAAATGCTGGGTGATATAAAAGGAAATAATTTTTAATTTACAAAATCACTCAAGTGCACTGAGACTTAACTGAATTTTATAAGCATCAGGACAGAGTGGCACCATAGCAGCAATATGATGAACTATAATCTGGGGCTTTTGAGAACTGGCAAAATCAGAAGCCGATGAGAAGGTTAAATACCAGGATATATAGTTTAAAGGCTAAACTCAACAGCACAGGAGGAAACATGTCAATTTGGTTAAGGAGGGCCAGGCTGTCTAAACAAAGAAATGGCATAGACAGACTTGTCATCAGTGCAAAAACAATTTGGACTCAAGTGCAAGAAATGGTAAAAAATGATAATAGGAAGCCATTATAGGGCTCTGGGGGAGGATGAGAAAGCAGAACAGGAAATGTTTATGCAGATAAAGGAAGCCTGCAAAACAGCTACAAGAGTGATCATAGAGATTTTTAGTCTCCTTCCCACTGAGTGGAATTGTAATTAGGACATATTAAAGGAGTGTGTATAGCTACAGATGCAACATAACACTGAACTGCCCTTATATAGTTTATTAATGAGCTGCCATAGTTTGCCTAAAACTACCATCCTAAGGTCCCATGTTTGTCTTTCACGCCAAAATAGCTTAGGGTTTGAAATAGCTAGAGTTTGTTGACCTTCATGGTTTTGCTGCTAGGTTCATTTATTTTCTCAGGGTTTCTGCAGATGGCTGGAAGTTGGTATGTTTACACAGGATGGTGTATTTTTAAATTGTAGAGATTGATTGTTATCTTTTTTGGACAAGTTGTGGAGAAATAAGTTCATAAATTTTTGATTTGTCTGATTCTTTCATCTTCTCATCGGTGCCAAAACCAATTTGGAGAAGGGAATAGACTGCTTAACTTGTATGTACATGGTGTTATCTACATTTTTGTTACAAGGAGTTTGGACAACAGTATTATCATTGAATAAAAACGTAATATTCAGTTTATTCTGTTTCATTTGCTTTTTTCTTTTTTTTTTACTGCCAGCCCTCTGCTTGACTTATGGGAATTTAAATTCTTTCACATAGTATTGCAGGAAATAGTTTGTCTGCTTGTTCCCCACCAACTTCCCTTGCCATAGCTGTGGATGAAAAATGAAAGTTATTGGCACATGCAACTGTGTTACCCAGTGGTCTGGTCCCATTGTTTGTTCTGTCCTTTCACACTGACTGCTTGTCTTCTCTTCTGACACACTTTGCCTCCTGCATTGTATCAGTCATGCTCGTGTGCCAGGATTCCTTCTGGTTCACTTACAGTTGCCACCCAAATGCCCTTGATACTTGCCTCACCCATAGAAGCATGTTTTACAGCAGAGCCAGCATAAAACAGGTGCATGTCCACTCTGACTATAGGCTTGAATAGCCTTGCAGCACATGCCTTTTCCAATTTACAGGGCCCAGGGTCAGGAATTATGAAAATCTCTACTGAGAACAGGAGCAACCACTAACAATTTATGAGTAGCAGTTCAATGCACATTTTTCTGAACAGCTGTTATCTGATGGGACAACAAATTATAATATGTGAAGCCACACCATTGCAAAAAGCGGACCTGGATATTTGTCCAATTTGTCCAGGTTCACAGCTCTCTAGCTTAATGTATTATTATTGCAGAAAATGATTTATCACCAAAGATTAGTCCTGACTTTGGTATTATAGCTAAAGTATTTTACATTAGGTGCACTTTATTCTGGTGTGTGCCAATATAAACAGCCATGAATCCATGGCTGTTTTTCTTTTGCTGTTGCTTTATTTATGCTAATCAAATTAGATCATCCTTCATATTTCTCAAGACATAATTGTTGAGTCTGAAGTAAGTCACAGTTGCTTGTGTAACAGTGATTGTACTTGAGAATCTTGCAGCTAATTAGAATGGGAACTGATTTTACAGAGTGACTGAGATTAACCTGAGTTTCGCTGATACTGCTTGAGTAAACTGTAGATTGTTAATTCTGCTTCCACATAAACTCCAGCACTCAGGTTTTGAGAACAAGCTCTCACTGGGAAATCAACCTTTTTGCTATGATACTGTTAGCTGCTTGGGGAATGAGCAGTTTTGTATCAGTAGCAAACCCCAAGTTTTCATCGTTGCAGAACTCTTCTTTAAATAGCTATGACAATCAAGCCAATTATGCTCCCATGAACCACTTTTTAGTTATCTTTGGTACCCTTCCACTAGAGCATATTTTAGGGCCCTTTATTGTCAGCTGAAATACTGCCTGGAAATCAATGCTGTTTTCTTCTCTAATTAGCCTTTTAACTTGCTTTTGCTTATTTTACAAATTTCCCAACACTCCGTACCAGATTGCTTCTGTTTCTTGAAAGCTCACTGCACATTGCCTGTGATAACCTTTGTATCTGAAGCTGAGGCACTCTGGTGCCTTTCCTGTCTCAACTTCAAGAGAATGGATTTCAGTTTCGATATTTACTAACTGTTCTTTGAATATTTCTCTGCCAATAACTGCCTTTCTTATAAAATCACTTATCTCCCTCCGTGACCCTATAATAAAAGGGCAACCTTTGTGATTAACTCCAGAATATGCCACTTCAAGCAGCATATGTTTTTGATTATGCAGAAAACAACTGGAATGAAGAAAGGGACTGCCTGGGCAGCAGTAATCCTATGGGCTCAACACCTGCCTTTACTCTACCCTCAGCGGCCTACTTTAAAGAGTAGATCATTTCGTGTGCCTGTTGTTTTATTTGCTAGCCTCTGCTGACACTGCTAGCAAGGACTAGTGGTTTTGTGACATGGGTATGTGATACTGGCCATGTCCACATGAGACGCTGACTGCACAGTCATTACTGGACAGTCATTTAGTACTTATTTAAACAAGTACTAAATGACTGCGCAGTAATGTTGTTCAATGGGTTTTCTGTGATGCTGACTGTGCAGTAGCCAAAGACTACCGCACAGTAGTGTCATGTCACGCTTTCTGCCACGCGACTCTACTATGCAGTCAGCATCTCGTGTAGCCACGGTCACTGACAACTAAAAAGTTATCAGATGGTAAAAAAAAATGACGACTACTTGTCTGGCCCTTGGGGATATGGTGGCAAAACAGTTAAAGTATCTTCCTATGGTTTCAGAGGTGTGAGTGTGAATTCCACTTTGGACTCATACCAAAGGTTGAGCTCAGGTACCCTTGACTGTGATTCAGGCTGGGGAGTTGAAGGTAGCTGAATATGATACTAGCTACATTATTCTCTTGCATGTTATTGACTACAGAAACTGGCATACCTTTACCATGCTCATCCTATGTGCTATAAGACTCAGTCCTTTATTTGAGCCAGTAGGCTTTGAATATGGCAGAATTATTTACCATATCCATTTCTGACCATGTCCCAACAAGACACTCTTAGGCCCTGACACATTACATTTGTGGTGCCGGATAAGCTGTTTCAGTGCAACAAAAACTGAGAGTGCCTGTAGACGTGCAGGGGACACTGAGGGGATTGAGTCTGCTGGAGCATGCTAATTAGTGTGCTCCAGCAGCCTCCGCATCTCATGTATTCAGTGTCCCTGCACTTCAAAATGGCGGTGGGGGTACTTTAATTAAAGCACCCCCATCACCATTTTGAAGCACAGGGACACTGAATATGCAAGATGTTCCAGGCACTTTAATGAGAAAGGCTTTAACTCTCAGAGCTGCTCTAATTAAAGTGCCTCCCACCTCCAGGAGCATGAGTAAAGACATCTTGAGTCTCCACATGTCCACGCTGTTTTTTGTATTAAAAAATGGCTTGCCCCACACAAATGGTAGATCCATGGCAAAAAAGCTGTAGTTTCACAAATGACAGCTTCTTTTGTCATAAAAAGATTTTTCCGCCCAAAATTTAACGTGTGTACAGGTCTGCTCTACCTGTGTAGTGCTCTGTTTTCCCTCCCAGAGGGAGGGAGGGAGAATTGGTGATGCGCAGGGGGTGCAAGGTGGGGTGCACATGCACCCCCCTGAGATCGACTGTGCACCCCCTGGAAGTGCCAGTTGCAAAGCTGAAAGTGCCGGTGGAAGTGCACTTCCATTTTCGCTGCTGGCTCGATGCCCTCCCCCACAGTTGGTGATTGGCCATAGGGGGACCCTTCCCCTGGTCAGCGATCAGCGGCTGGCACCAGTCGCCCATGAGAGGAAGAGTGGCTAGTTCTCTGGTAGCTGTTCCAGGCAATAGGCTGTCACAGAGCCTTGCCGGAACTGGCATCTGGACAACCCAGGCCCTCTTCCTGCCAGGCAGCAAGGGGGACAGGGTTGTGGCCACAGGGATCCAATCAGCCGTTACCGGGGGCGGGGGGTAAGCAGGCAGTCCTGTCCCCTAGCAACTTTATACTGTAAAATTGCCAGTACTTTTTAACTGTTTTCACCAGCAATGGCAGGGCTGAGTGGGCAGCTACAGGGTCAACAGCAGATCAGGCAAGCCTGTCCTACTCACTGACAGGCTTTCTTGGGGGCAGGGAGAGCCAAGGAGCAGCTCCCTTTCTCTCTCTGGCTGGAGAGCATGCCTTTGTAACCACTGCTGTGCTCTAGCCAGTGGGCTATGTGTGTATGCACTGCCCAGAGTGATCTTTTTTTCTGTAGTGCTACGAAGTTTGTAACATCACAAAAATAATGCCTGAGGCCCTACTTACATAAGTGCAATATTAAATCAGCAAAAAAGGAATTCTTATTCCCCCCGCCCCAACTGATTAAGCATGAAAACATAGGAGAAACAATGCTGTAAGACAAGATGCCTCTGATAGAGGCATTCCATTTCCAACTGTATTTCCAAATGTAGTTCATCATATATGCATGGCATTGGAATAATTGTTCTTGCAAGCCACCAGAATATTTTACAGAGCAAAATGGGTTGTGCTTTCTTTTTGACATCTCTCCTTGCAATTCTCTGGCACAATATATTCATTTATGCACAGTTAATGGAGGTTGAATCTCCCTCTTGGCCCCTCATTTCGTTTGAATTGTCAACCTTCCATGTTCTCATAACTCTTCAATGTTGCCTTTTGAAGACAAATTCTTGTCTTGTTAGTTCAGTCCTTTTGCAGAAACTGGAGCCCAGCATGGAGTCTTCACAGTATAAATCCTTGTCTTCTTCTTCCTCTCTTCCCACAGTTTGATCATTCATTTCCCTGTGCAGTCAAATTTCTGCAGGCATTTTCAGTGATATGCAGTACTTCAAAATGTACTTGTTCCTTTCACCCATTTACTACTGCTCCCTTTCTTATGGCTAGCCTATTTGCCCTCATCCATAGCTGCCAAGTTCTGTTCTGCTCCCTGACATTCATTGCAAATTATTTAATGAGTGAAAGCTCATATTTTCAAATAATTTGAATATCACTATCAGCTTTATGAGCAACACACGTTGCTGGGTCAGGATACAGAGCAGTACAAAACCTGTGTGGCTGGCTAGTTCACAGAGAAGGTGGCTGCTGGGGGCTGTTGGTACTGCTTCTTAACTGCTGGCAAATGGGGGGGGGGCGGTGTCATTAGGGATAGAGGGTCTGAAGACACCGGGGATTAGAGCAGCATTTCTCAGCCTGTGGGTCACAAACCAAAAGTGGGCTGCAAGAACATATCAAAGGGTTGTGAACAATCTTAAAAATACTTGGGACTGGTGGGAGCGGGAAGAGCTTAGCACGTGGCAGCCAGGCAGCAGTGGAGAGCAGCTCCCACATCTCCCTGTAGGTATGTCAGCGGGAGGGGCATAGGCAATGAGTTGGGGGACACAAACGTCCCCCTGACTTTTGCACTCACAGTGGGCATGGAGCTGCAGCAGGTGGGACCCGGCGTGGGAGGGCAGAACAGAGCAGCAAGATTTCTTGCTGCCGTCACTGCCGGGACACTCATGCTACCCATGCCACCAGCAGTGCAAGGAATAATGGAGGTGGGGCGCGCTGCCCTCATGTCCTCCCCCAGCCAGCCACTCGTGTGCTGGGCCACTGCTCTACCCCAGCACCATGGCCCAGCCACTACTGCTGCTCCCCTCAGGCCGTAACTGTACCCCACAAGTGGGGTCAGGGGCGGCACAGGTGGCCTGAGCAGAGTGGAGGTGGGGCAGCACACTATGGCTGCAGACATCGGGGTGGGGAGGCATATACATACCCACCCTTGCTCCACACACTGCAGGGATGGGGCCTGGGGGCAAGGGCAGTGGGCTGGGAGTGACAGGCACTGGCAGGGCTGGGGGGTGGGGGGCTGTGGGTTGGGAGTGAGGGGGAACCAGCAGAGCCAGTGGGTGCAGGTTGGGAGTGAGGGGGGCCTCAAGTCCATAAAGGTTGAGGACCACTGGATTAGAGGATTTATAGAGGGAGAGTGCTCATGGCAGGCTGACGCTGGGGGTGAGGCAGGGAATTCCTGGAAAACAGAGTGGATTGAGGATAACTGGCTGCTATGGCTTCTGGGGTTCCTACGGGCTGCTGGATCTGGGTGATAGAGTATATGGCAGCTGGCAGCCAGGGTGGCACCTTGGAGCCTCTTATTCTGCTGCTGTCACAGTCCCTGGCCCTGATCCCACAGTGACATTGGTAACCCAAAGATAGAACTACATGCAAAAACCTGCTGCCTTCCTGTAATTCTGATGAATGTGTGAGAATGCAGGCAGGTGGGATGGGACAACTGAATGTGGGAATGAAGTGAGTGGTGCTTGTTAGTTCTGCTCATCTACAGCACAGGGAAGATGATGAAAACTCTCCCATTGTCCTGAACGGATTACGGCACAATAGCATTTTCCCTGTGTTATGACTTCAGTCCAGTATTCTCTGATCTTCCCATTTTGCAGAACCACCTGTGTGTAGTCACGGGGCCTTCTGAGCCTATAAAACTGCTGCACATTCTCCTTCCATAAATCATACTTCAAGAATTATACCCAATGCATTTCACTGTACCCGTTACTAATTCCTCTACTACTGATTTCCTGTTCCTGCATCATAATGTCCTGCATTTTTTAGGGTGATGGGAGCAGGGTTTGTACTTGAAATGCATACAAAAGCTGATGAATTAACTACCGTGGTAACTGAAGTGTTGTATTTATATGCCGGCTAATTATAGGGAAACAGTACAAGCTCCTCCAGGCTGACAATACCTCCCAACTCCAATTTGATGTGACCACTTCTTGGAAGGAGAGAATAGCTTGGCTTCAACGCCCATTCATGTCTCAGTTTCTATGCTGAAGCTAATGAAAGAAACATTTGTAGTGGCAGTTTTTGTGTCGTGGACTTTTGTGTACTTCAAACTGATCAGCGACCACCCAAACTCATTTTACAGACAAGATTCAGAGGTAACCACTTGCCGTAGCTATGAACTTGGACTAGACCTGAATGCGCAAATGAAACATATCCTATCCAATTAGTGATTCACTGATACTGTTCCCTAATAATGGCCTGTTTGTGATTTCACAACTTGTTGTTGTGTCTTGACAATGTCAGAAACAGACCATAATTATTTCAGGTGAAGAATTTACAGTAGGAACAGATGGACGGCTCAACAGAAGTCCTCATTTCTTACAAATTGTCCTGTCATTGAAAAAAAAAGGGGAGGGGGGTGAGCAAAGAAGAGGGAAAATACAAAAATAATCTTATACGTAGGCAGAACTGTTCTAAATGTCAGAATTCAAAGGTTTACACAAAACTGCTGTCCAAAATCTGAGAAACTTCTCCTCCCCCACCACTTGGCTATATTAATATTTTGAAGTGGCTTCTCAAGTTGTTGTTAAGCCATAGTGACATCTTGTGGCTAGTAGGGTTAATTACAACACGTTAGCGCATCTATTGTCTATTTCAAGGACTACTCCCTAAGTAAAGGTGTAACCAATTAAAATAATTGCAAAAATCTAGAACTCTTGGTTCAGAAGTTATACCTTTTATTAGACCGACTAGGAAATTGCAAAAAATGTACCTTTTTCTGCAAGCTTTTGGGCTCAAAGGCCCTTTATCAGGCTTTGGGAAAATTAAAGATGGTAAAAAGTCCCTGTAGGCAGGAAATAAACATTTTTGCATAGAGGGAGCTGGAGGTGGAAATCTGTCCCAATGGGTCCATGAGTGTGTTCTTTTAGTAGGCGTTCTTTACTACCGCCCATCTTTAATAGCTGGCTAGTAACTGTTGCTAATTATCTATTGGTGTACAGTTATTTAGTTTCATGCAATAATGTGCTCCCATAACCCACAACTCTAACATCTCTTCTCATCTGACTACAGAGCTGTAACTCACTAAATTTCCCATGTGAAGAGGGTGCCATTCAATATGCCTGACTTCTGAGGGCTCTGCCCCAAATAGCCTTGACGAGCCCTCCTGGCGAAAGCAAACAAAATCTGTGAGCTAGTCTCATGTGCCCCATAACTTGTTCTTCAGGACATGTTGCTATCTTGATTGCAGTACACTGAAAGCTTTTAAGGAACCACATCTCCCATCTGCTTACACAAACAAAGGTGAAGCAATGAGCTTGCTCCAAGGTAGTAAAAAACTGAATGCAGCCAAATACAACCAGAAAGTGTATCACTGGAATATCAGACCACTCCTTCAGGAGGGTGGAATGCAGTGAACTGCTGTGCAGTGTTGGGAGAAAATAAAGACAATGCAAATGCCATGCAATAAAATGAAGTACTAGAGCAAGGTTTCCCAAAATCAGTGGGTATTTTTATTCATATTTTGAAGAGTCAGAATATGGTCAACTGACCATTCAACAGTTCATCTTGTGGACATCAGAGCTAGGGACAGTTACACATAAACCAGTTTAAGTGATCAGAAACTGGTTTAAATCTGTAACAGAACAGAAGCTCAGTGCACATAAACCAGTTTCAAAATGGCTAAAACTGGTTTAACAAACCTGGCTGAATGTAGTATATCAGACTTAAGTGATTTCAGCCAAACTGATTTATAGAACTTCTGTTCGAGACCCCTTCCTGGTTCAAGTCAAATCACAGTCCCTCAACATGCTTTCCAGCCCTGGGCTGGGCTGTGCCATCTGCTCCAGAGAGCAGGGCTGGCTGAACCCCTTTGCTCCCTAGCTCCAGCAGTGAGGGCTGGCTGACAAGGTGCAGGGGGAGGAGGCAAACCCAGCTGGGGATACAGCTGAGTCTGCGGGGGGTGGGGGACTGCCCCCCCCACCCCAGAGAAACCCTGGCTGGGGTTTAGAGCCAGGGAGGGGGGCTAAACACCCCTTACCCACTCAAACTTACTGCTGGCTGTGACTTTGGACTACAAATCCCAGAGGCACCTGGAAGCAGGAAGAGGAAGTGACAAGCAAACCTGCAGAGTCCTGCTGCCATAATTTTGGACTGCAAATCCCAGAGACCTCTGGGGCAGTAGGAAGAGACAGTGAACACAGGCAGAGAGCTCTGCTCTAGTGCCCCCTGACTTTTGACCTGAGCCACTGCAGGCAGGTGGCTGCATTTCCTGAACCAATCTGTTCACTTGTGTTTAAATTTAATCTGTGCATCTTAGACCAATCTGCAAAGACTGAATTGATTCAACCTCGTGCTTTTTGACTGTCTGTACCTAGCTCAGAGAACTGAAACTAGGGGGAGCTAGTTTAGAAGAATGCAAGTAAGACTGAAAAGCAATCTAGCAACACAATGGGGAGGTGCTTGATTCTGGAACTGTGACTTTTTTTTTTTATGCTGTGTATATTGTATAAGCTGTTTGCTGCATGCATGGTGGGGAGGCTGGGAGTGGAGACTTAGCTTTTGATGTGAGTGTACTCCTCAAAGGGACATGTTCTCAGGCTGTGGGATTTGCTATAATGTCTATGCTGTTGCCATAGAACCTACTCTCCTGGTTCTTTTAGTTAAAAAAGTTTCTAGTCTATATTTATGAAGAAAGACTTGAGTGTGGATGATGTCAGAAAAGTGTCCAGGATGGTTAGCCCTGAGGGGAAAATGGGTTTTTGAGAACAAATCACATACAGGAAGAATGAAAGGGGGAAGGTTCTGAAAGAAAAGACACCCATAGCTCTTCAAGTAGACAGTCAGTGCTGGGGCCTTCCAAAATGCATTCCTGAAAAGAAGCTAGGAAGGGTTGTGAAAACAGTTCCAATGTTAGAAAAACTGTAGTTTGGATATGAACTAACCAAAGTAACTAATTAATCTAAGTGCACACTCCAACTGGTTGCATGGGTTTTATATGCTTAACATAGTTTTAATTATATTATGGGTAAGAACTAATGAACCTTCCTAGTTCTAGAGAACCACTGTATTGGGAAGTCTGCAGTACTGTTGTGTATGTGCTATAACTTTTCTATTGATAGAGGGCTACATCTTCTAGCACTGCCACTTGAGATTACAAATGTTGCCCCTTCTAAGAGATTTAAATTCACTTGCAAAATTAAAAACTAATTTAGCCAGTCATGTCACTGCAGCTGGAGTGTCCAAATTACATGCTTGACACTTTACTTTGAAGCATCAAGGTAAGAAAATTACATTTATCTGCTGTCTGTAATAACTCCAGCAAGATCTGGATTTCATTTAAAGTACAGTTTAAAGTAAATCTGAATTACATTTAAAGCCCAAGTAGTCCTTGGGCTATTTCTAAAACTATATCAGAAGTTAAAGTATTCAGGGCTACCACTAGGATGCAGCTTCTAATGTACTGTATTTTGAATCATAGAATCATAGAGAAATAAGGCTAGGAGGTCATCTAGTCCAACCCCCTGCCTGAGGCATGACCATCCCTATCCCAACTATCTTATACAAATCATAATCTAAACTCTACATAAGACTCTTTACAGAAGACTACCATCAATCCTGATACAACACAGATCTAACACCCTAACGTGTCCAGGTAAAACAGGGGAACCATGGCTGCCAACATCCTGCTTCTATGAAATGTTGTCAATACATGCTCAAGATATCCCAGGTAGAGGGCCGTACCCCCTGCCCTCCCTACCCCCCCACTACAGAGGAAGGAAAAAAACCCCACAGTCCATACCAATCTGACCATAGGGGAAAATTTCTTCCCAACCTTTAAAATGGTGATTGGTCTGACCCTGAGCAGAACCTCCACCTTTGGTCCCAGCAGGAGCACTGCAAACCCTAGGAAAGTCCCAGCCTTGGAGACATGTCCTGCTATTATAGATACTGTATTTGTCTACTGGTGTTTTCAGGATTGTGTGATTGTAGTCTTTTTTGGGGAGGGTAGCATATAAATCTAGTAAATAAATAGCTAAATAAATACATTAATGAGAAAAATGAACATTACAATTAGAGGTGGACAGAACGTGCCTCCATTTGAGGTATTCAAGTACATCTTTAATTGACTTGAAAAGAGTTGTCCTACTTGACTCTAGAGACAAATAGCCTCTCCATAGATCATCACCTTGTCGTGGTGGAGAGGCTTGTGTGTTCCAATGACCCCAAGAGTGATGCCAACTGGAGCTCACGCTCCTGACAGGGCCACCCATGGCAGCAAGGTCGAGGGGGAGGTTCCAGGCAAAGAATGATCCAAGAAGTTCTCAACGGCAGAGCAGGCAGAGGAAGGCCACGGCCCCAACAGCTGTGAAGGCGGAAGAAGGCTGCAATGGAGAAGTGGTTCCAGTTGTCATGGTTCACCATGCCACTGAACTTGGCCACCAGCCACCAGGACCGTGTGGGCCCAACTGCGTACCGGAGTCCCCATGCTAAACATGCCACATGCAGGCTTTCATCAAGTCCAAAAGCCCTGTGGTGATGGAGGACTGGTGATGGGGGCAGAGCTATGATACCTGGAAGCCCTCAACTAAGAATCTGCACACAGGTGGCAGATGTGCGATGGTCATTGGGCACCTGTGTTGGAACAGGGTTGTCCTTCAGCAGCTGCATCCACAACTGAGCAGTTCTTTTTAGGATACCCTCTGCTCACCCCAATGGGTAGGGGGCTAGAAAAGGTGCCCCAAAAATAGGCTGTCCCATCTCTCCTGGTTGGGAAACCGCACCCAGCAGGATTACTGTTCCTGCACTCAAAATAAGAAAAAGCTAAACTTTAGAACGTGGAACGTGAAAACACTCATCGATGATCCAAAGGGCGATCGTCCAGAAAGATGAAATGCCATTGTGGCTTGGGAGCTAGTGAGGCACAACACCTTCTTTTGGAAAGGAAAACCAGACTGCAACCTCCATATCCATGGAGTTGGTTTCACCATCAGGAACAAGATCACTGACATGCTCCCCAAACTCCCTTTGGGTATCAATGAAAGGCTGATGACCCTTGGTCTGCACCTCAGTCAAAACCAATGCACCACTGTCATCAGAGCATACACTCCAACTCTGGATTCTGATGAGGAAGTTAAGGAAAGATTCTACTCTGATCTCGACAACTCCCTTGCCTCCATCCCCAGGGACAACAAGGTCATTCTCCTGGGTGACTTCAATGCCCAGGTTGGACATGACCACAAAATCTGGAGCGGAACTATTGGTAAGTATGTTGTGGGGAAGGCCAATGCTTCTGACCAAATGCACCCAACACGGCCTGATCGTGACGAACATTGTCTTCCACCAGAAAGACTAGCTCAAGACCACATGGAGGTATCTGAGGTCAGAGCACTGGCACCTCTTGGACTGCATCATTGTCCGAGGTAGAGACCTGAGGGACGGGCTTGTTATAAGGGCCATGAAGGGATCTGAAGACTGCTGGACAAACCACTGACTTGTGCGCTCAGTGATGAACATCTGCCTGGTGCCAAGACACCAGAAGACCCTGAAGGCCAGCCGGAGATGGCTGAACATCACACTCTGAAGGACCCTGGACAGCAGAAGGAGTTCCAGGCCCAGTTGTATAGTAGACTGGAACAAGTCCCTACTGCTGATGACATCTCCATCCAGGCACACTGGGAGCAACTCAAGTCCGCTGTTCAAGACACCTGTGCCCAAACTATTGGGTTTGCATTGTGATGGAACCAAAACTGGTTCGAAACCAATGATGCTCAGATCTGTGATCTCTTTGAGTGGAAACGTGCAGTCTTCATTGCCTGCAATGCCATCCACAAAATTGGTGAAAAATGGCAGTGTACCACAAACTGAAGGCTGAGGTCCAGTGACGCATCCGTGACATAAAGAACAACTGGTGGGTGGAGAAGGCATGTGTGATCCATACACTGACCAGACTGACATGTGAAACTTCTTCCAGGTTACCAAGACAACCTATGGACCCCGCTCCATTGGACAAAACCTCCTCTGATCACAAAATGGCTCCCAGCTCCTCAAGGATGATGATGCTATCCATCTGCATTGAAAGGAGCGTTTTGAATTCCTCCTTAACCGGGAGTCCACCATATCAGAGGAGACCCTCCAAGCTGTCCCACAATGCCCTGTGGTGGATTCCCTTGGTGATCCACCTACCGTTGGAGAGCTGAAGCAGGCCATCCAACAGATGAAAGCCATCAAAGCCTGTGGGCCAGATGCTATACCCACAGAGGTCTATCATGTTGGCAGCTTCCGGCTCACATCACAACTACACCAGCTTATCCTCCACCTTTGGGACGAAGAGGACATCCCCGGGATCTCAAGAACATGACTATCGTGACCATCTACAAGAAGGGGGACAAATCTATCTGTGGGAATTATAGCAGGATTTCCCTCCTGTCCACTGTCGGTAAGATTCTGGCCCGCATCCTCCTGAACCGCCTTCATCCTGTCATCAAAGAGATCCTTCCAGGAACCTAGTGCAGCTTCTGACCATCCTGGGGCACTACGGACATGGTTTTTGTTGCCAGGCAGATCCAAGAAAAATGTCAGGAGCAAAATCAAGAACTGTTCCTTGCCTTCATTGACCTGACCAAGGCATTCAATTCCTTAAATCATGAAGCATTGTGGACCATCCTCCATGCCTTGGCTGCCCGCTGACGTTTGTCACCATGTTGAGGCTCCTGCATGATGATATGACCACCACTGTCCTGAATGGAAGATACAAAACTGATGCCTTCTGCATCCAGACTGGGGTCAAACAAGGTTGTGTGATTGATTTCCCCCACTCTGTTCACCATCTACCTATCATCATTCACCTCATCCAACATAATCTACCATCCAACGTCAGTATCCAGTATCAACTGGACAGAAGCTTTTCAATACTGGGCACTTTCAGGCAAAACCAAAACTCTCCACCAAGGACATCCACGACCTTCCGTTTGCAGATGATTGCTGTGTGATGGCTCACTCTGCACAGGACATGCAAGTGTCCTTAGATCTCTTCAATGCTTCATATAAGAGACTTGGCCTGTTCTTGAACGTTGCCAAGACGAAGGTCCTCCACCAACTCTCCCAAGGCCAGCTGAATATCCCTCATGCTATCTATGTAGACTGGGAGGCTCTGGCGCATGTGGATCACTTTCCATATCTCAGCAGCCACCTCTCTCAAGGGTCTTCCATCAATGAAGAAGTCCAGCACTGGGTCAACTGCGCCAGTGCTACCTTCTTCAAGCTGCAACGTGTCTTTGAAAATAGAGACCTTCTGAAGTTGATGAAGGTCCTGGTTTACAAGGCTGTCGTGCTGACCACCCTCCTTTACTGCAGTGAAACCTGGACCATCTACCGACACCACATTAAGACCCTCGAGCGTTTTCACCAGCGGTGGTTGCGTCGAATCCTGGGGATCAAATGAGAGGGCCGCCAGACCAGTGTGAGCATCCTCCCTGAAGCTGCGTCCACCAGCATTGAAGCCTTGCTCTTGAGAACTCAACTCCGATGGATGGGCCACTGTGTCCAGATGTCCGAGAACTGCCTCCCTCACCAGATTCTCTTTTCCCAGCTCTCCATTGGTCAACGCTCAAAAGGCATCCAAAGGAAATGATACAAAGACACACTCACGGTCACCCTCAAGCACAGAGACATCGACACCAACAGCTGGGAGGAACAAGCTTCTGAACGTTTGGTGTGGCGCCACCTGGTCCACCAAGGCTTGTGCCACTTTGAGGTCAAAAGACTCGATACTGAGGCAAAATGGCAGCAGTGGAGGAAGAAGGACACCAACCTGGGGCTGCAAATCCCACTCCCCCGCACAACAATATATCCCCATTGCCAAAGAATGTGTGTATCCAGAATTGGGCTCCTCAGTCACCTGAGGACCCATTAAGTTTGACAGATGTCATTCTTGACTCCGAGGGACTGCCACTGACCATTCCGAAAGGTTATTGCTAAAGGAATATTGTTTCATTCTTGAAGGTCATGTTTTGTCCCAGTATATTGCCAGGTGGACAGAGATTTCTGTCCTAAAAATATATATAACGGAAAGACAGTTTTGGGAGCAGGATTCAAACCTAAATACTAAAAATAGCTTATTTTCATTCATGTCACATTTCTTAGAGTTAATTAGGGATCTCTTTACCATACTTTCTGTGTGTCCTTTTACCATGTCTCATCCCACGCTCATGCCTATTTAGGGAATGACCAGAACATTTCTTGTATGTGGGAAAACAGCTGGTCCTCATAACTTTAATGGAGCTCCACATAAACAAAGAATTCTACTTGCATGCAAGAAGTTGCTGGATCAGGGCACTGGCTTCCTTATTAGTCCCTTATGTGTGATTTTATCAGTGGGTTTTTGGAAGTTCAAATAAATGATATTAACAGATTCTTCTATACTCATTGTTTTGTATATGGTATTTTCCTTTACTCCCTAATCTTGATGGCAACTAGAACTGGTAGAAATTTCAGACAAGTTTTTAATCATATGGCCTTTTACTCCCCCAGAAGTTGTGTTCCCCCCCACCCTTTGAGCAACCATATTTAACTACATTTTTTATGCCTTCTTTGAAAAATTACATCAAATTAATTGCTGTAATATTTGTTTCCCCCAACACAGTTTTTTGTCAATAAAGTGTACTGCCAAAACACTTGATAAAACAAATTTGGAAAAAAAAATAAGTAAAATCAATGTTTCTCTTTGAAACAAAAAATAGTTATTTTCACAAAATTAATTTCTTGCTTTTTGAGTTCTGAAGACTGATCCATAGAAAAAAACAGTCATTCTAGGTCAGGGACGGGCAATTATTTGGAGTGGTGGGCCACTTAGGAGTTTTGGTTAGCTGGCACAAGCTGGGTAGGCAGCACCTTCCCTTGCCCACAACAACTCACCAAAACTCCCTAAGTGGCTCTGCCCTGCACTTGGCGGGCAGATGGGATAGGGCTGTGGGCGGGTGGGGAGAAGCATCCAGCAACAGGATGAGCAGCTGGGGCCAGGTTTGCTGGGGCAGAGCTGCTATCTGCCTCCTGCAACCCCTGCAACAGGCGTGGGTGGGCAGGGAGTAGATCACCTCTCTGCTACAAGCCCTGGCCCCTGCTGTCATGGCCCAGTGATCCCAGGGTCTCCATGGAGATCAGCTGGCACCTGTACAGGCACGGCACATGGCCAAGCAGATAGGATGGGGCCACAAATGGGCAGACGGTCCCCTGCCCCTCCCCCTGCAATCCCAATTCTGATCCCAGCCCTAGCCCTAGCCCTAATCCTGCCCGTCCACCCTGCTTCTGGATGTCATTCCCTGCCCACTTACAGCCCCATTCCATCCACCCAGCCACATGCCCTGTCCACACTGGTCCTGGGCAATGAAGACCCCACCACCCACTCCATTTGGGGCCCCTGTGCTTGATATGGGGCAGATAAGCCAGGATGTCAGACTGGCAGCAGCAGCTAGGAGGGACCACCACTGGGGGGACTGCCAAGAAGTGAGTCCAGCCACAGCCCCACCCCCACCCCAGCCCTGCTGCATGCCTGGAGGCAGCAGGACCAGCTACACATGCCATGGCCCGGGCTACCCCGAGGGACCCACTATGGGCTGGACAAAACCTCCATGCTCTAGGTAAAGTATGTTCAAAGGCTGAAGGATCCAACATTCACATTGGAAGTCTTATTTGCAATTGTAAATCATAGCACTGGAAGTTTCGTCATATAACTTTGCAGACTAAGTGTATTCATTGCCATACTTAAATCTTTTTCTACTGATGCAACTGTTTAGTCATCGTGGAAATAACAGGACTCTAAGAAATTAATTTTCTCATCTGGTGTATCTCAAATGTAAGAGGGAAGGGGGTTGAATATCTGTTATTCCTCTCCTGTCTCTGAGATACTAATAGAGCAAAAATATTTGCAGATTAAATCATTTTCATTTAACCATTTGGAGAATGAATTCCAGAGAAATAACAGGTTTGTCATCTTTTGTTCTGCGTTTTTATGTTAGGGGCTCAGATACAGAGAAACTTGTTAATCAATCCTACTAATGTGGCAGTAAAAATGTTCAGTCAAAGGGAACAGAGCCATTTCTAGTGTAGGATTCCAAATAGTAGGGGCGTGTGTCTGTGTGTGTGTCTGTGTGTGTACACATGTGAGCGCATGTGTAAGATTCTCTACTATGGATACTGACAGCACCAGAGTTCCTAAAATACAACCATCCTCCCCTCCCTCCCCAACCATCACCTTCCACTTAATTTTTTTAGGAATGAAGCTTTCAGACCTTCTTTATATATAAGCATAAAATGGACCCAAATGTGTTTTGTGATTAGGGAGGTCACATTTTTAAGTCTTTTCAAATTACTAACCAAAATGTAAACTCTTTGATCTGCTGCTTGAAGCATTCTGCTTGGAGAATCAATTCTCTCAGATATGAAATGAAGACAGTAGCCCAAAAAACTTTTAAGGCTAACGAGCAGTTATTTATATACCACCATTTGATATAAAGAAGGTGCCAAGAATCTTTGTCAACTTTCATATGATCTGAAGCTTTTTCCAAAAAGTAATCTTCAGAGGTACAATATGGTTCACAAGTATTGGAAATGTGAGTCCTATAATACAGAAACTTGAAATGTGAGACAGCCTAACCTTGCACTAACTTTATCAAATGGACATCTCCTTTAATATTTTTAATGTTCATATATTTTTAATAATTCTCTTTACTGAAAAATATTACTTTGAGAGAAAAATATACCTATTATGTTCTTCAGATTTTATATGTGATTTAAACATGTATTTTCATTTGGACTACAGTAATGTCATAGGCATGGAAGGATGGGTGGATCCAAGATTTTGTAAAGGGGGGTGTAGGAGCAAAGACCTCTGCTGCCTGGATGACTGCACCTCACTCCCACAAACACACCAGGTCAGGCAGATCACATTGCAGGAGCAGCAGTGGGTGACTTAAGTCCTTCAAGCATGTAGAAATTTCCCTCCCCGCTTTCTTCCCCTCTGTGCTCAGTGGAATGTACCTTCCCTTGCCCACCACTGCCACTACCACTGTTCCCAGCTGACCCTGGGAGCAGGGGTGAGAGGAGACTCCACAGCTGGTCCTGCTCTGCTCCAGTCAGGCTGCAAATGCAGTCAGGCTCAGATAGAAACAGCAGTGGCAGTGAATGGGTTCCCTTCCTTGTGCCTCCTCCTAAACTGGCAGGGAATACTCCTGGGGACTGGGCAGGGGAGAGGAACTGCTGTCTTGGTTCAGGTGCTAAAGTAGGCACCAGCAGTTCTGCAGCTCCCCTCCATCCCATAGGTGAAGGGAAAGGAAGGGAGGGTGGGGAAGGAATTCTTACTTGCTTCTGAGACTTAAAAAAAGTTCCTGGGTGCTGCTTCCATAGTATGGTTGACTGAAAAAGCTGGGGTGTGCATCTATGCACCCCCTCCCCAAAATCTGCTCCTGGTCATAAGACACTAGAGACCTGGCATGCATTTACCCCAGAATCTATATAATGTTACTTTTGTCAAATAAAGAGCTATATGAAGAGCAGCATCACTTCTTGGTGTAGTAAAATGTATAGTATCCTTTTGATACCTTTATAATATTAAGCTGGTATATTGGTACCATGTTGTCTGATATGTAATTTCAGACTATAGTTATTTTTGTTAGACTCCTAGGCTGGGGTCAGACATTCAAAAAGCCTGAGCCTGAATTGATTCAATCTTTGCTCTAATCTGCAACGCTTGAACCAATTTGGAGGTGGATAGACATTTCCTTTTCATTCCAGAAATGCAGGCACATGCCTGCAGTGGCTCAGGCTAGAAGTTGGGGGGGGTGTTACAGCAGCCCTTCCTTCCCTTGGACAGTACTGAGCTGAGGGAGGGCATGGCCAGGCCCCAACAGGATGCTCTGATTAGCCCAGAAGGGAATTGATAACAGTGTTTATCACCCCATTAAGGAAACAACAAAGGGACATTACCAGCTACCTGCTGATTCTGCCTTTGTTACAGCACTGATTGTAGCCAGCATGTGGTCTGCTAGCTAATACACATATAC
>NW_017729006.1:28011315-28019139 GCF_001723915.1 Gavialis gangeticus | reverse complement strand
TACATAGGAGAGGTAGGTGTGAGTCATGGGTTACACAGCTGGGCCTGGGGAGCAGCCTGCAAGTCTCTGTCAGAGTTGCAGCCAGGGAGCAGGGGGACAGGGCCAACCCTGCTCTGGAGCAGAGAGCCCGGCCCTGCCCAGCCCAGAGAGCATGCTGGGATGCTGGAGGTGTCTGGTTTAACTTAAACCAGCAAGGGGTCTAGGACAGACACTGCATAAACTACTGTGACCCAAATCAGTTAAGTCTGATACTACATTCAACCAGGTTTATCTCAAATCAGTTTCTGCCATTTTCAAAGTGGTTTATGTGCACAATATTTAAACACAATACTTAAGAGCTAAAAATTTGCTTCCACTTTTGTGCATGTATCTTGGCATGTATCTTACTATGCAAGCAGCTTTTGAATACCATATGCGTAACTACTTGAATGGTATTTGCAAATGACTTAATTTTCATGTACTGCTGATAACAGGCATTATAATAGTAAGTGTGATTGATCTGCATTTGTAGAAAGACAGTGTGCTCTGACATTTTGAGTTAAATATCAACTTTAAAAATAATGTTGAATGTCAACCAATTCATGTTAAGATTCAGCCTACATTACATCTAAAACAGTGCTCCTCAAAATACCTTTTGTGTAGCTTTGTGAGTACGCAGCGTTGCACTTAGAAAGTGGGTTTTTAAATCTAGTGTCCCAAGAACCTGGTTGATCAATAGCAGAAAGGCTTTAGTAACAATACTACAAGCAAGCAATAAAACTAAATGACAGAAAAAGATTCCTTCCCAAAATAAAATGAGTGACTCCACGAAGTCCTAGTACATCTTTAGCAGCAATAGTATTTTCTCACCAATGCAGGCAAAGGAAGCTGGTCCAGTCTTCACCAAGCAGGATCTGTTGCTGGTTAAGCTGGGTACAATGTAGCAGTGATCTCTCTCTGCTTTTCCTGGAGTGCACGTCTTGTTGGCAAATTTACTTAGTTCTTATACTGTTTAATTGTATAACGTCAAAGCAGTTTTCCTTGATGGTAGGCCAATTAGAGTTTGAACAAACAGGGAGGAAAGGGGTGACCATCATATCACAACTGTTAAATTTCCTGGCTCCTGTTCAGGATTTGTCTAGAGGTGAAGAATTGTGTTTCTCTGCAGCCCCAGCAATTATCAGTTAGTTACAGGTGATGGGCCGGAATGGTCAAACAAGATGCTTAGAAGTGTTACCTGTTTTGGGGCATTTGTATGTTAATGGGGGATAAATTCACAGTGGCTTGTACAGGTAATGGTCTGTTTACCAAACTCCAGACAAATTGAATAGTTGAGACATTTGTAACACCTTAGACATTAGATGCTTGTTTGGAGAAATGTTTTGTTTACCAAACTCCAGAATACATTGAACCCTTGAGATATTTTAACACCTTAGACATTGGATGCCTGTTTTGAGAAATGTGATCCTGTTATATACAGGGCATCCTTTCTGTACCTTTACAGGTTTCTCTTGAGCTGCATATTTAGTCTTTTGTTTAGCTGCTAGATCAATTGAAATAATTATGTAGTTTCCTGGTATTCAGGTTGTTTCCTTGCCTTCACTGGCTGTCTTAGATACACACATGTGCTAAGCAACAATTTTACAATCTCTGTTAACAATTTTCTTGATTTGACATAAGAATAAAACCAACGGGGGTTGCTCTATTTTGTATGGCCCCAGCTGCCACTTTGCATTTTTGTGCAAGATGCACTGTTATTTTAATTTGGTCATAAAGATTTTATGTATAGGCTTGGCTGAGCTGTTACTGTATTTACCATCAACAGTAGCTAATTTCCTAAATAGGACACATCAGAACAAGTACTTGGAAAGCACACTAGAAAAAGGAAGTATAAATAATGGAGAAAAAGGAAGAAGAAAAATGAAGAACAGCTCTATAATTAGGGACCTACCCAAATGCAGTTTCATGGGTTTCATGGAAATTGTAAAAAATGGCACTGTCCGCAATCACTAAGAAATCTCACATTGGCTGCAATTTCCCATGAAAACAACCAAAAAAGTGTGGTAGTGAGATAGCTTGTGTGAAGGCATCCTCTGCCAATCAGGGGCAAGGGGTGGGGCCACTGGGAAACACCCCAAAAATTGGCTCTGTGCACCGCAAGTGGGCCAAAAAAAACCCGTTGTCTCGCTGTGACTTAGGTTAGGTAAGGTTGCTGGCAAGGTTAAAGTAGTTGTAGTGACATAAAGTGCTACTTGATTCATTATCTATAAAATGGCATAACAAGGGCACGCAGCAGTGTTGACTGGCATCCTTTTGTCTGCGAGAGACTGTGGATATTGCGGCCTATGATGTAGTTGGTTTGCAGTGTCTCATGTGACTGAATTGTCCTATCTGAGATTTGCTAGATCTGTTGCAGTGATTGCAAGTGTATGTGTCATGGTTGCGTGGTTCAGGAGCTGCTTGTTTCCTACGGACTTCTTTTGTCTTCGAGCTGTTGGAGTCAATTCCTGTTATGGACTTTAATGCCCTGGTGGAGATTGCTTGCCAAGATTCCCTGCTGGCCAGGATCAATTCCAAATACCTTCGTATCTTGCTTGCATGTGTCTTTGTAGCAAAGCTTGGGATATCCTGTTGTTTTTGTTCCCTCTGATATTTCTCCATATAGCATGTCCTTGGGTATATGTCCATCTTCTAATCTGCTCAAATGACCTAGCCAGCACAGTTGTCTCTGAGTAGGGCTGTCACACTTGGTAAATTTACCCTTTGAAGAACCTCTGCATTGGTAACTTTATCTTGCCATTTGACATTGAGTATGTGGTGTAAACAGCACAGGTGGAAACTGTTTAACCTTTTCTCTTGACGTTCATAATTTGTCCATTTTTCCCCACCATACATGAGAGTGCTGAGTATGCCAGCTTTGTCCACTAGCATTTTGGTCTTGATGGTAAGCTTTTAGTTGTTTCATGCTTTTAGTTAGTCTGCTGAAGGTGGTGATAGTTTTTCCAATGCAAACATTTTCTTCCATCCAGTGAGAGGTTGGTGGTCATTGTAGAACCTAGGTAGTTGAACTTTTAGACTACTTCTAGCTGGTTTTCATTAAGGGTGACTGATGGATCTTGTGGAACTCCCTGTCCTAGTACAATTGTTTTCTTTATGCTAATAGTGAGAGCAAATGCCTGACTAGCTCTTGAAAGATGATCCATGAATTTTTGTGGTAGGTCTTCATTGTGGGCTGTAAGGGCAGCATCATCATCAGCAAATAGAAGCTTCCTGATATAAGTACCTTTCTAACTTTCACCTTTGCCTTGAGTCATGACAAGCTGAAGAGTTTCCCATCTGATCTTGTGTGAAGGTACACTCCACCATCCATATCTTTAAACACAAAGTTCAGGAGTACCAAGAAAAAGATTCCAAAGAGTGTAGGGGCAAGAACAAATCCTTGCTTCAGACAGCTTTGAGATGAAAAGCAGAGTAAAGTGGACTCATCAAACTGAACGTGTTTTCATGCTGTTGTGGAAGGAACATATAAGACTTAACAGGATTGGTGGGCATCCTATCGTTTCTAGGACTGCAAATAGGACTGCTCTGCTGACGGTGTCAAATGCTTTGATTAGATCCACGAAGGCAATGTATAATGGTCAGTTTTGCTCTCTGCACTTTTCTTGAAGTTGACGCAGGGAAAATATCATGCGTATGATTGATCTTCCAGCCCAGAATCTGCACTGAGATTCAGGGTAGACACAACTCACCAGCTGTTGTAGCTGTTGTTTAGTACAGCGGTATATTCAACTTCAAAAAGGGCACATGACTTCAAAAACATTTGGGAAGTACTGAACTAAGATAAGGGCAATGTGTTCTAGATAAGATAGTTCATACCTTTTATACAGAATACTGTTAAGAAACATGAAAGCTATACTGGCAGGTGACCAAAAGTTAGTAAATAGTACATTTTAAGCTTGTATTTGCTTTTGCAAACCTCTGATTAGTGAAGGTTTTGATCCAGGTTTTAGTTGCAATGGGAGAACTGACTCTGCTGTTCATGAAACTTTTCCCTTATCTCTTCTTCTAAGCACTGTAGATTCTCAAGTTCCCCCTTTTGTTAGCCAACAGTTGTCTCTCTCACTCCTTGTTTATACTCTGCAGACAAGGTTCTTTGAGCGAATCTGATATCTTTTATTAGACCAACATAAATAGCCGGAAAAACATTTTTAGCAAGCTTTTGGGTTTAAAAACCCTTAGTCAGGCTGAGAAAGTCTCTGCAGTTGTCATGCACTCTTCCTGGATGGAACGAATAGTAAAGAAGCCAGAGGCTGGTCTGGTATGCATACAAGATAGGCAGTCAGTGAAGATGTAAACTGAGGAGTCAACGGATGAGAGGGGACAGAAAAGGGGGATGAATGTAGCAGTTAAGTAGTGGAGAGGTACCTGGGGAGTCAGATGTCAGGCAGGTTATAATGTGTCATAAATCCAAAGTCTATATTTAGTCCATGATTTGTTTGTATCCAGGAAGTTGATGAAGTGAAGTTCATAGGCTCCTCTCCGAGAAGTGTTTTGTAAGTTCCCTTTGAGAATCAGAACTGAGAGACTGGAGAAAGAGTGATTTTCTTGTGAGAAATGTACCACCACAGGTAATTGGGTATTCTTGTCTTTGATAGATTTCTGGTGTGGTTCATTCTGGTATGCAGCTGTTGTTTGGTCTCTCCTACATACTTTCCATTTGAGGCATTAGATGAGATATATTACATTTCTGGAGGTGCAGTTGTAAGATGTAGGGATGCTGACAGCTCTGTTGTGGGGTGTAGTAATTGTGGGGCAGGGGTGGAGATGTGTTAGCAGGTTTTGCATTTCTTGTCATGCCATGATCTGGATCCATTCAATGTGTTCTAAGCCTGAGGAAGCCTGCTTCTGGTGATGAGGTTAGTGAGGTTCAGTGCTTGTTTGAAGGCTAGGATGGGTGGTTCCAACCTATAACCTTGTTTACACTCTGGACATTCATTGCAGGTTTGATCCCTTTGCAAAGTCAGCTTAGACAAATCTGATTTTTTTCAACGCTATTGTACCTTCTTCAGTTGCAAGATTATGACAGCACTTTTGCATATAGATAATTTTGTTCTTGTTAGTCAGGCTGCCACTTATTGTAGATTCTTAGTAGCGATAACCACTTGACCAGATTTCTTTAAGTCAAAAATATTCCCCTCACCCTCAAATTCAGGTCCCACCATTTAAAAGATTCCCTTTCAGGAACTGAAAAGGGCAAAAATGCTCTAGGGGTTATGATGCTAATTTGAGACCTGTAAAACAGGAGTTTAAATTCTTGACCTGACACAGACACATGTCCTTGGATCACTCTTTGTCTCTGGTTTCTATCGTGAAGCAATGGCAGAACTTTGCTACCACTCTCTACCTCCTATGGGTGTGTTGAGGATCAATAAAGGCTATTATGTGATAATACAGAAGGCTGTTTCAGACAGTAATGACAATTTTGTAATGAAACTATTTGAAGGCAATGATCATTTAGGACCCTGGCATATGTTTCATTAAAGGCATGATACAATCTGATTCGCAATCCCAAACCATGCCTCCTGACATGCTACACATGCATAGCAAGAGGTACATGTAGTAGGACCATGCACTAGACTCCTGTCCCCACTCTAGCTTCTCAGGGTACCCTCCCTTTTCCTTTCCTGCCACACCTTGACGAAATTATGGTGTCAAGGGAGGCTGCCCCACGATGCCAGAGTGAGCCCTATTCCACTTCAGCCAGCTGGTACCTCCTGTACCCAACTGACCCTAGTCTTGCCCCATGGGCACTGAGCTGTGGTCCTGCTGGCCATATCAGTGCCTCAGGATACTAGCTGCCTTATGGGACATTCATGGCTTTCTTCCACCCCTGTGACCATGCCCAGGCCCATGCTTTGCAGTTGTTATTCCATGTCCATTTGGATATGGCCCCAATGCAGCTTTTGGCCTTCAGGCCCTGAACCTCTGTCCAGGCCACAGCCTTCCCAAACTTGGTCCCTTTATTTTGGCTGCACTCCTCACCCTAGGCTGAGCTGTTCTTGCTCTACCAGACTCAGTCCTTGGGAGTTCCCAACCCCAGGCCAAGTTGTCTGCCACAGAGAGCCCCACCAGGGATCCCTCCATGGTCTCCACACTTCCCCCATAGCCGCAACCCAATCCTCTGCTATCAATCTCAAAATATTAGTTTGTGAAGCAGCTTGCATTTATGTAAATGTCTTCCCCACTCAGGGTTAGTGTTGCCTGCAAGCCATATCTCCCTTGGAGCCCTCTCATCCCAGCTTCTTGGGTGGGGTGGGTGCCTGGCTGTCAGTTGGTCAGTCGCCAACAACCCTTATCCCATGAGCTCACCTCTCTGCAGTATATAGGAGCTGACTGTCCCCCTTGGGCTCAGGCACGGGCCTTACGTGCCCCAAAGCCTTACCAACCACACACAGGGGTTTCTAGTTGGGCTCGATGGCCAGCCAACCCTCCTCTGTGGCAACAGACAGCTGCTCTCCCCCTCTTAAAACTGGCAGGGGCCTTGCCCTGTTACAGTGAGATTGCAGGTACAGGGATCAGATTTCAATCTTACTATACTGCCAGTGCAGGGGGAGTCCAGGATCATGATCCTGGGCTCCAGTCAGCTAATCAGCACGCCCAGCCTCTGCAAGGCATTGGAGTCCAGGGCTCTGCTGTACCCCTCAGGCTGGAAGCAGCAGATTAGAGCGCTGTGCCTTGGGGGGGGGCACCACAACCCTTTACCCTGATGCTCTCCAGAGGCCAGGAGTGCCCATTGGTCCGGCCACATGTTTAAGGTGCAATGAGAACCAGCCACAAAGTTATTATGCATAT
The DNA here is from genome assembly GCF_001723915.1 of Gavialis gangeticus. Classification (NCBI taxonomy): domain Eukaryota; kingdom Metazoa; phylum Chordata; order Crocodylia; family Gavialidae; genus Gavialis; species Gavialis gangeticus. The sequence goes on along the minus strand of NW_017729006.1, from coordinate 28,012,308 downwards.
TTCGGGTAATATTACGCACCTTTTGCATAACACCATTTGTAGCTTGTTCCGCCATGTGTAGCCAGGTTACTGCTTAAGTGATTAACTGGTTTTATCTTCCAGGGGCTGGTGCTTCTCCGTGGAGTGGCAAACGATAATACTGCCTCCACCATCCCTAGCACCTGCCTAGTTTCGTGGCTCCTCACTGCAGAAGTAGGACAGCCCGCAGAAGTCTATTATTGCGACATTTATTTTCAAGTCCCGAGACTCGCTGTTTCTGGGCTTACCCATCAAAGGACTGGCCTCCTACTCTCCCTCAGGCCCCAGCTGCAAGTCCACTCCCCGATGCGCGCGCAACACCACCCTCTGGGGTGGGGGCCACAACTCGGGCTCCGGGAGGGAAGAGGAGGGGCGTTCTCTCTTGCTCGCTCATTCCTCCCACCCAAGGCAGCGAAGTGCGCATGCGCACCACTCTGGCTTTTTTCTTCCCTTCTTCCCTGTCCCGCCGAGGCTCTGCGTTCTCTTGCTCCCTCAGGCAGAGAAGTGGGCACGCGCTGCATTCTCGCCCACTCCTTCTCGCCAAGGCAGTGGGGTGTATATGCTTCGCATTTTGTTCGTTTGCTGAGGCAGCGGACTGCGCATGCGCAGGACTGCCACTGGCTCCTCTCTACATCTCCCGGTACTGCGCTCTCAGGCAGAAAAGTGCACATGCGCGACGTGTTCTTGCTCCCTGCTCTCCAAGGCAGCGGACTACGCATGTTCTGTCGCTCGCGCGTTCTTTGAGGCAGCAGAGTGCGCATGCACCGCGTTCTCTTCCTCCCCACGAAGGCAGCGGAGTGTGCATGCGCGGCGGCCTGGCACTCCAGCGTCCGCTGGCACCGCGGAGGGGAACTCGCTCCCGGACGGAGACGATTCACTTCCGGCCTCCATTTTACACCGGGGCCGCTGCTGCCGGAGCCGGCGGGGGCGCTGCTGGTGGGGGGCCGCGGGCGGGGCGGGCGTGGCCTCGCGGCG
>NW_017729006.1:28006505-28011069 GCF_001723915.1 Gavialis gangeticus | reverse complement strand
GCCTCGCGGCGGGGAGGGGGGTTGTTGCGTGGGGGAGGTCGGTGTGTGACGCCGCAGCCCCGCCCCCCCGTGGGGCAGGGCGCGGCACGGCCGAGATGGGTGCCCGCAGCCTCCCCGCACAGTCCGGTCGCGGCCGCTGAGGGTCCAAGCGCCATGGAGCAGCCGGTGACCCTTGTCATCAAGGCGCCCAACCAGAAGTACACGGACCAGACCGTGCGCTGCTTCCTGCACTGGACTGTGGCCCGGCTCAAGTCCCACCTCTCTGCCGTCTACCCCAGCCAGCCGGTGAGCGGCCGCGGGGGGGTGCTGGGCCCGGGGGCACCGCCCGGCAGACTGCGTGGTTGACAGGCGAATGGCACCGTAAAGGTAGCGGGGGACACTACTAAAAACGACTCTCCTGGCTTTAAAACCAGCCCCCTTACTTGGGACTTGGATGACTCCACAGCCGGGTTGTAGCTGGTTTTGGCTGGAAGGTGGAGCAGGGCCGGGACTTGGGGGCAGGGGGTGGCTGGGGATGTTGGAGGTGGGAGATCCCAGGGCAGGTACTGGGTGCAGGAGCCTGCAGGACCTGCCTGTTGGAGGGTCAGTCCCCAGTTGGTTGAGTCACAGTGCTGTTAGTGAAGGGGTGTGTACATGTGTGTGTTCAGGAACATTCAAGGCCCTTGTGGTGCTCTATGTTCTTGCAAATAATACCATGTCAGATAAGGCAGGTGGTGGCTAGTCATACTAATGCTTGTCCCCCAGGCCCCTGCCTGTTTGTCGCCTTTGGAGAAGCTCAGTCGTGACTTCCGAGTTCTTTCCCTTCGGAGTGTTCAGTTAAATGCCTCAGAGGAAGCAAGCATCAGCCCACAAAAGCTTGTGCTGCTGTGTCTGTCACCTGTGTCTGCAGAAGTCTACTTCAATTAGTCACAATGGTGGGAACATCTGCTCTGCTTTCAGTTAAAGGCCAAGTTTGCACATTGTAAGAACCATAATGCACAGGTGAAGCTAAGGGAAAGGAGACAAGATCAAAAGAGGTTATAGTTTGTTCTTAGCATTCAGCAAGCAGGTTTATTGCATGCGTTTGCCGTTCAGAGCGTGCTGAACCACTGCCATTTTTCTTTGGCAAATGGTGGGCATGGTGAAAGTTCTCTGGGGCAAAAGCTACCTTATCTATGAATAGCACCCAGTACAATGGGAGACCTGCTTGTAATTCTGCCTGCTGCTTTGTCTTCCAGGTGCCTGACACAGAACCAGTTTAATAATAACCTGTGAGCTTTGGCTGATTTTTCCAAAAGAAGTCTTTTCCTTAGTGGTAAAATAGCATTTTTTCTGTTCTGAAAAAAAACCAACGCTCCTACATTTTGCAGAAGGAATTAGTACTGAAGGGGGGAAATTTTGTGTACATTTTAATCACAGGAGCAGGTCGCTTGCGTAGATGCATGCTGCTTTGCTTTAACTGATCAAACAAAGTTGAGATGTTAGAATAGAAAATTCAGCTTGAGGCCAGAAGATGTGCTTTTAGATGTTTGATAATACTGTATTGAAAGAGCTTTAAACAAAATGAACAAGTGTCTTCAATTGACTACAGGTTTTTTACCAGAATATACTTTTAAAAAGTTTTTATACTTATATTGCCCAGTTGGAGCAATATAAGACTCTTCTGATTTCACTTGGTCAGAGAACTGAAATCAGTGTTTAAGGAAAGAGCTATAATGTGTAACAGTACAAGAAAACTTTAACATATATTGCATCATGTTGCTGTCAAGGGATGAGAGATTAATTTCAACTTCCCTGGTAAACACTCTTGTTGTGGAATACACTTTTTCAGCAGGTCTCTGGTTACCAAGAGACATAAATCTGGCAGACAAACTGCTGTTTTGAAGAGGCTGGGGGCAGTGCTAATTTATTGATTTTGATTTCGTTTTATTTTTATGAGAGAAGCTTGTATTTCACACACAGTAACAAATAGAAGTGTCAGCTGAAGTTGTCTTTACTACATATTTTAGTTTTAATTGTAGTTGAACATAAATTAAAGATTTTTAGATGGCACTTCTTTTATCATGCTCTAATACAGCATAACCATAGATTCACAGAAGTTTAGGGCTGGAAGGGACCTCATGAGATGATTGGGTCCAGCCCCCTGCTCTGGGCAGGAAAGATGTATTGGGGGCCTTATATTAGGTGGCTTCTGTAAGTTGGGTAAAACTGGCAAACTTGTTTCAAATCAAACACTTCCAGGTCTTGTAGTTAACTTAAGAGTTGGACGTTAGCTTTTTTCAAGATTATCAGATTTATTACACTTGTAGGAAAATGGTTTTTAAAATAACCCTGTGATACCATTTTGTCACTTGAACTTCTCTGGTCACTGAAGAAATATAAGATTTAGAATTTTTTTATTAAAATGGCAGCAAAAAGAGTGCATTAGTTTACAAATACTAAGAATGGGTGCAACAGTTCAGTTAGTAATGGATGGAAGAAGTCTACTGATTTGATTTAATCTTTTCAAAATGTCTTGGATAACTCCTGTAAATTAGTTTTCTATGCATCTGTATAGGTCAGTAGGGCTCAACCTACATCCTGTGGAACCTTGTCATTTGGCCTGCAGGGCTCTGTGGGTCTGGAGATTCGGTGGTGGGGGACCAGCAGCAGGGTTGGGTTGGGCCAGTACTGATGTAGATCACCACTGCACCAGCAGTCAGTATGCTTATTAATGGTAGATACAGCGGTGTGCTCTCTCTGGGTGCACTATATATTAAGAAAATTAATTCAGAAAATTAGAAAAATATCAAAATAATAAATGCGAGTTTGGGCATCAAACTCACGAGTTTGCCTGTGTCTTGATTTTAATCCATGACTTAATTTTGGGGTATTGTTGCATGTTGCTAAATGATGAAAAGCTAACCAAGCAGTTACCTTAGGGATGGCACAGACAAATGAGGACAGGACTCTGAGGCCTTATCTATATTAAAACAGTTATGCCTGTGATACAGAAACATCTAATTAGATCATTAGTGCAAGCTTCTAATGTAAGTGCACTTACATTGGTTCAGTCAGGACTAAAATTAATTAATTCTACATTAGTAAATAGCTGAGTAAGCTAAACAAGTTTAGGTGAAGATTAAGTTAGTTTATTTGTCTGGATTAGTGGCTCATATTTCTTAAATCTATTTAAATTGGTGAAGAATTGAGTAACAACTTTCCCAAGGGGTAAGTTTATTTGAAAAAAATTCTTGAAAATCCAGTCCAAGTTTTCAAGGGTTGGCAGTTTTTAGATTCATATTGTGAAGCAGTGTGTGTACTACTCACCTGTTACATGAGTATTGGTATGAGTGGAAAAGGTGAGTTCTGAAATTCATGAAGGAATCCAGATTTGTTATTTCTCATTTGTTGTAATGTAGCATTATTTACGAATGGCTGCTAACTGCCTTAATTCATGTTAATGCAGTTTTTTTCCCCAATTTTAGTTTGCTTTTTGGAGCATGAATGAAGGATTTGGGAACTTATGGACGAAACATGAATTAGTTGATGTACTTCTTTACATAAACAGTCACTCTGAAATGACTTTTATTTCTCATCCTGGAACAGGATGGGGCTGCTGTGCTTAAAATTTAAGAACTGCAAATTCTGTTACTTGGGAAAGAGTAGAAGATAAATTGTGTTTAGTTGATCTCCAGTTACTGCAAGATGGTATCCTTAAAACTGTCACTAATTTTAGCTATAAATAGCTTGCACCATATGTTGTAGAAAGTGTTTTGCTGAGGATAATAAGCCAGACAATACTGATGAAAAACGGCATTCCAACCTAATAGTTCAAATACTGCTTTTTCTTTAGAACTCAGTAAAAATATCTTCATGTTTCTTAAGACTGGAAAACTAAGCCCCAGTGGAAGAACTGCTGCATAAGATGCTTCTAATGTGGTTGATGTTTACCTTGACACAATGCAAATATTTTTTGTCCTGGTGTATGCTAATTAAGTGGTGTTGCATGTTTTTATTGGAGTGTCACTAGCCAGAAAATGTCAGATAACATTGAGGCACATCTGAGGTTCTGCTAGAGGCCTGTAAATTCCACTTAGGTGCTTAGAGTCTCAAAACTGCCCTGTAGGCATCACCATTTTTTGCTAGCAGTTTCCTAGATGTCCAACATGTTGCCTATGCTTGTGACTAGAACTGCTTCAGGTACTGGGTTAGGGGTGCACCAATAAAGATTTTCTTTGCCGATACAGATAGTTGATTATTAACCAGCCATATCGGTTGATACCAGTGTGATAACTGATTTATAGGAATACAGTTGGGCAGCTTGGAGAGCAGCATCCTGCCAGTAAGTCTGTGGGGGAGGGAAGGGGCATGGGGGGCAGATTGCGGTGCCCATGGTGAGGGAGGGAATGGGCCAGGACAGTGAATGGGACCCCGGAAGCAGGACAGAACCACGGGCAGCTTGGCCAAGGGGTGTGCAGGAGAGAAGGAACAGGGCAGGCTGAGCTGTGTGGGGCAGGCGGGCCACACCACTGAGGTGTGGCTGGGGGGAGGTGCTAAGGCAGATTCTGTGGTGGCTGTAGGCCCCTCCCCCCCCCCAACCCTT
>NW_017729006.1:28001588-28006228 GCF_001723915.1 Gavialis gangeticus | reverse complement strand
CCCCCCCCAACCCTTCCCTAGCACCGCCCCTGCTTGAGGCACTCAGCTCTGCTGTCTTTCCCTTGGGAGTCTCCTGCTGTAGGGCGGGCAGGGGGCATGCGGCCACTGCTGGGTTGATGGGTGCAGGTGGAAGCATGGACTGCCTTGGTAGGATCAGGTGGGGATCAGCCTGATATGGAGCGCCACTTGGGCTCCGGATCCAGTCAGTTGGCGGGCTAGATTTGGCCTGCATGCCATATTTTGCCCACCCCTGCATTAGAGCATTGACCTAGGTTTTGACCCCTTCGTTAAGGGTTCTGTCTGTATCTTACCAAATCACTGTTTAACGTAAAATACACATGCAGTGATTAGCAACTGGGATGTAGGTTTCCCTATGCTTAAACAGTAGTCTAACTGTGCCATCTGGCCTGCAGATTTCCCCAGAGGTTTGGAGATGCCATGGAAGGGCAAGTAGTGCAGCAGTTAATGCAGCCACTGCTCCCTAACTGCCAAATTTTTGGAGTCACGGGAAGCTCAGCATGCTGAATGAGATGGCTCCATGGACCATATCCACCCCAAAATAATAGCCTGTATTCTGGGTGGTGGGAGCTGTAATAAAGAACCCTGGTAGTTTAAAGTTCCTGAAGAAAGATACTGTTTAATCATTCAGAAGGCTAGATGATGGGTGGGATAGACAAACAACTTGCAGTTGCTTTTGTACATTTGAAGTGCTCTTTCCTGATATTTAAGGTATTTAGAGTTTTTCTTCCATAGAGTGCTAAGGGACCTACAGTCTACTGTAGCTGCCTGACTGATAGAGGTGTAAATAGGAGCTGGAATAAAGGCCTGTCTTTGGACTCTGTAAAACTCCAACCAGTGGACATCATAACTAGTCCACTGCTTAAATTGTGGTTCCACAGATCTCGCAAAATCAACCCGAAAAAATAAAATGTATATTATTCATATAAAACAGTTTTAGAACATGCCAGTGCTTACTGCAACACCAAGACAACTGACTTGCATCTAAAATTATGTAACAATATCACTACAGTCAGATCACATGATTGAGAGTTACTACCTACTTGTAGTGACAGAAACTAAAGGAAGGCTCCAGTCAGGAAGACAGTGTGAAATGTTTATTTAGCACCATCTTTTAAGAAGTTAAATACAGTAGTTTGAAGATGATTGAAAATAAATTTTAAAAGCTAAGTACATTTCAGCTCAGGATTGTGTAGCACAGTTCCGTATAGGAACTTCACATTCAGGTGCTGGTAAATTGTTTTGTTCCTCTTGCAATATAACTGTACGTGCTGGGGGGCGGGAAAAACACCATTGATCACCGTTTAGAGTCTGAATTGCATATAAAGTGAAAGGCTTCTGTAGAGGCTAAAGGTCAAAACAAAAAGCAAATGACAGTGTCCTCTATGTGTAAAAGAAGCACTGAAAGCAGTTTAACAGGAAGAGAAGTTACATTTGAGCTAGTGGAGGCATTCATTGCTGTCAACATACTTTTGGAAAAAACTGGTAACCCGAAACTAAGGGAGTACTTCAACAAGCATGTACCAAATGCTGTCAATTTTCCATATGCAAACCAACTTTGCCAGTATTATCTACTAGAAGTAATTGCTTTGCATGTTCAGTCTACAAAATCAGCACTGGCAGAATATTATTCATTTCAGTTATAGCATATGAAGCAACAGATGCACAGGATAATTATGTTCTCCACATTTTATTTGTACCTGGGAGCTAGAAAGACCACAACATGTCTGCTTTTCAAACAGAGCTGGTTCAGTTCATGTCTGTAAATTTTTTTTAACTGCAGCACAAGCTGTAATGAGGGCTGTTGTAGGTGATGGCTTAGAATTTAACAAGATCTCAGTGGAAAATTTTCTCTGATGTGCTTCATGGAATGATGGTCCAGCACAATTCATGTTACGTGCAATGCATGATTCTTTTTTTAGAATATCCGGTGCACGTTTTCCCCATATGGATATACTGGTTTTCTCTTTAAAAAAACATTTAAACATCGTTCAAGCAGAAAGGGAGTCCATAACTAATCAAAACAGAGACCTAAATGCAACTGTTTCACTTCCACCAGAACTAGTGCTTACAAGAAGGAATTTGTGGTTTAATGCAGTTCATTACCACGCAAAGAATATTAAGTACTACCAGCAGTTTGTGTGCAGTGAGCTTGAAATCACACCCTGCACACAGTGCTTGCTTAAACTACGTGATCTCTTAAAACAGGATAACATTGAGAATCAAGTTAAATTTGTGGCTGACAAAATGCAGTCCAGTTCGTGGAGCTTCTAGCATGGTTTGAGAGTCAGCAGGTTTTGATTCACAAAGCACGCAGCAAACTGATGGATTTGACCAAGTGGGCTGAAGATATGGCATCACAATAGCTTTCAGACTGTTCAACTGAAAACCAGCACAAACAAGAACTGTTCCAAGCAATAGCTGCAAAGTTAAATCAGTACTGCAAGTATGATCAGTCACTTCCACTTCAGTTTAAATAACCCGCTGCCTACTTCTTTAATGCTGTTCTTATTTTTGACTCAAATAAGGTGCATTTCCTGAGTTTGTACCATTTCAGTGCATGGACAAGTCTTTGCACTGCAGACGATGTCAGCTGCAACTGCTGGTGGATGCTGCATGCTAGTGTTTAACATCTATAATGGATTGTTTTTTATTAAGCATAAATTAGTATTCCTAAACTTTTTGTACAGTGCTACATATAATTTACTTTATGCTGAGTATGGTATATGCTTCTACCAATCAGCACTGAGGGGTGGGGCTGCTGGAGCATGTCCAGGAATCTTTGTGGAATGTGCTATTTGTACTGCGACCAACCGCAGAAGTTGTTTTAGTCTCACTGCAGTTTAAGTAGACTCTTAATCATAGTAAATGTGTGAATGTATTATGTTTGGGGCACTTTGCAATTCCCATATGTTTGAGAAGGAAGCCAGCAGTTGCAGCAAACTGGCGTTGTGTTCTTCTTGAAGAGAGCAATCAGTACATAGAGAAGCGGTGCAAAATAATTTAGCCTGACTTCAGAAGGAACCCTGAATAAGTATTTTAATTAAACTATAAGTCATTACAATATCTAAAGGTAAACTATAATAAAAATAAACCAATAAAAATGGCAATGTATGGTATATGGAGAGGACACTGTACTCCAGCTAACCTGCCCACTTTTAGGAGTGGGGGCAACCAGTGGAATTATTGTTTATTATATCACTGATAAAAGCAAACACAGAAATTAAGGTGCTAATAGAACGGAGATTAATAGGGAAAATGTCTCCAGTGTTTGCTGGAACAAAGCTTGGTTTGTTCATGTATGGCCTTTTGTTATTGTTGATTTGGTGGCAGGAGTGGATTTATAGCTTGGACCGTTCAGTGACACTGTTTGAATACAGTAAATCATAGGAATAGGAATTAAAAGGTAAGCTTGTTAGGTAACACAGTCAGAACATTATGTGGTACATAATCTGGTTTTTTGCCTAATCATTTAAAATGTTTCTAGTGATAGCTGGTATATTGAAGAAGAAAAATCTTATATCAGCATTGGCTGTGGTACAAATCAATTTACTGGGGACTCCAAGAAAAGAAAAATGTGAGGTCTGGTGGGTGGGTGTGTCTTCCCCCCCTCCCCCTCCCTTTCCCATTGTGCACCGAGACAAGTAAAAACCTTCAAAGACTCTGTTGCCTGTAGAAATTCGGAGTTAGCAGTGTTTGAGAATCTGAATAGTGATTTGAATGTGACTGTACATGCAGCTGCAGGGGTTGCGGAAGATTACTGTTCAAAACCACCCAAAATGTTTTTGGGATTATTCAGTAAAGAGAGAAATATGGCCTTCAGTATCAAAAATGCTGAAGGGTGAGAGGAGAGAGTGTAAAAATGTAGCAAGCTTTTCTGTCTTTATCACCAAAGTATCAGTGGGTGCTTCTACAGGAGACGTTTAGTACATAGTAGGCTAATTAGCTGGGTGTAGTAGTGGTGCACCGATTAAAATTTTTGGAGGCCCATACTGATAGCCAATTTTTAAGGAGGCATATCAGCCAGTACTGATCTGATTTCTGATTAGAGCTGCATGCAGCTCGTAAGTCTGTTATGGTGAGAGGGGAGGGAAGGGGCATGGGGGGCCAGATCAGTGCCCCCCACAGTGAGGGAGGGAGTAGGGCTGGGCCTGGGGTAGGTGCTGCCCAACCAGGGTGGGTGTGGGATGGAGCCATGGCTCATCCTGGGGGGGTGGGGGGAGGCAGCTCCTGCCACTGCTCCTGCTGCTCATCCGGGAGGGGTGGGGGGCCTCTGCCCCCAATCTCTGCTGGGTGGGCAGTGGCAGTGCTTGGAGGAGGGCTATGGGGGGGCTGCAGCCACCCCATGTTTGGCCATAGCTCCCTCCCAGTACTGCTGCACTGCAGCACTGCACAGCCTCCGACCCCAGCCTGCAGCTGCAGCCCGCCTAGTGCAGATCCAGGGGCAGATGCCCTCCTAGGTGAGAGGTGGGAGCCACTGGACAAGCCACTGGATGAGTTGTGCGCAGCAGCTGGAGCCACCCCTGCCCCCCACGCTCCCTGGATGTGACGCGTCTCTGTCCTTCACCCCAGCCCCACTCCCTCCCTCATCGCAGGGGCATTGATCTACTCCCCCCCCCCCC
>NW_017729006.1:27999271-28001466 GCF_001723915.1 Gavialis gangeticus | reverse complement strand
TGTGCTCCTCACTGCCTGCGTGATGTGCTGCAGCTGCGTGCACGCATGGGCATTTATCAGCCAAATTATTGGCCACATCAGGCCAATTTCTGGTATAGTCAATTTTCTTTATATCGGTGCTGATCTGATACTGGACCGATGTATCGGTTTCTACTGGGTAGTAAACGTACATCTGTATGTGCACCTCTGTTAGGCTGGAGTAAACTAAAAAAACTCCGCAGCAGTGCATGTGTCAGCACTGCCCCAGCCAGCCCCTCCACAGCATGTTGAGCTGGGTAGGGAGCAGCCCTGGGTTGGCAGGCTGACCACCTCCCCCTCCCCAACTCCCACCTCTGGGGCCCCCTGCCAGCTGGGGCTATTCCAGTCCAGCTCAATGTGCTGCAGTCCCAGGCATGCATGCAAACAGTGTGCCTGGGAGCAGTAAGCCCCAGAGTTTATTCATGTCCCCTAATTGTATGTTTAGACATGCCCAATACAATGCAAAAGGCAAATTGTCTGCTGTTCAGTTAATCTCAAAAGCAGCAGGATGGGGAGACCTTATATTCTTCCCTTATTGCAATATTGCTTTCATACAACTTTATGTCAACTAAAAATAATGAAGTAGTATCACTCTGTTGTTTTAATTTTAATTTAAAAAAATGCATCACCCCTTCTTAGAACCTTTGGAAAGAAGAACTCCTGGTCACTGCAGTTTATGAAACCTCTCTTGACCTGTCTCAGGGACTTTCCACCCCTTTTTGTGGTTTGGATAGATCTTTTGATTGCTTTTTAGGGATGGGAAAAGGATAAAGAGTACTGGATCTAAATGTCTTTGAAAAGAAAACAGTTTTCACATCGATTTATACTGTTGGGTTTTAATGAGGAGGATACAGTAAATGGCTTATTAGTAATGCGTCTTTGTGAAAGGTGGCACATGTTTTGTTATGTGCTGTTAGAAATTTTATGAGAGACTTGAAATTACAAAGCCACTGAAATGCTTACAGGCTATCAGTAGGTAGTAGGAATTTGTAAAACATATTTGCATCTACAAATATTTTCCAGCTGTAACACTGGAAGAAGCTAAATTCCTCTCTTTGTCTCATCTCTTAGTCTACAAAGGATCAGAGACTGGTGTATTCTGGCAGACTGCTTCCTGATCATCTGCAGCTGAAAGATGTTCTCAGAAAAGTAAGCTTTACCTCAAACCACCGCATGGGGAAATAGATCTCTTTGTATTAGCTTCCAGTCTCTCATTGTTTTATCTACATGTAGTATAAATATATTTAGGAAAACTAATTTGAAAGTTACAATGTTTGTGTCTTCAGGGGATATGGTGTTGAGGGACTGGGGAAGAGGGACTGCCACTAGTGGAGGAAGGGTAAATATTTTGGGTAAATTAGTAACTGGTGTGATGTCCAGTAGAATTGCTGACTTTCAAAAAAAGTTAGCTCTAGTTCTACCTCCATTGTTTGGTGGTGGTTGGCAATTTTTTCAGCATATGAAGCTGAAGTTTTATGTACATTTAGTATAATGCAGCATGTTGTTTTCGTCTGAGGAAAAAAATGTTTATGGAGTTATATACTTTAATCCACAGCAGAATTCTTGACCAAGTAGTGGGAGTTCTGCATCCAGTTGGGCAGCGTGTGGTCATTTACATGTACAAATCCAGAGCTGTATCTTTAACAAGTATTTATGCATGATACAAGCCAATCTTTTGGTGGTGCAGGGCTGGTTCGTGGGCTGGATCGGGGCCCCATGCTGCCTTCCTTGGCCGTGTGCTGCCAGCTGGTTCTGGGCCTCATGCTGTCAGATCAGAGCTCTGCTGCCTCCAGCTAACACCCGTGTGCCTGGATCAGGCCAGGGCCACTTCCACTGCTGATCTAGTGTGCTATCTGGCCCATGGGCTCCCTGTGAATACAGAAATTTGGCAGCAAGGGAATGGCAATTTATGCTACTGCTCCCCAGCTGCTAATTTTTCAGAACCACAGGGACCCCTGTGGGCCAGATGGCATGGCTCTGTGGGGCATATCTAATTGAGCACTTGTGGTATTAGCTCATTGCTGTTGTGGTTTTAACTCCTGGACATGTTTAACTCCTGCTGGCTGTCTCTTGCTAGTAAGGGTTTAATAATAGTTCTGATTAGATCGATTCAAGTGTCTCCTGGTCTCTCCTTGTGTTGTGGTGTCTCGCTCCCTGCTCCCCCCCCCCCCCCCCCC
>NW_017729006.1:27966674-27999101 GCF_001723915.1 Gavialis gangeticus | reverse complement strand
CCCCCCCCCCCCCCCCCGCATGCCAATGGTTCACTTTTAGTAAAAGTGAAAGATTTATGTGATTTAAGTTATTAAGAAACCAGATGTTGAAGGGCAAACCTGAGTCCATCCTAGCATCAGGAGTCAAAATTCAAAGTTCTTGGTTTAGAGGGAGTGGCTTGGCTAAGTACTTCTGACCAGCAGGAACTTAGTCAAATCAGAACAGTGGAGTGGTAATATACATCAGAGAGATCATTTTGTACTCGGAATCCTGAGGTTAATTTCTGACATCAGTTTGCACAAGAAGGAAAAGTGTTTAAAAAATTCTTGATAATCTTGAACAAAAAACTTCAACATTGTATAGTGATTTGCAAACTATTTGCTTTGTAGTACTTGAGCCATAGTGCATGTGAACTAACTTCTGTTGTTGGAATTTTTTGAAATCTTGAAATCAGCATGTTTTAGTAACTGCTTGCAGTTTAGAAGAAACATAAATGAATGTGAGGAGACATAATGCTGGGAAGTGTATAGAGATATAGTTTTTTTCAAGCAGTAACCAAGAAAAAAGTGTTCATCTACTTTTTGTGCTGAAACTTTATTTCTGTGGTTGCTCAGAATCACTGCTTTTGAGTCATGAAATGCTACAGTAGCCTGATGGCATATGGATATATGATAGGCTCTTACTCGGTATATATTGGGCTGCTTAAACAAATTCCAGCCCTATTCTGTTTCGAAGAAAAATAAATATAAACTGACTCTTCCCCATTCTTTGTTTGTCTGAATGTACATGCATTTTAGCAACTGTAGCTGTTACACATCTGTTCGTTTTATTTAAAGGAATTTTCATTCCTGCGTGACCACAGTTTGAAAATGTCTTTATCAGTCTAACTGGAAAAAGAATAAAATCTGTGTGAAAGGAAGGGAAGTTTTATTATTCACTGCCTTCCCCTCCCAAAATCTGTGGATTCTCAGTTGCTTTAGCTTTAAAAAAAAAAAAAAAGGCACCCAAGAGGCCTTGGTGATCTTTCATATTCTTTCTGCCTAACTGGCCATCTGTTCCTGTAATCAGTTGAGCACTGGGTAAAGTTTTATTTGAATGCTTCTCTCTGTCATAGGCAAGCAAGGTTCTTTGGGTAGATGTGATATCTTTTTTATTAAACCAACTTAGTTCTTCGGGTAGATGTGGTATCTTTTATTAGAAATTGAGGAGTTGAGAGTAAGTTTTCTGTAGATGTTATTCTGAAATAAAGTTTAGTCTCTTCTTTTCCAGTGTCGATTCCTATCTGACTGACAAAGCTGAAGTTCTAAAGGAGGGAATAAGAAAAAAATTGTTGAACCTTTAAACATGACACTGCTTATTGGCATCATGATTTGCTGGGGGAGTGCAATATGTGTCAAAATGATCAGCTGTTTAGATTTGTACAGTTGCTAATTGAGAGCTATACTACCTTATTAACTGTGAGTTTACTTTGAAACTGAGTTTATTTACTTGAAAAAATTTGAAATGCTGTTGCTTCAACTCTTCAATGTCTTTATCCGTAGCAAGATGAATATCATATGGTTCATCTAGTATGTACTTCACGGACACCCCCCAGTTCTCCAAAGCCCAGCACCAGTAGAGAGAGTCATGGAGCACCAACATCCAGCAGCAACTCAGTAAGTTTTTCTTTCTTTGTATAAGACATGGTGTTGAGATTTATGAAGTTTATCAGGTTTCCTTTAACTCTTAATCTCACTGCAAAGCAGTACATTTAAAACACAGAATGTGGTTTGGAAACAGTCTGTTGTTAACTGCTTTGTACAATTAATTGGGTTTTAAGGCTATTTCAAGAACCAAAAAAACAAAGTAGCTCTGTTTTGGTTAAATGATGGAATTTGATTTTGAAGATGTTTGTTTTTATGTATAATGGAAATCTTTTTCCCCTTGGAATATGAAATTGGGAGTTTCTTTATTTGGCTGCAACAGAAAGACAGTTCTCATAATAGTCTGCTTCAGTCTGGCTCTTCCCAATAGGTGGGAACATCCTTTTTTTTAGGAGGCCTTTAAGGTTAGCGGGGAAAGAGCATAAACAAATATACCTTCAGCAGGCGTGTCCAGATGAGCTCGCACGTGCCTCTTGTAGCATCCAAAACCCCTTTGAGACGCTGCAAGAGGCATGTGCGGGAACGGGAAAAGGTTCCCCCCACTGCAAGTTTGCAGTGTGAGAGGAAAATTAGACCCAGGAATGAAAAAAAAATTGAGCGAAAAAAAGCAAGGCAGGGCATGGTCCCGGACCGTGCCCTGAGGCAACTGGAGGCTGGGTCCTCCACAGAGATGCTCTGCTAACAGTCAGAGTGTCTCTGTGGTTGGCCCTTGCCCTGGTGCTGAAACATGCTGCCTGTCCCAGCAGGGGGTGACAGCCCCAGCAGCCCTAGCCTGGGTCCCGCTGCCCCCCACTGCCCTGGGGGGAGGCTCTGCCAGGAGGCCCCAGAGCACCCCCCCCAGCCCCTGCTCCTGTGGTGAGTAGAGGCTTTTTGGGGGTTTTTTACGTGCCAGAGACTGGGACGGGGGGGCAGCCATTGGGGCTGGGGGTGCAAGCAAGGGGTGGGGTCAGGCAGAGCAGCCATTGTGGGGTCTGGGGGAGCGGAGGATGGGGTTGGGTGGGGCAGCCATCGGGCGGGAAAGGGGTGCTATAGGAGACAGCAGGGGTTGGGACCAGGCAGGACAGCAATCTGGGAAGCTGGGGGAGCAAGTGGGGGGTGGGGCATGTGGGCCCTGCAGGGGATGGGTGGTAGCCCCTGAAGGGGCTATTTGGCTCCTGGTGGGGAGCTTTGGCCCCCAGTAGTGGGGCTGTAGCCCCCAATGGGGGGGCCTGAAAACATATAGGTATTTAGAATTCTTTTTATTATGATGATACAGACACTGCCGCGCTTCCAATCGCTTTAACACTGTAAATATAGCAATAAAACATTGCCCAACCAATCTCCCTCTATCTCCCTCTCTCTGTGTATATATAGTGGTCTTTTTGTTTTAATTGTGGAGGAACATGGATTTCAGGGTATTTTACAGAGTGACTTTGGATTTTTTTATTGGGGATTTTTCAGTTTTCCAATAGGGGACACTAGAATTGTTGCTAGGGAGGCCATTGGCAGGATTCTACCTGCTCAGAGCAGGCACCTTGGATGCAGTTGGCTGTGGCTGACCTCCTGGCCAGCTGGTGCCAGGAGGACATGTTTTGACAGTTTGAAGCAGGCCACCACACTGGGAACATCTGGGCAATAGCTGTCCAGATGGCCAGGCAGGGGCACACATGGCAGTAGTGCTGCACAAAGGCCAGTGCTGCAGCCACAGCCCACTGGCAGCTGGCCATGCAGTCCGCATCCAAGTCTGGCAGGTGAGCAGCAGGTCACAGCCAGGCAGCAGCCCCCACTGCCAGACTGCTGCAGTGGGTAAAGGGTGCAGGGAATTCTCAGGGCTGCTTCGGCAGTCCAGCTGGCACAAAGGATGGTGTCCCCAGGTACCAACTGGCTGGGCCCCAGAAGTTCCTGAGAGTGAGTAGCCCTGAGCTACTTGCCAGGGCAGCTTTTTATACTGATGGGGCCAGGACAGGGTGGTTTTTTTATACTGCTGGGGACAGCACAGGTACTAGCCCTGGGCTCTAGCTCCCCCTGGCTGCAGATCCAGGAGGAGCCAGGCAAGGTTATTTTGCCCAAAGTGGCACAATTTGCTCCACACCAAAGTGCATATCTGGGCACATGTGCTGAGGCAAAAAGCCCTGGCTCCAATTTGCACTGCTTCTATTTGAGCTGCTACAAGCGCACGTGCTTGCATGCGTGGACGCGCCTAGTGTGTGTCACTTGCTCCCTTAACTGCCAGTAAGAAAATAGCAGGAGTGTTATAGCTGTGATGGTTCAAGGGATATGGAATATGCAGGACCCAGGATTTGTTTGGTAATACCTTTCTTATTAAACCAGCTATAAAATTGGGAGAGAGATTAGACAAGCTTTTGGGACCAAAATGACCTTCCTTGCAGCTTGTCTAATCTCTCAACTGTAGTTGCTCCTGATAAAGGATATTATCAAACAAATCTGAGTAAGCAAGAAAATGCACTTCTACAGTGATCAACTATTTTCTTTATTCTCCCCTCCTGTCTGAGGCCAAGTTTTTCTCTTTGACATATCTGCATTTAACCCATACATTATAACCTCAACCAGATTGTCATGTAGCTCTGGATAGCTTGATCAGTGCTTGAATGCTGTTGTAAACTTTTCTCATTAGAGGTTCTACATTTGTTACTACTTATATTTGACATACATAAAACCATTACAGAGGAAACTAGAATTATAAACAGTGCATGTGACTCAAATGCATTTTTTTAGATCAAGATCAAATTCCTAATCTGCTCGTGGGGGGAAGGAGAGGGAGAGGACATGTAAAAATCTATTCTTTTTTTAAATACCTTCCCCCCCTCCATTCTTCCATTATTTCCTTTAATACATAAAACTCTTTTCTTTTTTTTGGGCTTATGTGATAAGCATGTTTATGTTCACTTACAGCTATGCAAAGAATGTGCTGTTAAGTCAGTAACTTCTGCACTCTGGAGTTATTATTGAAGGGGATTTTTGCCATATAGATGCTGTTTTTTAATGCCTACTGTTACAGTTTGGTATTTATCAAAGATAACTATCATACATTTATTACATTCTCCTGGTGGCTGGCTATGATGCAACATTTTTCCACCTGCCTTATAAATTCCTGGGTGATTCTAATTCTTCTGTACAGCAGTGAGACCAAGTCTGTAAGTGTTTCTTTTTGTGATGTCTGCTAAATATTTTCGCAGTGAAAGAAAATACTCATTTGAGTAATAACATACCTATAGTGCTTAAAGTACTGAATCTTGTAAGTGTGATGAAAAAGATTAAAGGAAGTTGTGCTTGTATTTTAAGAATTCTGAACATTCAGGATCAACTACTCCATCACCCACAAGTCAAGAAACATCATCTGTGTCTCTGAATACTAGTTCTGATGGGGTGAGGCATCGCAGCCTTCTACAAGCACAAAGCCATCCTGTGCAAAGTCACCAGTTTCCATATTTAAGGCAAGGGTAAGTGAAATTGGCATAGTAATTAACATCTTGCTATGTTTAAGTACCCTTCTCAGTTTTAGATTTTTCAGTTGAATATTTGGCCACTCCGTGATCTAGCACAGTAGTTCTCAACCTTCTTTGACTTGAGGCACTTCTTTGTAACTTTTGTGGATTGAGCAGCACCCCATTTCAAGACTTAAGTTATTACAGTGTCTACCTCTCGGTAGAGAACCCAGGTAGTGGGGGCAGGTAGTAGCTAGGCAGAAATGAGTCTGAGTCTGCACTTACCTCCTCATACTTTAAGGCACCTTCAGAAGATCTAGTGGCACCCCAGAGATGCCTATCACCCTGATTTGAGAATCACTGGTCTAGGCAGTGGTTTTTACTTAATATGTTTTTCAGAATTCATCAGAAAGCAACAATAGCACTTAGAAATATTTTGTGTATCTTATTTGCTAGTTTTGCTGATATTTGGTTACTGAGTAAGCAGTATCAACATTTCATTTCATATTTTCTTTCTTTTTCTCTTACCATTGCTGCTGTTCTGTTCTATTGTTGTATGGTATAGCTGTAATATCATATTTCAGCCAGAAGATGTGTCCCCAGGCATCAGCTGACTTTTTCTCTTCCTAATCAGTTAATAACCATCAGGGTTAAATTATTAAAAGAATGGTATTGAACTTTTATTTTTTTTTATGGCCTGTACATATACGTAGAAACCATCTGATGGCTCTGTTCTTGTCCAGATTAGATCAGATTGTGTAAGTAATTCTCAAATAGCCTCTTATAGCTCTTATTTATGGTATGTGTTTTAGAAATGTACAGCAGACCTTAACAGACTTCCTTCAGATCCTAGAACAATCGTTCTTGACTTTTTAGACTTCAGGCAACTCTTAGTTTTCATTTTTCCCTGAGTTTTCACACTGTTTTTGGCTATGGAAAGATAATAGAGCAATTATGGTCTTGCAAAGAACTCAGACCACAACAGGTCAGAATGCTATTAACATACTAGTAAAATGTATAGTCTGCATAGCTTTTAACTTTGCTTCTTACACATGCATCTTATTCATTTTTTTCTTTTCCTTTCTGTCCGAAGAGAAAAATAATTTGTTTATGATTATATAGGTCCTCAGTGAACACTTTCATTATTTTTTATAAATGCAAATAAAAAAAAGGTTTGTCAGTTATCGGATTGGCATTAGACAAGATGGTTGGTTAATCATTGGCTGTCAGTATCAGCCAAGAAAATCTTTATTGGTGCACCACTAACAAACCCACAAATACCTTCTGCCTCAAGAGTTTGCCGTCCAAGCTGAGAGAACATACAGAGCACTACACAGATGAGAGATGTATATGGCAATGACAATACTTAGCATGGGGACAGCATACCAGATAGTAACCATTGTTTGTAGGCTTGGTAATAGAAATGAGTTAAGGAGAGATTTGAAGTCGGACATTGAGCTGGCCTATTTATAGGGTGTTCCTGTGTTGCACAGTGGAGTATATAAAGTATATGTTGGAAAAATGAGAAAAGGGCAATGCACGTATACACCAGAGAGACCTAGACAAATTGGAAAATTAAACCAAAGGACATCTCATGAGGTTCAATAAGGAGAAATACAAAGTCCCACGTTTAGGGCGGAACAGTCCCATGCACTGGTACAGGCTGGGGACCGACTGGCTAAGCAGCAGCTCTGCAGAAAAGGACCTGGGGGTTACAGTGAACAATAAGCTGAATATGAGCAAACAGTGTGCCCGTGTTGTAAAGAAGTCTAATGGCATACTGGGCTGCATTAGCAGGAATGTTGCCAGCAGATAGCTAGCAGTGATTCTTTCCCCCTGCTTTCAAACTGGTGAGGCCACATCTGGAGTACTGTGAACAGTTTTGGGCCCCCCCACTACAGAAAGGATGTAGACACCTGGGAGAGAGTCCAATGAAGGGCAACACAAATGGATAGGATGCTGAGGGTTGGACTAGATGACTTCCTGAGGTCCCTTTCAACCATAATTTTTCTAAGTTTCTATGATCTTAAGTGGGAAGAAGCAGTGAGATTTTTAACACAGCTTGGGAAGGATGACTTGCACTGCTAGATCAAATGTAAATCTGATTCAGCTTAAACCAGCAAGGGGTCTGGGGCAGACATTGTATAAATCAGTTTGAGCCAGATCAGCTAAGTCTGATACTACATTCAACTAGGTTTATTTCAAACTAGTTTCTGCCATTTTCAAAGTGGTTTATGTGCACTGAACATCTGTTCTGTTACAGGTTTAAACCAGTTTCATAGTTTTTAGGGTTGGAAGGGACCTGAACAGATCATCAAGTCCGACCCCCTGCCCTGGGCAGGAACGAGCACTGGGATCATAATACCCCAGCCAGATATCTATCCAACCTCCTCTTGAAGACTCCCAAGGTAGGGGAGAGCACTGCCTCTCTTGGGAGCCCATTCCAGAGCCTGATGGCACTAACCGTAATGTAATGCCTCCTGATATCAAGCCCAAACCCTACTCTCAATCAATTTGTGGCCATTATTTCTTATTATCCCAGGTGGTGCCCAGGGGAACAGAGCCTCACCTATTTTCTGCTCGCCTCCCCGGTGAGTTTATAGATGGCCACCAGATCCCCTCTCAGTCTTCTCTTGTGGAGGCTGAATAGATTCAGGCCCTTTAGTCTGTCTTTGTAGGGCCTGGCCTGCTGCCCTCTGACAATGTGAGTGGCCCTCCTCTGGACCCTCTCAAAGTTAGCCACATCCCTCTTGAAGTGCAGCATCCAGAACTGGATGCAGTACTCCAACTGCAGCCTGACCAGGGCCGCATAGAGAGGGAGGATCACCTCCCTGGACCTGCTTGTGATGCACCTGTAGATGCCCGACAAGATGCGGTTAGCCTTACTGACTGCTTCCTTACATTGGCAACTCATGTCCATCCTGGAGTCAACAATGACTCCAAGATCTCTTTCAGCCACTGTGTTGTTGAGAAGGGTGTTCCCCAGCCTGTAGATATGTTGCAGATTCCATCTCCCTAAATGCAGCACCTTGTACTTGTCTATGTTGAATTCCATTCTATTCTCATCCACCCACCTCTGTAACCTGTCTAGATCTAGCTGGATTCTGTCCCTCCCCTCCAGTGTGCCCACTTCTCCCCACATCTTTGTGTCATCAGCGAATTTGGACAGCGTGCTCTCCACACCCACCTCCAAGTCACTGATAAAGATGTTGAATAGCACAGGCCCAAGGACCGAGCCCTGGGGAACTCCACTACCCCCATCTCTCCAGGTCAAAAATGACCCGTCCACCACCACCCTCTGGGTATGACCATCTAGTCAATTTGCCACCCATCTGAATGTGTAGGCATCCATGCTGCAGTCGCCTAGTTTTTTATGAGAATGGGGTGAAAAACAGTGTCAAAGGCCTTCTTGAAGTCCAGGTAGATAACATCCACCTTGGTGCCCACATCCAAGGACTTTGTGACTTGGTCATAAAAGGAAACAAGGTTAGTCAGGCAGGATCTGCCTGCAGTGAACCTGTGTTGGTTGCCCCTGAGCATTACCTCTCATGCTGGGCCCCTGCAGATGTGCTCTTTGATAATTTTCTCAAAGGTCTTTCCAAGGACCAAGGTAAGACTAACTGGCCTATAGTTACCCAGATCCTCCTTTCTTTCTTTCTTGTAAATGTGGACCACATTAGCCCTTTTCCTGTCCTCTGGGACCTGGCCAGAGCACCATGTGCACTCATACAGCCGTGCCAGGGGCCCTGCTATGGCCTCCACCAATTCCCTCAGTGCCCTTGGGTGAAGAGCATCCAGACCTGATTTAAACGTGTCCAGCCCTTCCAAAAGTTCCCTAACTATATTGTCCCTGACCCTAGGCATGGCGTCGTGTCCCCTGAGCCTGTCTGTAATCCTAGTGGGGGAGTTGTCTCGGTCCCTGCTCAGAAATATGGAGGCAAAGAACTCATTGAAGAGATCAGCTTTTTTCTTTGCTGCAATCACCAGATTGCCAAGCCTGTCCTATAGGGGCCTCACATTACGTGGTGCCTTTTTCTTACTCCCTATGTATTTGACAAAGGACTTTTTGTTATCCTTAATTTTGGTTACCAGCCCTAGTTCCATCTCTGCCTTGGCCTTCCTAACAGCCTCCCTGCAATCACGAGCGACAGAGGTGTAATCCTCCTTGGTGATAGCTCCTTGCTTCCACTAATTGTATGCCACCTTTTTACCCTCGGGCCCTCTTGGGTGCCTTTACTGAGCCAAGGGGGCTTTTTAACATTCTTGCCCCCTTTGGTTCATGTTGGGACTGACTCCCTCTGAGCTTGGAGAATCGTCTTTTTTAGAAACAACCACCCGTCCTGGACTCCCATCTCATTGAGGCTCTGAGTCTCCAATGTCTCTCTTACTAATCTCTTTAGCTCATTGAAGTTGGTCCTCCTGAAGTCAAGGACTTTTGCCTAACTGCTTGCTTTCACCACCCTGCACCAGATAGTGACCATCATCTGCTGGAATTTACTAACACCTAGGTATCTGAGCACCTGCAGATTCCTGGCCAGGTCATCACCTGTGGCAAGGACCAAGTCCAGCAAGGCATTTCCCCTGGTGGGATTGTGTACCTCCTGGGTTAGGTGAAGGTTCTCTATGCAGGATAAAAACCTACGTGAGCGTTCAGACCTGGCTGACTGATCCTCCCAGCAGATGTCTGGGTAGTTCAGGTCACCCATGACAACCACATTCCTTGGCCTTACAGCCTCCGTGAACTGACCTGAAAATTCCAGGTCCAGCTCATCCCCCTGGTGAGGCAGTCCGTAGTAGATGCCCACTATCAAGTCCCTTTCCCCATGAACCCTTTGCATTTTAACCCAGAGCGCATCAGTTTGCCCCTCTTCTGAACCCATGCTGATAATTGAGGATGTGTACTGCTCTTTAACATAGAGCACTATCCCTATCCCCCTTTTTTCCTTACTCTGTCCCGTCTATACAACCTGTAGCCCTCGATGTCTACTGCTCAGTTGTGGGTAGAATCCCACCAGGCTTCTGTAAGCCCAACCAGGTCTGGGTTTTTGCTAGCTAGCAGGAGGGCGAGTTCCTCCTGCTTATTCCCCATGCTTCTAGCATTTGTGTAGAGGCAGTTGAGATCTCCTATGGATGTTCGTGCTGCCCTCTTGTTCTCAAGCTTGCCTGGGCCCTTGTCACTTACCTGTGTTGTTCCTGCTTGCGTCACCTGGCTTGATGTCGAAGTGTCATCTTGCACTTATGCATCCCCATCCCCTGACAAAGCTAGTTTAAAGCTCGCTGTACGAGATCAGCCAACCTGGAAGAGAAAACATGCTTACCTTTTTGGGGAGAGATGTAGCCCATCCTGCCTTAGCATGTCTTCTGTGCGGAAGTGTGGGTCGTGGTTGAAGAATCCAAAGCCCGCCCAGTAACACCAGCTCTGAAGCCACTGGTTGACCTCTCCGATGCAGGCCTCATGGTGCCGTCTGCATCTGCTCACCGGAAGAACAGATGAGAAAACCACTTGTGCTCCCGTCTCCCTAAGCTTGTCCCCCAGAACCTTGTAGTTTCTCATAACGTGGTCCAGACTACTCCTGGCCGCGTCATTAGTGCCCACATGGATGGTACTATGATCACTTAAACTGGTTTATGTGTAATGTCATTCCCTAGCCTAAGTGTTGCTCACATTCTTTGTACAACTCTCCTATTATTGTTGCTTTTGGTATCCATGAATTGAAGCTAGTGTATAGCTTTAACCCCTGGACAATAAAAATGTAATTCAGCAGTCTCCATAGAATACTTACCAATTCTACAGTAGAACTACAAATATCTGGGACAGGTGTTGCTGGTTGGCAGTTGCTTCAGACATCACTGCCTTTGCCATATACTTTGTTTGCAAGCTATAATTGGTTCCCAAACATTCTTCACAACATGCTCTAAACAAATGAGGGGTTGAAAAATATCTCTAACTGTTAGCTAGTGTGAGAACTACCTGTGCTTTCTTGTTCCACTGGTGCTTAACACGTCACCACTCCCACACCAGTTATTAGTATTGCTCCTGTACACCATTAATCCTATTCACCCCAGCAAGAAATAAATCCTTTCTCAAACCTTATTCTCTTACTGTGACCTTTTTCTTTACACACTCCCCCTCCTCCCATTAAATGTTGACTGTTGCCAAATTAATTAATCTTAATTCTGTCAGCCACTTACACGTGGAAGGTACACTTTCCTAATAGGACTGTTCTGAGGCTGCGGTTGTTACTGAATGTGCAGATGGGTCTTGGCCTTTCCTGGTCCAATCTTCTGTAGATGGTTTTCTGGGGAGTAGTAGTAGTTTCAGCCTGTTCTACTCTGCAACCCTGCCAGACTTCTGAACTGGTCTGCTCCTTGCCCCTCCTTTGTCTTTTCTGGAGTACACTGGAAGGAGTGCATATCCCCTCTAGATAACAAGCCAGCTCTTGGACAGTGTTGTTACCTTGAACGGTTCTCTCACTGTGGTTTATTTTTGGTGAATTCCTAAATTTCATGCCTCCTTTATTAGGTTACTACAGTGGTTTTCAAACTTTTTCAGCTGAGCCCTGCTTTGAGTTATAATTTTTTTCACTTCACGCCACCCCAACCCAGACGGAACAGACATGTAAAATATACTTTCATAAACTTAATAGAGACTAAAACAATTTAAATGGCCCAATTAAATTACCTACGCTTGTAAGTTTCAAAGTCACAGATACTGTACTTAATGACTTTAGCTGTTTCAGCTTCTGCCTTTCGTTTCCAAACAATATCTTTTGGCAATAAGTACCGATCCATTTTCGCCTCGTACTACTATGAAAAATAGCAAACTCGCTGGCAGAATAAGCCACACTGCACAAAAGCTTGTTGTAATCTTTTCTGTGTGTTCTAATAGTAGGTATGATAGGTATATTAAACCGGAATGTGGGAAATGTTGTTGCTATGGAAATGATTGCTGGCTTAATTAAGTACATTGTAACACTTATGAAATCAGTTGCAGAAGGTTCACTTGTGCTCTTCCAATGTGTGATGTTGTCAAATATAACTTTTATTTTGTATAATAATAAAAGTAAAATATGCGTTGTGCATGGTGCCCCTCCCCCCATTTTCCTTCACGCTCCCCTGGCAAGGCACCCCACAGCTTGAAAACTGCTGGGTTACTAGTAAGATATTGGTAGCTACATAATTACTGTGCTAATGGCTGTCATTTTCCAAATATGTTTTCTCACAAGTCAACATTGCAAGTTGCAGCAGCATTGAGAAACTGTTGAATGGTCCTCACGGCTTGACAGTGTAAGGTATAAAGGTGTAGCTTGCTTTTCGCAAATGGAAGTATCTAGTAAGCCTGGTAATAAGGCATGAAAATTGCTTGTGTGTGTAAGAGGTAAAAGGAGCTTTAGGACATTCCATGACTGAAGTCTCCTAGGCCATGGACAGGCATTAAATTTGTAGCACTAAGTATGTGTACAGCCATTTAAGCTATTTTAGTGTCTTGGTAGTGCTACAAAATAGTAGTACTTTCAAAAAGGAACTTCTGGATTTTCTAGTGCTAATATTAATGCCTGTACATAGTGTGACATGGGTTTCTAGGGCTATTAACATCCCATATTCTGCTTTCCCTCCTCCCATCCCCTAAGGGGGAGAGAGGGAAGGACAGTGGCTGGCTTCCTGATAGCCTGCCCAGCCCCAAGCAGTTGGGGGATCTTGCTGCTGCTACTGCAGCAGCCAGTGGAATTGGAGGGCTGCTGTCATATGGCTGTGTGCCTTGTCTGGTGTTCTGGCTTCAGGGGCTGCAGTGTCCCCACAACTGCTTGAGCAGCTCTTCTCGGCTGTGCTTTGACAGCCATTGTCTGAAGACCTGTGGTATCCAGCCATGGGGCAGCAGCCAGTGTTTTGTCATGGCTGTAGCTCCTGCCTGGCCCTGCAGTTTAGCTGCAGGTGCCAGAACACTGATTCAACAAGAGCCCATCTTTTGGCAACCACAGCAGCAACCTTGGGGAAGGGGGAGGAAGGGGTGGCTCGCAGGCAGCCCCATCAGCTCTTGGCAGTCTGAAAGTACAGACTTGTCCAGCCACTGTCACCAGGCCTAAATCAATCTTGCTGATTTCTCAGAATGAGCCTGAGGCACTGTAGAGCCCGCTAGTTAACTTTAGCTTTTTAAATATCTTGGTTTCCAGTATCTTTGTAGGAATGTTTCCTGTAATTTGGTTAATAACTTTTGCCTTGTACCAAAGTATGTAATAAGTAAATGCAAAATGATTCTTTGAAAAGTAGCGGGATATTCCTTGTCTCAGTGTTGGACATATTAAAGTGAAGGATTTGGCTGGATGACTTGTGCTCAGATTTGAGCTGCGAGTCTGATGGAGAGAGTGCGTGGTGAGATTAGACATAGGTTCTGAACAGTCTCCTTTTTCTGTCTTCTGTCCCTTCTTCTCTTTGGCTTCTCCTAGTGCATCTGAATGGCTGCTAGGCAAGTGGGGCCTTTTAAGGTAGGGGTGTCAAACTCATCCAGCGTGGGTTGCTGGGCTGATCTGCAGGCCTGATTGAGGCCACACATTGGGCCCAGTGCACAGGGCTAGTCTGACAGGGTGCTGCATGCAGCATGTGCCCCATACTGGTCCCCTGTGCTGTGTGCAGCCAGTCCAGCCCAGTGCCTCACATGCAGCATGCACTGTCCCCCCCCCTTCCCCCACCCGGGTCTGTGTCGCACATGGTATGTGGGTTGGAACTGGCACTGGGTGCTGCATGCAGCACAGAGTCTGAGGTACAAGCTGTATGTGGTGCCTGTGCC
This sequence comes from Gavialis gangeticus, assembly GCF_001723915.1. NCBI lineage: Eukaryota > Metazoa > Chordata > Crocodylia > Gavialidae > Gavialis > Gavialis gangeticus. Next base: position 27,985,268 of record NW_017729006.1, on the reverse strand, counting down.
AGATGGGCCCTGTGTCCTGGCTCTAGGGCCTGTCTGGATTGGATGCTTAGGCTGTCACTGTGCTGGAACTGGCATGCAGGGTCAGTCTAGTGGGGCACTGCATGCAGTGCATGCCTCGTGCTGGTCCCTTGTGCTGTGTGATTCCCTTGTTTTAAGGTATGGACAAGCTTTTATTTGTAGTACTACAAAATTACTTGGCACTTTGCAGCATTACAAAAACGTAGTGCTTTGGGGGTGTATAGGTGTTCAGCTACCCTGGCTGGAGAGCTGCAGATTCAAAGGGGGCTGCTTCTTGTGTTGCCTCCACTCAGGGATGCTAGATCATTGTCTGCTTGCCCTCTCCCCTGCCAAAAGCATCCCCTGTAACTTATAACTATATGGACATTGCATGTAGCGCTGCAAAACCGAGAAGGTAGTCTTTGAAAATGCTACCATTTCATAGCACTTTAGGCATCTCTGTAATGCTACAAACAGCTTGAAAGGGTGTATGCTTGATTTTATTTTTTGTGGTTTTTGTTTAATAACTACAGTGGTGTACTTAGCCCTACAAATGTAGTGCTTTCCAGTGGCTTTAGTGCCATCTTTCCAAAGAGTTTGTTACCCACGGTAGGGATATAGTCTTCAGTAGGATTACATGATTTGAAATATTGCTACCTGCAATCAGAAGAAACAAGTTTCATGTTCTAGTGGCTGTGATAGACTCACATCAAGATGTTTGGGAGAGAACTGGAAATCTTCTAAAAATCTACAAGATCCTGTGTACCCCGGGAGTTATGAAGTGTTTACTACTTTCGGCCTCCCTGTAAGAGCTTTAAAAACTTCTGTATGTGAAAGATTCCCTAGGGAGCAAAATGCTGTATCTACAAAATAGATGTATGATGAGTGCAGAGTAGCAGACTTCCTACAGTGTCCTCCCAGTGTCATACAACCATGTTCTGCAGAAGCCCCTCTGGAGATGAAAGATTTAATTTTCTTTTTATGTTTATTCAGTCCTTGGTGTTTCTGATTGTATTAGCTGTGTATTCATTGGAGCTTCCTCCTTATAAGAAATGAGACAATCTCTTGAAAAGTCTTTAGTGCTGGCATCTGTATATATGGAGTCTAATGGGGGATGTGTCTATGTGAACATACAATATTTTTCAGCAGCTTTTATTTAAGAAGCAAACTTAATTTTTTTATTATAATAAGGCATTAACCTTCAGTGTTTTGACTACAAACCCATCAGTTGAAGATGTGGCTAATGATCATCTCCAGCTACAACAAATACACTTTTAGAATGGAAATAATTTTACCTAGTTCTTGTACCTTTAAAATGGTGCATTGATCATCCGATTGTTGTGGTTACATTTTATATCCAATGAAGTGCTTTTCATTTTTTATAGTAATGCAGTTGATGTAATGGATTGGGCATTATCCAGTGGATGTCAGTTAGGTCTTATTGATGTTGTGTTGTCTCACATGGAGCAAATAGAAGTGCGTGGGGCGGGGGGGAGTACTTTGTCATCTATTTTAAATGATGCATTTCTACTCTGTTAATAGCCATGTCATAAAATTGTTTATCTTTTAATTTTCTACAGTAATGTAGGTAACCAGTTTCCAGGGCAAGGTGTTCCTACTGGATTTTCTATGTACCCTGCATTCAGCCCTTTACAGATGATATGGTGGCAACAAATGTATGCACGTCAGTACTACATGCAATAGTAAGTTAACTTGTGTATTCTTAGTGCTTGGATACCCTGATGAAAACAAGATATAAAAAGCTTAGATAGCTGCTGTGTGAGATCTATAATTTCAATGTCTGGGGGGTTTTGAAGTTTATTCTTTTTACACTGAACATACTTTTGCTGAGGGAATTAAAGTTTTCTTTTAATGCAGGTTAGTTTTATGTTCCAGGAAACATTTTATTAAAATATTTATAGTTGGAATGTTCATATAAAACTTTTAAAATTCAGCTTCTTATGGCCAAGAAAATTCCTCTACTGACTGAAATGGATTATCTTGTTTTTAAACCAGAATACCCGGGGAAATGGGCTTCTTTTCCATCAGTGTCTTTTGCTCATTTGGAAATTTAGCCTCTGATGTTGACTCCTTTTTGTTAGTTAACATAGGAGTTGAGAATGCAGTGTGGAAGTAACACACAACTGCTGAGGGAAATCTATCCACCAGTAAAGACTTGGGCTGAGAAAAGGCATGATTATAATGGGTGTAGATGTGGACAAATAGTAGTATAGTCAGCTGGAGAAGTATTTCCCATGAAGTCACTTCCTAATCTGGAGGTTCACTGCAACTTTTTTGTGTTTCTATGGTGGTTGTCTATAAGAGGAGCCAGAAGGAAGTTTGGGTTCAAATGTTTTCCGTACAAAACTGGCTTTTCAGAAAATGCACATTTAAATTTTTAGCCAAGCTGCTGTTTCAGCCCAAGTGACATCCAGCACCGAGCCAGCCAGATCAGCAGCTGCACAGCCTGTAAATTCAGAGCATGTTCCTGCAAATGAGCCCGCAGCAGCGCCAAACGTAGCAGCACCAGAGAACAGGCCTGTAAACCAGAATGTTCAGATGAACGCACAAGGAGGTCCTGTCGTGAATGAGGAGGACTTCAATCGAGACTGGTTGGACTGGATGTACACGTTCTCCAGAGCAGCCATTCTTCTCAGCATTGTGTACTTCTATTCCTCCTTCAGTCGTTTTGTCATGGTAATGGGAGCCATGCTACTTGTTTATTTGTGAGTAAAAAAATTTTGGTTAAATATGGCTCTTGCTTAGACATGTAGAATGTCTGTCTGTGTGTATTTATCAATGTAAGAAAATACTATATTTTTTTTTAATATAGCATTTTTTGGATCACTTTATTTGGACTGAAAGTTTGAAAAACAAACACTTGATAATGGAGAAATTAACCATCCTTATTAATAAGGAAAACACATGAGCAAGAACTTCAAATAAATGGAACAGGGTTTTCAAATGTATTCTCAAAATATTTTTATGATAGTTCTTGATTCTGTATTCCTCTGTCTGTCCCCCCTACTAAAAATTGAAGACAAAAACCCTTATCACAAAAACACTGCATTTGTATGTTGAGTATAGCAACGGAATAACTGTTGCAAGGAAAACCTGCAACTGTTAGCAGGACTTGGGGTATGGAGAAACATCATGTTTACCCTGGTGAAAAGTAAAAAAAACATAGGGGACAAAGTTAACTTTGCCTGAAAGAAGCAGGGATTAATCTCCAACTGTGTAAGAGTATACTAGTTCAGGCTTTGTCAGGTCCCACTGATCCTGTGAGTAGTCATTTGCTAACATTTACTCTTTTCCACTTTAGTGATGAGGTACAGTGATAAGTAGAGGTGCACCAATATATTGGCACTGATTAAAAGGAATATTAACATTTTCAACTATCAGCTTTTTTTGTCTGGTATAGTCAGTAATATACCAATTAAATATAATATGTCTTCTGGCCAGGGCCCCCAGATGCTGCATACGTGAACACAGCTGCATGGATGCACTGGCCAGGAATGGAGCTGGGCAGCGTGGAGACATGAGGGGCTTGGGGGAGGGGAGGGGCAGGGGGGGAGGCAGGGCCAGATCGAGGTCCCCATGGTGAGGGAGGAGCTGGGGCAAGGGCAAGGTGGTGAATGGGACCCCTGGATGAGCGGGATGGAGCTGCGGGCGGCTTATCTAAAGGATAAGCATCTTGGCACTTAAAAATGGTGGTGGAGGTGCTTGAATTAAAGCTCATCAAATGAGCTTTAGTTCAAGCACTGCCACCATCATTTTTAAGTGCTGAGACACTTCTAAGCGGGGACAGGGGCAGAGACTGTCTGCCCACTTTGGCAGCTCTTCACCCTGTTGCCTTTGCTCCAGGAGCTGCACACTGGCCATGTGCCCCCTCCTTGTCCGGCTGTAGCTGCAAGCTGTGCCCCCAGCTGCTGGCTGGGTAGTGGGCACAGTGCGGCCAGCGTGCGGCTCCCAGTGCAAAGGCAGCAGGGCAAAGAGTGCCAAGCCCACAACAGGAAACTTGCATCTGTCCTCGCACCGGTTAAAAGCATCTTGATGCTTAAAAATGGTAGTGGTGGAGCTTGTACTAAAGCTCACTCAATGAGCTTTAAGCACCCCCACTGCCATTTTTAAGTGCTAAGATGCTGATCCCCTGGACGAGCCACCTGCAGCTCTGTACCACTCCCTCGGGGTCCCATTCACTGCCCAGCAACCCTGCCCCACTCACCCTCTCACCATGAGGGCCTTGATCTGCCCGTCCCCATGACCCTTCCCCTCCACAGACTTACTTACAGGGCACGGCTCTCTGTGCTGCCCAGCTGCATTCCTGTAAATTGGTTATTGGATCAGTATCAGCCGATATGCCTGGTGAGGGGTCGGCTATTGACATCAGCCAAAAAAATCTTTATTGGTGCCCCCTAGTAATAAGTGCATGCACTAAGCAGCTACCCTGGGATAGTCAGAGGTCTGATTCCATTGATCTTGATGTAATTTACATTGGTCTACTGAAATTACACGGGGGATGGTTTTGCCAATTTGTTTCTTTAGGAGATAAGTAAAAGAGGAACTAACATTAATGCAATTGAAAGACATGTTTGCATGAGCTTAAATTACATCGCTTGTTTAATGGTATAGGATCTTAAAGGTGAACTGCAAACTTCAACTCTGCTTTGAATTAAGCACATATGTGATTTGTTGTGTGCACTCCATCAGAGATGCCAAGGATTCCATTATTTAGAGTTATCAGAAGAGGAAAGCTTTTACTACACACTTAATTTTTTTAAAGGAAGCTGCTACCTTCTACCAGTTTTTACTACAGAATTTCAGAGGTCATTAATGATTTTAAAAAAAATCTTCTCCCATTAAAGGGCCCTATTGGGATATGAGAGAAAGTAGGACGTGTCATATAATACACTTGCATTGCACTGCAGGTGATTTAGAAGATGTACATTTCAGTGAATGCAGGTTTAAAAGATGAGCTCCTCTAAAGCTATTGATTTTTACATGGTGGACAACTGATTTACAGTGCACAGATTCTAAAATATAGCATGGGTTGAAAGAGGCTACATAACTTGTGCTATCAGCCATTGACTAAATTTTCAGTCAGGCTAGTTCTGAAAAAATTCTAACAGACTGCCTTGTGGAACTTATTAAAACTTACAGAACACTGACTTTTGCCATAGTTATGCATGGTTCTGAAATAAATTTTCCCCCAATCTGAAGGACCTCTCACCTTGGTTTTGGGGCTTTTTTTGGGGGGGGGGTAGGAAAGAAGGGGGAAAGATGCTGTTTTACGAGGTTAACCTAAAATAAAAGAGCTTCCTCAAGAGATATTTAATTTTTGCTATTCGAGTTAATAGGAATCTGTTAAATTACTTCTACCTAGAAATAATCGGGTTCCATTATCTCTGAAAAATCTAGTCAGAAGAAGAATGCTCTGCAAATAAGTTGAATGAGAGATCATTCCATAGGTAGAAATTATCTTTTCCACTTGTAGAAGCAATTTTGCAGGTTTACAATTTAGAGGCATACTGTACTCAATTGTTCATTTTATTGAATAGACACCAAGCTGGATGGTTCCCCTTTAGGCAAGAGGGAGGCCAGCAACAGGCAGCGAATAATGCAGAAGTAAACCACGATGGGCAAAATGTAAATAACCCTGACCTTGAAGAGATGGTAGGTGAAAACAAGCTTGGATGTTTCATATTTCCTTATGTGTATTCCACATTTCTGTTAAATGAATAGTAGTACAAAATTGAAGCTTGAATTTGGAGGGCATAAAGATAGAAAATGCATTTTCCTTTTTCTCTTACAATAAAGTTAACCTCTGTATAAGATATTTCTGGAAGTGAAGAGAAACGTTGTTTTTAAGTGGTAGCCATTAAGGATTTTATGTAAAACCAGTTCAGTGCCATCCCTACCTTTTTCTGTCTCTGCTTGGTACAGAGCTTAAAGAATTGATAATTAGATTTCTTCCACCTCCATGCATATTCTGTTTATGCTAGTAGTCCTTATGGGAAAGGGTTGCTTTGATGAAATTGTTACTTTGTGGAAAGCTTCTCCCCTTCAAATGCACTTAAACCACTTAAACAATTTTTTCTCTTTAAAGGAGCGACTTATGGATGATGGGATTGAAGAAGACAGTGGAGAAGATACAGGCGAAGATGCAAATACAGAGCAGCAGCCTGGATTTATGGCTTCAGCTTGGTCCTTTATCACCACCTTTTTCACATCACTCATCCCTGAAGGGCCTCCACAGGTTGGCAATTAGGCTGAATAGGAACTGTGACAGCCAGCATTAACAGCTGTACTTAGGAATGGAGCTGACTGCAGGGGTATTTTAAATACAGTGCAATTTCAAAAGATTTATAACATAACTCTTTGATCATGGTGTACAAAAATGTGTATTTTTCCCTTTTAGCTTTCTCATGCATTTGAATATTTTAAGCACAAGTGGACTACTAAATGCTTTTTTTTTTAAGATTCTTCTTTTTGTAAAGAAGAATAAAATGTAAAGATATTGGTCTTCCATGTTTATTTTAATTTTTGTGTAATACACTGAGACAAGGAGCTTGTAGCTTGTGTGCACCATTATTCCTTTTAAAGAGCTGTTGAAGTATAAATGTTGTCAAACCTTCCAAAATGAGATTTATCTGCCCTAGTAAATCTAACTTAACTTTGAAGCTCTTGATAGTTCTAAAGCAAAGATGTAAATCCTCTTCTAAGTTTTATATTAATGGCATTTCCAAAACAATGCTCTTCAGACAAAGTATTAAGTTTTTAATGGTATGTTTTCCTCATGCCATAAATTACTTAAGCCTCTCCTTTCCTCTGTAGAAAGCCAAAAAGCTTAAATATCTTGAGGCTCTTCTCAAGAGAATTTTGGGATATATTTGACAGCTCTTTAAAAGAGAATTAACAGTGATGAAATGCATCATAAATGTTTGATACACGCAGTACTTTTTTTTAAAAATGTACTGGAAAACAGACCTGTAAATTTAGTTTTTATAATAAAAGCAGTTACAATACTTTTTATGTTGGTTTATTTTTATAAACACATTGCTTTGTTGTAAGTGCAACTGTAGCCCTCACTAATGCATCATTAAGGGTAAGGAAACACAGTGTGTGAGATTAAAAGCAATATTGCACCTGCTCTATAATATATCTATAAAGGTAGGAATAATATTGCAGATACAGTCTTGATTTGATATTACCTATTTATTTTTAATCTCGTCAGATTTGTAGAAACACTTTTTTGCAGCCTTTTTGCAGTAAATAAGAATAGGAGTTTACACTTTAATGAAAGGACTAACACACTGCACATCTGAGATGCAATTCTTTGCTGGCTAAAGTAAAATCAGTAGTTCTTTCCTTGCCAGTTTAATAGCAGAATTGTGCAGTTGCATTAAAAAGCATCTTGTATTTTTGGCTTCTCAAGAATCATGCTTTAGCTTATTTAAAATGGCTTGTGTAAAAGAAAAAACCTTAAATAAATAAAAAATCACCTCTTGGCTGTATCCAAACCTGAAGTTTTAACTCAAAGAACAAATTTAGAGATGCTTGCACAAGTGAAAAATGAGGATTTAGATTGGCCTGCTCTTATAAGAATTTTATGCCTGGCAATACTTCCTTGTTGTAGAGTAGTGGTTTTTAGCCTTTTTGTGATTTGCAGACCCCTAAAAAAAATTTTGAATGGAGGTGCAGACCCCTTTGAATTGTGTGGGTATTCACATACTTTTGATTAATTATAGTAACCTTTCGCAGACCCCTTAGACATAGTCTGCAGACCCCCGGGGATCCACGGATCACAGGTTGAAAACCACTGCTGTAGAGCTTTCAACAATAAAGTATGCTTTTGTTTGGCATAAAGCCATCCATGCAGGTTTTTAGACTGTCAAGTTGTTAAACCATACCTGAACACACACTAGAATAAATGGAGCACCTGCCATGAAACAGAAAATAGTCATAAAGAACTAATCCCACAGTCAAATATCAACCCTTCTATGCACAAACACTCATGTATTGTTAATGCTCTGCATCTGTACAGTCCACTTAAAGGCTTCAGGCTCTTTCCTTCCTAGCCATTCTGGGAATACTAAGTCATGTTTTAAACGTGGGGAGGAGCAGGACTTTGTTTTTGGATGATGGGGCAGAAGCTGAAGTAAGTCCCTTCAGTTTACTTGTTACACGTAGGCACTGAGGGATCCAATCTTTGACTGACAGCTGCATTGGAACTTGGCAGGTACCTGACACTTGCCTGTAAAGTAAGTCATCACAAGTGCTTAGGATTTATGGCTCACATTAACAGCCTTAGATGTTGTAGGACTTGAAATATAATAGCTCACTGAACTGCACTGCAGATCTTCAAAATCCCTGGCGTATGAGCCTTCACCTACGTGCTCCCTGAATAGTTTTTTTCCTGCCAGTCTATAAGATGTGAGCCTGTGACATCTGCATTGCTTACAGTATAGTGGCATTCCAGCAGTAATCAGTGGGCCTTGAAGCTCCTACCTTTACTGAGTTCAGGGGAAGAGCAGGGCAGGATTTGGAGAGTAATCAAGAGAAGGAGAAGAAATATGGGAGGATGACATTTGGAAGAGATTTGGAAATTGGTAGGAAAAGAGCAAAGAACTACAGAGGAGTTGGCAAAATAAAAGATGGAAAGCAAATGGTAGAAGAAGTAGAGGCAGAGAAGTGACATAGGGAAGAATATTCAAGACCAGCGCAGAGATGATAATGATTATGATTGTGGTCAGTGAAAAATCAGTTTCTTTTTGGGAAGGGGGCAGGGTGAGTTGCAGATGAAGAGGGGACATAAAATAGGAATGTGTGGAAATTTAAATAAGGAATACAAAAAAAGAAGCAGAGAGAGAAGAACAGCTGACAGTTGAAAGACCTTAACAATGATATCACACCAACCCTGTCAACAGCTTATATTACAAGTAGGGAAGATACTGTGTGGTTAAAATTTTGAGACTCTTGCACACAACTGCTTCCTGAACTTAATGAGGGATACAGCTTGTAGCCGTGTTGGTCTACATGAAAAAGGAATTGCAGCTCTTGGTAGAGGTGATATCTTTTATTAAACCAACTAGATATTTGAAAAAAAAATCTCTTATTTTCAAGCTTTTGAGCGCGCACACCTTTCTTCAGGCATAGGAGAGTGCAAAAATTGTAAAAATTTGTCCTAGGTAGAAATGAAAAATCATATTTTACAGGAGAGCTGAAAGGTGTTGTAAGATCTCCTAGTTGGAAAAGTTCATTTTGTGAAAATTGGGATCAGGTAAGAGTTAGAAGAGTCTATTTACCTCAAAGTTGTCTGATGGCAAACTGCCTCAGCACAAGAGAGCTGCCTTGACAAGAGAAATTCCTTGCCCAGTAGAGCAAGGACCCATCCTTCTGTGAAATATGAAACATAACCAGAAACATCCTGCTTGCCATTAGACAACTTTGAGGTTAATAGACTGGTCCAACTTTTATCTAAGCCTAATTTGCACAAAATGAACTTTTCCAACTAGGAGATCTTATAACACCTTTCAGCTCTCCTGTGAAATATGATTTTTCATTTCCACGTAGGAGACATTTTTACAATTTTTGCACTCCTATGCCTGGAGAAAGGTGTATACACTCAAAAGCTTGAAAATAAAGATTTTTTTTTTCAAATATATAGTTGGTTTAATAAAAGATATCACCTCTACCAAGAGCTCCAATTCCTTGAGCTTAATGAGGACATTAACAAAAATGGTCACCATAACTGATATGCCAGCACATTGTACAGGTGAGAGCAGCACAGTTGCCTGCTAGTTGAATGCATTGTTTTGTTAAAATACCAACTCTGAAAGTAGTTTGTGGTTACTTTCCTTGTGTATAATCTGTATAAACATTTCTCAGATGGTCTAGTACATGGAGATACCAGTTGGCTTAAAAGGCCGTTGTGGTATGAATGTGAAACATGGACATTCACCCTTTCTTACTCCACTCGAAGCATCGGCAAGCAAAATACTATATTTACACAAATTTAAAATGAGATTTTTTTCCCTCCTCCCTCCCTCCCCCTCTTCACACAAACACCTTCAGCATGGGAGGTGGGGGAAATCTTTTGTCTTAAATTTGATTACAGACCAGATACGCAGCTGTGTTGAGCCTCGGAACAGGGCCAGGGTGACTCATGCAGCAGGTAGGGGGTGCTGGGAGCGGGGGACCCCAGGAAAAGGGGTACAGGCCTACCCTGTGTGCCAGCATTGGGCTCTGGGGCTCTAACACTACCTCCTCCTGCACCCCTTGCACCAGGCTTGGGTCCCTTTGGGCTGGCACCACTCCTCCCCACCCTTCTCATGCTGGGATTGGGTCCCAGGGGTCTGGCAATGTCCCTTCCCACCCCTCTCATACTGGGGTTGGGTCCCAGGGGTCTGGCCCTGCCCCTCCCAGCCCCCTTCCCCCCAAATCAGATAGTGTTGGGGCCCAGCACCACCCCTGCCTGTCCCTGTGCATGGGGATTGGGTCCCAGATCCAGTATGCAGGGCCTGGGGCTCTTCATAGATCCAGAGATTTGGCAGCAGGAGAATGGTGCTACCACTCCTGCTGCCAAATTTCCAGACCCAAGAGAATCCCCACAGGTCAGATGACAGCACTGCAGGCTGGTGTTTGAGCACCTCTGGTTCTAGACCGCTGTGCTAATCTCTTGGTCAGGCAGTTTCATGTGGGTGGCTTCCAGCTGTCTGCCACACCTTTCTAAAAGCAGCTGGATTGATCAGACACTGACATTTTTATCCACAGAACAGAATATCATAAGTGAGCTTCTACCACTCATTCGTGATGTGCTTCAGGCATGACTAAGGACAGTCTCCAAGGCTGAGGCAGGTTTACCAGCTCTGGAAATGTGGATGAAATCTGAGGATCAAATATAGCATCCAGAGAAGAATGACTTAGGAATACAAATAAAAACCTTTGCTTATTTCTAACTTTTGCCATTTCTACTTTGAAACATCACCAGGAGGTACCATAATACAATGAATGAGCATCATTTTGCACACTTTGTAAAAGCTGAACAGAGCAGTGATCAACCAAGATCTGACCCTGCTGCTTCTGTGCTTTTACAAGAAAATGTCTTTACAGTGCAGTATTGTGAAGCTGCAGCCTACAGAGTTTCTTTCAAATTTGGCTTGTCCCTTACCTTGGGTTTTCATCTTAAGCTTTGGTCAGGAGTATGCTGAACATGTAATAGCACAGTTGTTATCTTCTTTTTCCAATATGGGTAAGGTTTACCTACAAACTGTTAGAAGGTAGTGGAGGAGTAGAACAAGACAAATAGTCCTAGAATTTTGCTTAGACTTGTTCAAATAAACTCAAAGACCTTGTCTATGCTGGGTTCCCTGTGCAACCTTTTAAAAGTTAGATATATGTATCATTTCAATTTGATATCTACTAAAGCAATTTAGCTCAGTTTTGAGTAGGCTTAAAGCATGTAATTAGAAAGTATGTGTACATTAAGGGGTTTGTACTTGTGCAGCTACATTAATGGCCTAAAACTAAATAGAGATGAGTTGGGTGTGTCTAAAATGTGCCAAAATGCAGTCACAGAAATGAGGACTTAAATGTGATTTTTGTTCATATGTTCTTAAGATGTAAATGTGAACTTGTTTCTGGTAGAAATGAATGAGGGAAGCATCTCTCTCATTTCCCACTAGATGGTGCTAGAACTGCACCCAAGCCTACATCAAGTGAAAACATTTGCTTTTTAGAGAATGTATGTCTCTGTCAGTAGTTCTCAACTTTTTTGGACTTGACACCCCTCCATACCTTCTGTAAATTGAGTGGCACAGTTTCAAAAATGAATATATATATTACATTGTGTACCTTCTTGCAGATGGATGATGGACTGTGGGAGTGGGGGATTAGTCAAGCAGGAACTAGCCTGAGACTGCACTTACCTGCTTATCTCCCCAGACCTTGCTTATCTCATACCTGGAGACACCCTTCAAAGGATTTTGCATCACCCTGGTTGAGCATCATATATCTAGATTCTAGCTAGGTAGGATAGCACTCTTTTGAATTTCACAGTATGAACAATGTATACATGTGACTCTTTTTGCCAGGCTAGCTAAAATTCTGGTTTGGGCTCTGCATGCCTTTAGTAAAATGTCATGTTAATATCCACTCCATTACACAGTCAAACAAGTTCGTCCCAGCCACTTCAGTTTTGTGTTATTAAATTAGTTTCATTCTCTGACTGTTTCGACTAAACCTTAGGGCTCTTGTGTTTGAAATCATGGCAGAGGCCTTAGCCTCTATAATAAATGTGCTTAGTAACAGGTTGGGATTGACACAGATTTTTCCCTTCTAAATCAAGAGTTTGAATTTGGATACTAGTGAGTAAAAGTACTGTAGTCATCATAGTAACACATGCATTGACCATACTAGAACTAATCAGTTCATTAACTCCAGTATCCAGTTGAAGAAAGACCAGTTTCAGATATTTTAGAAGATGGTGCAAAAAAATCTCGTAGGCAACTTCTGACTATGAACTTTCTGACTAAGGATGGTCAAGTATTGAAACAGGCTACCTAGAGAAATTGTGGAATCACCATCCTCAGAAATTTTCAGTTGGCTGGGATGGTTTAGTTGAGCGTGATCTTACCTTGAGCAGGGGGCTGGACTAGATGACCTTGCAAAGTCTTTCAGCTGTACTTTCCTAATTATGGAATAACTTGCAAATACAGAAAGTTTCTCCTTAATGTCCTTCAGTTATGGAGTGGTTTATGTCCAGGTGCATGAAGGCTTACATTCTTTATATCATCTTCTGTAATATCATTGTGGGTAGCCTCACCTACATAAGTATATAATCTTTTATTTAAATCCTTCTCAGCTCTTGGTATCTTGTCATGACAATTCCTCAGGGTAACTAGTGAATAAAATATTTTTCTGCTTACAACATGTTGCCTTCAACTTGTATTGAACAGCCCTTTTCTTGTCTACCAAGAGTAGATGTTTTATTCACATGAAATGTTTGGTGCTCTCATTCTGGTTTCCAGGGAGCAGATTTCCATATCACATCAATAAAAATCACGATTCAAACCCTTGCTGGCTGTCTTAGCAGAGATGTTAGTGAGTTTAATGTCATGAAACAGAGCTTCTCTCTCACTTCTAGAAATGGTCATCCAAGTCAAAATTGAAGCATCTTTCTAATGTATGGTGGTGAAGCTTGCATTGCTTCCTCCACTGCTGTACGTATCTTGGAGACTGAGCCAGAGGTATCATGTGAAAACTGCACCCTGCACAGCAGCATCACTAACAGCACTGCCAGTTACATGGCAGTGACCAATCTGGCAGCGTGGTTGCTGCTTTTTTTTTATTTTTATTTTTTTTACATCCCCCTTCATTATACTATGAGCTCTTAATTCTAAGCTGCTGTCCTTCCAGCAGATTTCACAAACAAATTCCCACATACAAAAATCTTTGGTAATTAGTTTGCTGAAGTACTGAGTTGGACACTGCTCTTGCTTCTCGCTTTCTCTTTCTCATTTGTAATGTAAGACTGGTGTACTTGGGGGGAGTTATGTTGTTATGCTTTGGCATGGCTGGGGAAGAGCTACATCATCATGTATGATTCTTGAAGGCACATAAATGTTCCTTTTTATTTGATTTGATAAAGTAAATGTTTATCTTAATTCATCCAAGTAACTTCTCCCTCCAAACAAACTGTTCTGCAATGTTGCTAGTAGAAAATGACTAACAATATTTTATCTTTTTCCTATGCTGGTGGCTGTATTTTATCCATGAATGGTAGAATTTGTATATTCTATGGTTTTCAAGGACTCCATTTCTATGGTTTTCAAGGACTCCATTTCTAAGGACTTGGAGGGAAGTGGTGGTGATTAGGAACAGTTGACATGGATTTACCAAAAGCAAGTCATGCCTGACCAACCTGATTGCCTTCTATGATGAGATAACTGGTTCTGTGGATGTAGGAAGAGCCGTGGACAGGATATACCTTGACTTTAGCAAGGCTTTTGATAAGGTCTCTTACAACATTCTTGAAAGCAAGCTAAGGTAAGTATGGGTTGGATGAATGGACTGTAAGGTGGATAGAAAACTGGATTGGTGGGCTCTCAGGATCTAATCTTCATAGAGCCTTTAGCAAACACCTTTATCACAGACATAATTTTCAGCTGTCACACTCCACCCCTTGCTTTCTGAAGCACTATGATGGCTACAGTTGAGATGCCAAAGCTGCACGTGCTACATCAGGGAATGGGGAGGGATCTTTAAATTTAATTTGCATAGCATGAACAGATTTATAACAACAACAATTAAAACACTATTTAGCTGTTGCCACTAGGGCAATGCAGAACACTGATGCTCAAGATGGTTAGCCACGTAGTTGAAGTAATACCTGGTGACAAGTGAACAGTATAAATCACATTGTACCATTTACATGGCTTGGGCATGTTGACAGGCAAACTGATGATTTGCCCACCCTCTTGAGCAAGGAGAGCCAACTGAGTGCCTTGTGGAGCTTTTGCCTTAAGGCTTTGCAGCTTATTTTTTTTATCTTATTCCAGTTTTTTAACCGTGGCACATCTACATCTGATACCCATGAAGTGGGTATTGTAAAGTTGAGAGGTATAGTCTCAGAGGAAATTTCTGGCCATTTTAGGGCAATAGTACGGTTACTTAATTGCAGCAGAGCAACGGCTCCACTCTTAGCTCCTAAGCAACACAAATTGCACAAAGTCCAGGTGGTACCATTTTCATACAGCAAACAACCTGGTCCTTCCCAAGAAACACGTTGCCCTATTGTTACATATGGCACATTAGGTAACTTGTATACGCAGGTCATGTTAGGTGGGCTGAGAGGCCAGCCTCTCCACAGGGTCCCTAATCCAATCAAGGTGCTACTAATTTGAACCAAGGGGGACTGTGCCACATATCGAGGGCCATCAGGGGTAACTATTTTCCATTTGGGGCGATGCAGATTCCAGCCCCAATGGCATCCTCCTCCTAGCCCCGTGCTTAGCAAATAAGCAGTGGTCTAGTTTCCATCTTTTACCCCTTGCACCAGGAATGAATACTTTTCTTTATCACAGCCTTCCCAAGTGGTGCCCCTATCAAAGTACCTGGATTATCTTTTTTTTAAATGTTGCAGGCATTTATGATGCTCTAAGCCAGGGGCCCATTCTCTATTTCTAATGTTATTACCTGGGAAAAATGTATATTTAATGATAACTGAACTTGCGCACAAGCAGTACTCCAAGTTTGATTTTTGTCTGCTTTAAAAGCAGTATCCATCATGGCCTGGGCAAGACAGGCTGTTTTTAATCCTACATCAGTTAGCAATTTGTCAGTGTGCTTCAAAGTTTTTTCTTCAAGCATGCCTCCCCTAGTGAGCAGCCCTACTGCCTGTTGGAGATTGGCTACTCCTTCAGTGTTTTTCTGGGATTTATCTAAGTTCCATACATTCATAGCTGAGTTTAGTCTGTCCTAAAGATAACCTGGAGCATTTCTTCATTTGCGGGACTTAACTGTATTTGTGGAACAGAAAATGATTGGGCATTCCTACTTAAGTAACCTTTCAGCTACGAGGGCCCCTGCTGAACAGTTAGGAAAAGTAGCTTGGACATACCATTGTTCTAGTCTGAACAATACCTGAAGTGTTATCTGAACAATATCTGAATAATACCTGAACAATATCTGAAGTGTTTAGGAGGGTTGGGATTTTAACCTGTGACCTCCACCAGGGGGTGGTGTTATACATGGGTGGTGTTGGGGCCTCCCATGGGGGAATGGCCAGAGATAGTAGTGAACAGCCTGTTCTCTCACAGACCACATTTATCCTTCCCTCCTTGGGAGCCTGTAACCATACTTCACCTCCCAGAGAGTGAAAAAGTTCCTACTGTTGCTCATGGGGACAATGCTGTACAGGGTTGATGAAACGGGAGTGCCCTGGCAGAATCGTAGCACTAATTTGCTTTAGGAACCCCACTAGTATAAAAGGATAGGGATAAGTGATGGAGACTTGCAGATACAGCCTCCTCCTAGTTGCATTAAAGTGGCTACCATTCCATCACACCTCTGTATAGGTATGATTTACAAACCATGTAATAACTTTGTTCTAACCTGTGATGTGCTCTCCCACCTGGTGAGCTTCACACCATTGCTGGAGAGTGTTGTCAGCCATAAGAATGATCGGGGGGCAGATTCTCTCATAAACGCAGTGGCTTGAGAGGCTGAACAGATGCAGAATGCACAATCAGAGGCACAGACTCAGGGCTGTTGAGCTCAATGGGGTTTCCCTTAGGAAGTAACAACAAACCCCCAAACTAGCAGAGGTACAACAACTACCTCCCCTCCCACAGTTAGCCATTCCAGCCTTCAGGTAGGGAATGTACCCAAGATAATAACTGGTGCCACAGGTGCACTGACAGTTACCACCTTGCAAGTCCACTATCTTGTTTCTTCTACTCAGAGACTAGGACTTCACTTGCTCCGGGGTGGTGAGTTTCTTCCAGTATGGATTTTGTGGCTGGACCATGTGAAGGTCATCTGAGCGTGTTTCCAGGGGATGCTTTTCAGGGCCAAGCCACTGCTTGAGGTCTTCAGGAACAAGTTCGTTAATATCTGGCTAATAAGGATAGTAGACATGCTCTGCCCAGGAAACAGAATAAGGCATTAATAAAAAGAGTACAGTTAGGCCCTGGGAGCGGTGAGAGATACGCAGGTGAAAGCCCACTGCGCCCCTGCTCCCCCAAAGCTCCCCAGAGACCTCCAGCAGCTGTGGAAACCCCCACTGACCCCCAGTACAGCTGGAGGTAAGCGGGGCCCATGGTAGGAGGGCGTTAACCCTTAGAGAGCGGGAGGAGGCAGCTGAGTGGGAGCCAGGCTGGGTCTCACCCTGCCTAGGCCCCTACTTTGCCCAGCCCCCCAGGGAGCCACGTAAACAGGCTGCGCAAATGGGCGCGCTTGTCTGCCGGTGCGTGAGTTAGTGTGGAGTTCACGCCGGAGGGTGCATGGGAGGGCCCGAGGCCCTGCCTGTGAGCCCCCTAGGGTAGACAGACTCAGGCCTAGCCTGCCTACCAGTGGCATGCCATGGATGGGCACGTGCCGCACCCCTCGGGTCCCCTCGGGATCTATGGCCCCCCCCCCCCGGCACCTCAGAGACGGCCACCCAGATGGAGCCCATGGTTCTGGGCTCCACGCAGACAGAGCCCCTGGCTCTCGGCTGCAGGAGTTGCCTGTCCCTTTTTCAGGCTCTGGAGTCTGGGAGCATGGCCACCTCCCCTTGTGGGGTCTGCTCCCTACTGGGTTCTCTGGCATGTCAGCTGGAGAAGCACCAGGCCACTATCCAGAGACTGCGTGCCATCAGGGACTGTAAGTAGGAGATTGACTCCTACTGCCAGGCACTGGTGTCATCAGGAAGGCTTTGGCTTCCATGATCATAGCCCGCTCTTTGGCGAGAGAGGCAGCAAGCTGCTGGGAAAAGATGGCCTCCACCTCTCTCCCCTGGGCAGGAGGCTCTTCTCAGCCAGACTGGCTGACCTGCTTCACCGGGCTTTAAGCCTGCCGGGGGATGGGGGGGACTACCGCTGCTGCTGGCCTGCTGAGCAAGCCTTGCAAAGCAAGCAGGCCAAGGCACTTAAGGGAGCCCACCCCGGTACAATCTGTGGGCAAAGAAAGACCCCCCAAGGGGACACTTGCCTGCCTGTACACAAATGCCAGAAGCTTGGGAAATAAGCAGGAGGAACTCGTCCTCCTGCTTAACACAGATAATTACAACGTCGTAGGGACAATGGAGACCTGATGGAACTCTACCCATAACTGGACCACAGGTATAGATGGCTATACCTTGTACAGGAGAGATTGAGTAGATAAAAGGGGTGGGGGTGTAGCTCTCTATGTTAAGGAAAGCTATGCATGCCTACAAGCTGATGTTGATGACCAGGGTGGAAAATGAGACCATCTGGGTTAAAATCCGTGGGGAACACGGCACAGGGGATG
The DNA here is from genome assembly GCF_001723915.1 of Gavialis gangeticus. Taxonomy (NCBI): domain Eukaryota; kingdom Metazoa; phylum Chordata; order Crocodylia; family Gavialidae; genus Gavialis; species Gavialis gangeticus. The sequence goes on along the minus strand of NW_017729006.1, from coordinate 27,967,280 downwards.
CAACAGTGGGAGTCTACTGCAGACCTCCCAGCCAAAGTCAAGAGCTTGACCAGGAGTTTGCCCGGGAACTGGCTGAGGCCACATGCTCCAGGACCATGGTTGTCATGGGTGACTTCAATTACCCGGACATCTCGGAGGATCGCTCAGCAAAATCCGAGTGGTCATAAAGCTTCCTATTGTGTGTGGATGACCCCTACCTGACTCAAGAAGTCTACGGGCCAACAAGAGGTAAAGTGCTGCTTGACCTGGTACTGGCTACTGGGGATGACCTAATTGACGACCTAGTGATCGATGGGAAGCTGGGTGACAGTGACTATGAGCTGACCACCTTTGCCATCCGCCATAAAGCTGGCAAGTCAGTCAGCAACACTGAAGTCCTTGACTTCAGAAAAGCCAACTTTGACAAGCTCAGGAGGCTTGTCAGTGATGCCCTAAGGGACCATGGCCCCAGGAAGAGTGGTTGCTTCTCAAGGGAGCAATCCTCAAAGCACAAGCTAATTCTACTCCATCTTGGAGGAAAGGCAGCAAGAGGGCACAGCAGTCCCCCTGGCTCTCCAGGCATCTAGCAGAACTCCTGAGGCTAAAAAGAAAGGCCTACAAAGGATG
>NW_017729006.1:27964058-27965798 GCF_001723915.1 Gavialis gangeticus | reverse complement strand
AAAGCGCAGGCTCAGGGGTGATCTGAGGGCCACCTATAAGTTCATCAGGGGTGACCACCAGTATCTGGGGGAACATTTGTTCACCAGAGCGCCCCAAGAGATGACGAGGTCGAACGGTTATAAACTACTGCGAGACCATTTCAGGCTGGACATAAGGAAGAATTTCTTTACTGTCCAAGCCCCCAAGGTCTGGAACAGCCTGCCATCGAAGGTGGTTCAAGCACCTACATTGAACACCTTCAAGAGTAAATTGCTGGGACCCTATGACCCCAGCTGACTTCCTGTCCTTCGGGTGGGCAGCTGGACTCAAAGATCTTCTGAGGTCCCTTCCAGCCCTAATACCTGTGAAATCTGTGAAGTTGTAACAGTCCACCACTTTATCAATTCAGACCAGTGACAGAGCAGGACTTGTCCTCAGTGGCAGGCTCAATTAGGAATGGTTATGGCTGCATTTGTGGATAGATCCAATCTGTAGGAACAAGACAACAAGGAGTTTGGCTCCCATTAGATGAATCTGACTTAAATACCCCCCATGTATTACGCATACCTTTTGCTAATAATGTCCCCTCCCATTTATCTCCTTTACTACCACCCGATCTCCTGCCTGGAGCTTTCCCAGGTCACCACCCCTAGGTCGCTTCACTGCTGTCTCATGGGGACCACCTAATCTAAAGCCTGTTGCATAGGGCTAGCTCCCGGATGGGGTCAGTTATTGGCCCAGTTGATAGCTTGATTCAGGTAAGTCCCAGCCGTCAAGAGCTGGGCCACCAGCCAACTGCAAATTACATTTGAGGTTGCCATTGGCTCACTCTACCAATCCATTAGACTGCGGATGGTATGGGATGTGATATGTCCATAACATGCTACATTTCGTGGTCCAGTCATACACAAGATGATTGCGGAAGTGAGGGCCATTGTCGCTCTGTAGTTCTATAGGTGGTGGATGCACAGCTAGCAGAGTTTCCAGTGCTGCACAAGTGTTTTGGGCTGTAGCTCTCGCTAAGGTGCAGGTGAATGTTATTCCTATAGCAACTTCTACAGCTACAAACATGTACTGTCACTTCCAGGAAGTCCGAGGGAGGGGGCCTATGAAATCACATTGCCATACCTGCCATGCTACCTTCCCCTCACGTAATGACAATGGGACAGTCAGGCAAGGTTTAGTTGTATTTTGACCTCACGGCAGGTGATGCATGCATCAACTATTCCTTGTGCTTCTTTTTTAGTTACATGAATGCCCCAAGACACGGCTAAGCAGGCAGTTCCATCATGCCAGGGGAACCCATGTTGTTGATGTAGCCATTCTGCGGCTCGTTCTCCAGATGGACAGTGGGAGGAGGAATTGGGCAACGATGGACTAGCTGCTTTATTTTCTTCTTCAACATACAAGGTTTCAGCACCCTCTTGTTAGCTGATCAACTCACCTATTCCACTTTGCCTCTGGGCCTTCTCCTGCCTTATTCCCATGTGCTGCATTCACATGTCGGATGTGTAGAGAAAGCTTATCTTGGGCTAACTTCCATAAGGTCTCCCATTTTTTATGGCTTTAAATGTCTTGTCCTCGTTTTTTAAAGTTTTCTTTGTTCCATAGGGGTAGCCATTTAGTCCATCCTTCTACCACCATCCAGGAGTCGCTATAAATATAAATGGGCTTTACAGGATGTGGACCTTCAGCTAACTCCCACATAGCCACGCCAAGCATTGCTTTGAGCTCGGCATACTGCACGCTTTTTCCGAGGC
>NW_017729006.1:27951646-27959058 GCF_001723915.1 Gavialis gangeticus | reverse complement strand
CTCAAGGCAGCTGCTCTCCAGGCATGACCTTGAGCAGACCCATCTGTAAACCAGACTTCAACATTGGCTGAGGTCTCCATTTCAGTCGATAAAGGAGGTGCTTCTTTGATGGGTGAAGGTTTACTGCAGCTTGTTTGATCAGGATAAACATTAATTGTATTTTCTGTGACTTTTTCAACTAATGCAGGGTGTCCCTTTGGGGTTACTTGTTGGACCTGGCTTAAGATGTAATAAATCAACCTTTGGACCGTGGTGTCTTGGGCTCTCCCCACAGGTGGTAGCTGGCGGTTTGACAGAGCCATTCTGAGAACAGGTATTGGAGTAGTGATAACTGTGGGTAATTCTCCTCTCAGTGCTTCTGTGGCTTCCAGGGCCTCTGTTGCTGCACACAACATCTGTTCTAAGAGAGTATACCTTGCTTCCACCCCTCTCCAGCCTTGGCTCCAGAATCTAAGGGGTTTTCCTTCTGCTTCTGAGGACTCCTGCCACAGACTCTTATGTGGTCCTCCTTCCAAGACACCTATATGGAGCCAAAGCTCTCCTTTGGGACTTCGTGCTGCTGGGGAGGCATGAACAATTACTGCTTCTTTAAGGGCGCATAAGGCATATTTATGCTTAGGACCCCATTCTTATTTAGTTCTCTTCTAATTTTTCCGTTTAGACAGTGTGAATCTGAAGGTACATAATTTCTCTTTTAATGATTCAAAGGCCTTGGTGGCAGCCTCTCTGTCTTGACTGTCCACCATGACATCTATATACTGCCACGTGTATGTTGGGGTACTTTTCTTGGACCTCATGAACTATTGTAGCTCAAACCCCGTGAACCAGGGTGGGGCTGTGTATCCACTCTTGGGGCAACACAGTGTAGGTATATTGCTGCCCTATCCACATGAAAACAAATACCGGCCAGTGACTCTCATGGATGGGAATAGCAAAAAACATGTCCTTGATGTCAATGGATCTCATCCATCCATGCCCATAACACCAGATGCTTTCTGTTAAGGCTGGTAGTGATGGGACAGCAGCCGTCAAGGGGTCAGTATTAGCATTCAAAGCTCGAAAGTCAATAGTCAGTCGCCACCCTCCATTCGGCTTGTGCACTGGCCACACTGGATTGTTATACAGAGAGCAGGTTCGAATAATAGTCTCATCTTCTAACTGCTGACTTATAATACACTGGGGTCTGTGTACTCCTTTCATGGGAGGAAGGGTTAGTGGGATCATGCTACATCGAGTTACAGCTGTTATAGCTGTTTCTTCTGGTTCTTGGTGAGGCACTGCACACCCAAACTGCCAACTCTCTTGCTCAAGGGCAAACCGCTGTCCTCTTAGTACATTAAGTCCCAGTAAGCTTGGTCCCCCTTTAAGTATTACTGCTGCCGCCGTCACCTTAGAGCCATTAGGTAACGCGGAGGTTGCTTGGACCAGATGTCTTGGTTGTCTGGTGCCTTCAACTCCAATTACTTGATAAGGGGTTCCTTTCTCCCCCTAGCAATCTGTGGAATTTAAAATGCAAATCTGGGCACCCGTGTTTAATAGCATATCAATTGACTTTTTACCTGATTTAATCTGTACAGGTATCTGAATTAAGGGGCCAATATTAACTTTAGATACAAGTCTCTGGCCCGCTATTACCCTCATTGTGGCCCCTTTTGTTGGGGTTTGGGCCAGCCGGGCTTCCTAGACCACATAATTGGGGGGGCAAAGGCTGGCGGCCCCACATGTGCCTGGGAAAATGTTAACAGTTCTGCCCTCAGGGCAGAGAATCCCTCCAGTGACCTTGCTGGTGGTGCAGAAGGCTCTGCTTTTGGGCTTGCTTTTTTGCTGCGGTGTTTAGCCCACAGCTCTCGCAAAACTTTGGTGGGCAATCCATTAATTTGCACCTTATTGAAACCAGCAGCTAACAAGTCTTTTCACATTTTTGCTCGTGGAGTCTTGTGCTGGCCTTCCCCAGCCTTTTCCAACAATTTGGGGGGTCAGGGGGTTTGTCTTTTGCTGAGGCCACCACTATGGCCTTTGTAGTTTTTGTTAGCTTAGCCAGCCCTGGCTTCTGCAAAATGGGTAAAAGCTGCACTAATTGCTGGATTGCATCTCTTACCGGGTGATTCACTGCCTCTGGCTCCAAGGCCAACAGAGCTGAGGTGTACTCTGTTGGTGCTCGCTGGCAAAACCTCCTCCACAACAGTGCTGTCATGACTTCTGCATCTGGCACGTGAGTCCAAACTGCTGCACGAATGATTTCAGTTAGTGCTAACTGATACAAGCAGTGGACAGCCTCCTCTAAATTGGCCCATGCCCGAGGGGCACGGTTAAGCTCTTCTTCCACATTACCATAACTGGCTGTAGTTGCTTGGAGCACAGCAGAAAACAAAGTAACATTTTTATCACCTCCTGCAAACTGATTTAATTGGAGCACAGGGTACAAAATGATATGTGCAGCTTTGGCCCTACTCACTGAAATTGTGGATGCCCTTTCACTATACATTCGAACTAGCTAGTCTATCACTGGCTTTCCGGGCTTGGACTTACGCTGTTCTTGTATATCTCAAATTTCTGCGTGGGTAAAGGAACACAGCTTTGTTCGGGGATTCCCTCCTTGTGGCCCTGAATGGGTTACTACCACAGGGAAGACCTGGCTAGGTTTCTTCCTCTGGGCAGGGACATACAAGGGTGGTTCAGCACCAGACTTGTCATCAATCTCCTCCTCTCCATCTTCCCAGAGCTCAACTTCCTTTTTCTCCCCATAAAGACACTGCTGTACCTTGTGGAAGGATGGCTCCACAGCCTGTGCTAACTGCGCCCTCTTCTGGAGGGAAGCGGCCACGCACACGATCATAATTTTTCCTTCCTTCCATTCTAAAGTCTCCAAGCAGCTCTGAGCAGCTCGTGCCTCCTCGCACGCCACGCTGTTGGAATCTTTCACATCTTCTAACTCCTTACTCATCTGGGTGACCTTTTCCCAGAACTAGGCATTCTCTTTGGCCTCTAACTGCAGGCATGTGGTCAGCAGCCATGACAGGCACCCCTTCTTGGGCTTACCCCGGGCAGCAGTAGTAAACCTAGCCCAATGATCGAGTACAGTTCCCGGGTCACTCCAGGCAGGTCTCAACCTATCTTTATCCTACCCAGGATTCTCTATCCCTGTCACTTCCTTAAGCAAAGCCACCGACGGGGCCCACACAACTCCCTCCATTCTGACCTTTCTCTCCGGACCAGAACCTCTCAATCCTGTTCATGACGCCAATTTATGTCCTAGCCACTAGCGGAGGGTTCGGGATTGAGAGTATGGTCGGGGGTAGAAAGGTAAGAAAGATTTATTGACTTAACAAAAACACAACTAAGCGTAGTATACTAAGACAGATAATGACAGACAATAATAATTCATGTCAGCAACTTATTGGCAATCCCCTCTGATGCCTGATGTACAACAAGTTTCTCTTTCCACAAAGCTCAGCAAAGTCAGGCATCCCCAATCAGCGCTGTCCGAGACGTACTGGGAAGGACCCTGGTATTCAGTCCTTGGGCTCCTCGAGATCCATGGGCCCACTGATCCAGGTCAACAGCTAATTAATCCCTTTTACAGAGCTGTATCTTTCTTCTGAATGATTTCCATGTGTACCAGCCAATTTATAATTTCTGAGCTGTGGTGATAAGTTACAGCCATTTCAATTCTTTTTACTTCAACTGTCCTTAGACTGACCAATAGCAGTACAAGCCTTGCATTCCTTTGATAAGGTTAATTTTAACTATGCCATAGGGCCTAACTACTTCAAGGCGTTGCTAAATTTACTAGACCTTGCTTCATACAAGGCCTTACTACATCTTAAACTTTAATTAGGCTCTTAGCAACAACATATAGCTTAATATCTAAACAAATGCTAGAAAAACACTTGGTCTAATCTTCATAGAGCCTTTAGCAAGCACCTTTATCACACAGACATAATTTTCAGCTGTCACAGGTAGTAATCAATGGCTCGATGTCTAGATGGCAGTCAGTATTAAGTGGAGTGCCTCAGGGGTTGGTTCTGGGGCTGGTTTTGTTCACAGTAGTATTTTCATTAGTGACCTGGAAGATGGGATGAAGTGCACCCTCAAATTTGCAGATGACACCAAGGTGGGGGGGAGTAGTAGATATGCTGGAGGGTAGGACTAGGATTCAGAGTCACTTCAACAAATTGGAGACTTGGACCAAAAGAAGTCTCATCAGGTTCAGTAAAGAGAAGTGCAAAATCTTACACTGAGGACCGAATAATCCCATGCACTGGTACAGGCTGGGGACCAACTAGCTAAGCAGCAGCTCTGCAGAATAGGGCCCGGGGGTTACAGTGGACAATAAGCTGCATATGAGCCAACAATGTGCTCTTGTTGTGAAGAAGGTTAACATACTGTGCTGCATTAGAAGGATCATTGCATACTGTACTCTCCAGCATTGGTGAGGCCACATCTGGAGAACTACGTCCAGTTTTAGGCTTCCTACTACAGAAAGGATATGGACAAATTTGAGAGAGTCCAGTGGAGGGCAATGAAAATCGTGAAGGGGCTGGGGCATATGACTTATGAAGAGAGGCTAAGGGATTTTGTCTTGTTTAGTCTAGAGAAAAAAAAACAGGTGGAATTTAATAGAAGCCTTCAACTGCTTGAAGTGGGGTTCAAAAGAGGATGGAGCTAGACTGTTCTCAGTGGTGGCAGATGACAGAGCAATGAGCAATGGTCTCAAGTAGCAGCAAGGGAAGTTTATATTAGAACAAATTTTCTTGCTAGGAGGGCAGTAAAGCACTGGAACAGGTTACCCAGAGAGGTGGTGGAATCACCAGCCTTGGAGGTTTTTAAGACCAGGGTAGACAGCCTTGGCTGCGGTAACAGTTGGGTATGGTCCTGCTTTGTGGAGGGGGTTGGACCTGAGGTCCCTTCCAACCCTAATTTTCTATGATTCTATGATAAGAACTACCATTTACTGGGTCAGACCATGGGTCCATCTTGCCCAATATTCTCTATTGCACAGTGGCAGAAAGTAGATACTAAAAAGGAGAGTGAACAGAGTATCACCAGGGTTTTCCACTGTTCCTCTCACTTGCAGCCTTCAGCATTTAAGGTCTAGGAAGTTCTGATTCAGAGGCTTTACCCCCTAACTCCTATGCTCAATAGCTCCTTTTCTCCAAGCATTTGTCCAATTCCTTTTTTTTAATCTGGTTAAACTGTCAGCTTCCACAACACCTGGTGGCAATGAGTTCCACACTTTCTTTTTCATTACATGCTGTATGAAAAAGAACTTCCTCTTGTTAATTTTAAACTTGCTACTTACTAGTTTCATTCTGTGACCCCTAGTTCTTGTATGGAGAGAGACAGAAAATAATAAACCCTATTTACCTTTTCTTCACCATTTAGTATTTTGTAAACCCTTATGTCCTCTCTCAAGCACCTCTTTTCTAAAATGAATAGGTCTAGCCTCTTTAGTGTCTCCTTATATGAAAGCCCTTCCATAATTAGCACTAATTATCCTTGTTTCCCTTGTCTGTACCTTCTCCAGTTCTTCTATATCCTTTTTGAGGTGTGGGGACCAAAACTGGGCACAGCATTCAAGGAATGGATGCTCCATGGATCTATAAAGGGGCATAATGATACTTTCTATGTTGTTTATGATTCCCTTCTTAATAACCCCTAGCATTTTGTTTTCCTTTTTGACGGCTGCTGAACACTGAGAAAGTGTATGGTGTGTCTTTCAGCTGTTTCCCACTACATGGAACTTTGTCTGTCTTGAGTGTATTTTCAAATGTATCTCCATTTGCTGTCTGTGGAACTGTAACTAATGTAACCATATCTGTGAAGCACTGGAGTCTGGTTAATTATGCAAGCTGGGAGGCAGCCCATGGGGAGCAGTGTACCATGTTTAAAGGCAGTGGTGATGTTGCCTGCCATAGTAAGTTTGCCATGTAGCCAGGTCATCCACTGTTCTCTGAATCTTGCTACACTTAAACATCAAGGAGCTAGACTGGTGGCCCACAGTGCTAAAATTAATGTTTTTTTCTGAGTTTAATCCAAACCTTTAAATTTATTCTGATTGTGTGTGTACTTAGTTTCTAGTTTTAGCAGGAGAAACTGTCATTGGAATCATGGATGATGATGTCTTGAAAATCAACTTAGTTTTGATTTCAGCGGACTCGTTAAATATTTTCCATTATGATATTATAGGCTGTTTTATGCGTGAACTATTGATGTGAGGAATCACTGCTTAAGGTCAGTGGGTCTCTGTGTATAATCTGTAGGGTATGTTTGGGGCCTGCGTGAAAGGGAGATTCTGCTTTTGATCACCACTGGGCATGTCTACACATGCGTTTGATCCAAGATTAGTTTAGTTGTGAGTAAACTACTCACAAGTAAATGCTCCTGGGCAGGTGTCTACACATGGAGGAATGTGGGAGAAGATTTGCTGCTCCTAACAGCAAACTGCTCCCACTTCCTGGGGCCCTGCAATGGGCACCTGCCACCACCAGGGGGAGCTCAAGATTCTGGCTGCACCTGCCAGTAGCTGGCAGCCATTTTTTAAAGGCAGCCCTGCTCCTTGGCCACTTTTCTGGCCAGGAGCAATGTGCAGAGGCTAGGCCCTGCACGTGGTGGCTGTCTTGCTGCAGCTTCTGCCTCCCCACACCATGGCTGCTCCAACCCCTGCCCCTGGCAGTGACACCAGGCATCCTGGGCTCCTGCTGGCTATGGTGCTGGCACTGCTGCCCCCAGCAGGCCCCTGCTGCCAGGGCCCCGGGCAAGCCACACACCTGCCTGCAGGGGCAGGGCCCCAGGTGTGAGAGGCACTGGCCAACTACTTCCTTCTGCACTCCCCACTGTAGCCCACCTATAAAGCCACCCATGGACCCCTCACCCCACTGCCTACACCCAGCACTATGGTCACAGTTCTCAGGAAAACACCTTACTGCCCCCACAACAAACAGATTCCTCCTTCCCAACAAAAAAGCCCCTTCACCAGCCACCACCAATAAAACACCCTCTTCCCCATGTGAACTACTTACAACAAGTAAAGTGCTGTGGTTGTGTGCATGCCCTCCTGGGGTGGGTGGGTGTGGGTTGGGAGCTCCTAAGGAGTAGAGCCCCTCTACAGACTGCCAGAACCCTGGTCTCTGGCCATTCCCTTGTAGGTGCTAACACCATGGTGAACACAGTGGGCAGGGGGCTTGCCCAGGGGTGATGGCAGTTGGTGATCCCGTGGTGTGGATGGCTCTCACACTGGCAGCTAGTGTCCAGGGCCAGCAGGGCTGGTGTGTGCTCCTGGCCCCACTGCAGGCAGCTCCAGCTCTGCACTCATATGGAGATGGGGCAAGGTTGAGGGAGCTAGCTGGGGTTATTGCAGGGCCCCTGGCACGGCTCTATGAGCGATCGTGGTGCTTGGGCCAGGTGCCAGA
>NW_017729006.1:27925831-27950808 GCF_001723915.1 Gavialis gangeticus | reverse complement strand
GGCTAGGAGCTGGAACCAACTTCCAAGGGAAGTGGTGCTGGCCCCTACCCTGGGGGTCTTTAAGAAGAGGCTGGATGCCTACCTGGCTGGACTCATTTGAGTCCCGTTTCTCTTTTTGGGGTTTTTTTGTTGTTCTCCCGCCCTGGCGGGGGGTCGGGCTAGAAGATCTACTAGGTCCCTTCCAACCCTTAATCTATGAATCTATGAATCTATGACCCAGGCAGGGGGTCTGGGTGGTGGGGAACCTGGGACAGGGGCCGGGACAGTCTCTTGGGCCATGGAGGCAGCACTGGACCTTTGCCCAGGCTCAAGAGGGGGCCTACAGCTGGTGGCAGCCAGCTGCCTGGGGCCAGGCAGGGCAGCAAGGGACATGAAGGTGACTTCCAGGACCATGATCATGTCCAGAACCCAGCAGTCATCCTCTGTGGCCTCTATTGCCCTGGCCATGAGCACAGACTGCTCCCACAAGGCCTTCACATGCTCATGCTCCAGGGTGAGGAGCTGCAGCTGAAACGGCTGCTCCACCCGGTCCCACACATCCTTGTTGGCGAGGTCCTCTACCCAGCAGATCTATGTGTCTGCCAGATGGTCCTCTGCAGCTGTCACCATCTGGTCCAGGAGAAGGGTCCTGTCCTGGGTCCTCCTCTGGCAGAGCCAGCACACCTGCAGGGCCCCAGCTGAGGGTGGCAGCGACCCTGAGGCTGCATCCCAGCTGCCAATAGCAGCCTCTCCCCCATTTGCAGCTGCAAGGCCTGCAGTCATGAGAAAGAAGTTGTTTGTGAGTGTTTGCAACATTTCTGAGATAAGATGCTCTGCCCAGCTTCATATGGTAAGTCAAGCGGGCAGGCCTGGGCCCAGGCAGCCGCCGACTGTCCCCTGATCCATGCTCACTCTCTTGGGGATGGCTGGCCTCTGAGTGCTGGCTAGTGCACTTTGTTTGCATGGACTGAAGGGTGCCCAACCCACTGCACCTTGCTGATGCTGATGGTCATGGTGCCCTGGGCACACCTGCACACCTGGCACAGGACTTGAGCTTTGATAATGCAGGGGGCAAGCCCAGGCTTTCCCACAACCTCCACTGCTTCCTGAAGGGCTACCTGTGGCTGTGCTAAACGTCCCTGACCTCCGCAGCCAAGGACAACATTGCTGCCAGCATTGATGTGTTCCTCAGCATGTGAGGGGTCTATGTGGGCAGATGCTGCTCAATAAAGTTTTGCACTGTTTCCCACCTCCCTGTGTGCTGTGTTTAAGGCAGGTACTATTGACAAGGAGTACTTTAAGAAAGAAAGGGAGACGGTCGTGAGACACCTGTGCAATCTTATATCAAGAAAAGGAAAATCCGAGGGAAGCTGGACTGAAGATCTTTAGGACTTAAATGTAGAGGAGGCTGGAATTTCTTTAAATAAAAAATGTTAAAACTCTGTAACATTTATCTCAGTCTGGTGGGGAAAACTACAAGGAAGGTCTGAATAAGCTAACTGGGCAAACAGCCACATCTAAGGATATTAGAAATAAACAGAGAACCTACAATAAATTGGGGGTGGGAGCAAGGGGAAAGTGTGGTCAGCCAAGAAAGCTGTATCTTGCATGGATGTCACTGCCTCTGGAATACCTTGCACAACTCTGGTTGCCCACATTCAAGTAAGACGGATTCAAACTGGACCAGGTGAGGAAAAGGGGAATGGAGAGATTTTGTTAGGAAATAAGACTAAAAGTGCATGTTCTATTTAGCCTAGTAAAACAAAGGCTGAGAGGGAGGATGATTCAGATCTATAAACCTATCGGAGATGGGAGGGAAAGCATCAGATGGAGCAGAGCTGTTTAAAGAAAAATGTTACAAGAATGTATGGGTATAAACTGACTATGAAAAAAATGTAGGCTGGCAATCTGAACCATCAGAGGAGTGATGTTCTGGAGAAGTCTGCTAGCAAGATTAGTAAGAGGAAACACCCCCACACCACCACTTTTAAAGTAGAGCTTGGTCAGTTTATAAGGGATTATATGAAGCCATTGCCTGACATAGCAGATTTGAAGACCTTGGAGGCTGTAACAGGGCCCCTAGCCCTTAGTACTTAAATAGAGAGAATGCAATGCTTCAGGGCAGGCGATGTGGATGCAAGCTGCAGAGAGGCTGACTTAGAAGTGGTAAGCCTGCTGATTGTAATGGAAAGCCCCTGGTCCCATTGGTTCTTAGATGGCTATCTGTAGTCAGGACCTTACTTTAATGATTTAAAAAAAAAATAAAGACCATGATAACAACAGCTGCCATGGGAGCATAATCATCTTGAAGGTCTTTCTTTCCTTAGATCACTGTCAGAATAAAAATCAAGATCTCCGTTGAACTGGCTTAGGGTAGAAACAGATGTTGCCTGTAACTGAGAGTAGGGCTAAGCAGTAGAGTTAGAAAGCTGCAGAATCCCAGATAATGAGGGGTTGCAGCTAATCAATGCTGAGGAGACACCCATAGCCTGTTGAGAGGATCTCAGATCAGGTGATGAGAAAGAGAAAGGGAGCCGGGAGGTAATCTCTGAATGAGAGGCAAATGGAGTGATCTAATCTAGGCAAAGTTGGGGGAAGGAGCTCGCTGCTGGGAGCAGAGAGAAATCGTGTAGGAAATTGGAGATGGACCCTGGCTGTGCCAGCTGAAGGGGGAATCTGTGTTGAGTGAAGGCTAACATGGAAGACTAGAACTCAGAAAGCCCAAGTTGTGAGAAGCCAGCAGAACTGAGTAAAGGCATAGGGAGAGCTTAGAGAAAGGCACCCACCTGCACTTGATTGTACTTGTGATTTACTTTATGCTTCTGTTTAGGCTGCAATGCATAGGAGGAAAAGAGGCCACTGAGGACTCTCTACAGAGGGGCTTAAAATATTGTTGAATGGTGGCGTGACAGAGCCCCTGTGAACCATAACCTGGTTGTAAGAGTGCAGGAGACAGTGTGGGGCGAGGCATACAGGACCACCTATCTGATTTTCTGGAAGGAACCTCCCAAATTAATAACTACAGTGTGGCAGGAAAGGACAGGCTGGTACCTGGAGCAAGGCCGGAGTGGAAGGGACAAGACTAGAGTGGTCACAAGGAGGCAGTATGTCCACCACAAGTGGTGGATCCCATTATGGGTGACAGAAAGCTAGAGCAAATACATGTCCATACTTGTGCCACATTGTACTGCTTTATTGTGGCAGATGCCCAGGGGCAGATCCAGAGGAGCTGCAGTGGCACAGCTGCACCCCCACTTTGGATTTTGCTGCACCACAGGAGCTTCCATGAACTTGGTAAAGTCCCTAAAGCATGTGAAACTTCTTCCTCCCTCCCCCTTTCTTCTCAAAGATATGCCCCCTCTCTGCCCTTTTCTCCCCCTCCCTGCCTAACTTTCCCTGCTGTCTGGGGAAGCACCAGAGCTCTTCCTGGGAACAGAAAAACAGCAGCAGGGAGGGATGAGGGATTCCTTTCCCCGGCTGTGCTCTAGGACTGGGAAGGGTTGGGGGAACTACTCTCCCAACTGGCTGTTGCCCCTGTCCCCTCCTCAGTTGAGCCCAGCCCTCACTCACCCCAGCTCTGGAGTTTCTCTGCCCCAGTCCAGTGGAGGCAGAGGAGTTCAGGAGAGGGACAAAAGGATGGGAGGAGGTGTTCATCTGAGTAGGAGGGGGATTGTCATCTGCTTCATGGACTTAAAGTCTGCCTGCACTGGTGTGGGTGGAGAAGGGTGGGAGCAGAAGGTGCAGGCAGATCTGAAGTGCGGGTTGCTGGTCCACACCACCTTTTAGAAAATCCTGGATCTGCCCCTGCAGATGTCTATTTGCTTTATGGTTGCCTGCAATCTCCCACCACCCTGGGTAGGTGCTCCAGGGGCTTGAGGGTTCTGGTCCTGTGTATTGCAGGAATTTCTGCACAGGATTGGTCTCCTTAAGCCCTGAAAGTGCCTGCGCAGCTTTTCCTGAAACCAGAGATGTGCCCCTGCTAGTCTCTGGGGCATGTCTCTTGAAGCAGGGGAAGCTGGGATTGAGATTGCCAGGGACACATCTCTGCAAGCGAGGATCCCCAATTTTCATTGCTTCCAAGAGTTACTCCCCAGAGATTGTGAGGGATATGTTTCTCAATGGGTGGAAACCAGGATGCTTTGGTGTGGTCCTGAGGCTGGAGCTACCAATCGGCTGATCTGTGGCTCCAGCCCTAGGGTCACAAAACTGTTGAACTCCAGAGACTGAATGTCTTTGTAAGGCAGTTAAACACTGCCCATTGTCCTGGAAGAACAATAGGTGGGCAATGGTTGGAAAAACTCATGTTTTATCCACTAAGGTGGATCAACCATGCTGGGACATATCCTAATACAACTGATACACTTCATTTGGTGACATCCATTTCTAGCCGTAGACTCTTAAAGGCTAAAAGCTGCTTGTGGGACAATTCTTAGGCCTCATCTACTCTGCAATTCTTTACTGTGTTTAAACCCAGTCTGCTGTCTAGATACAGATTCTGCTGTATTGTGACAAAATATTTTAGTAAGGACTCTGGACCCAGTTTAGCACTAATGTAAGTAAAGCCAAATCCCATTATTTTTGGAGTTGTGGTCACCTGAGTGTAAATTTGACCCTTGTCCCTACTACTGCCATCCATCTAAGAAGTGAAAATCTATGCAAGTAATATGGAAGCCTTCAAAAGAATTGAATATGATCAAATTCTTTACATTCTAATAATTTAAAATTAAATACTTAATGCCATTTTAACAGAATTTGGCTCAAAACTAAAAATACCAGACCCAGTCTATTTCTAAGCTTTCAGGAGAAGGGAAGCATTTATAAATGAGTTTTTAAATCTCTGAAAACTGGAGTTGATCATGAAAAAGCTTACAAAACCTTGTGCTGGTGGGCTGTTACATTTCTACTAGGTGTATAGCATCCTTATGCAGCAAAATATAACCAGTTCTACAAGGGAAAAACCTGCCCACTAAAGAGTAATAATTTCTCAAAAATCTCCAAACTGGGCATATGCACAGATATCTGTATAGCGGGCTGTAGGAGTGATGGAATCCTTGATCTCAGACACAGATAGGAAAAGACAAAGAAATGTAAGAGACAAGAGGGATGCAAAAATGCCATAATGAACTCGTATGTCTTGAGAAAACCTCTAATCTAATGAGAATGGATTTTGTTTGGGAGATTGTACAAGTACTATTAATTATTCATGGCAGCGACATCATTAGGATTTCATTTTGTTTAAAGGCCTCTAAGTGACTTAGAAAATTGGGTTAAGCTGAAGAAGAGTTTCAGGAGAGAGACGGGGGAAAGCTTCCATTATATTGACTTTGTCTAATATTTTCTAGATAGATATGAGAAATACACATATACACATTAGGCTCAAGCTCTAAAATTCTAATATTAATCCTGGGTGTACATTTTAACAACATAGATAACAGGGACCAAGCAAAATTTGGTCTCTGAGTATTTGCTGAGCTTATTTGAAAACTGGTTGAATATCATGCTGTTTGTAGTTTGGGTTTTGCATTTTTTCCAAGACTGCTAATTAACGTCAGGGAACTTTAATCTGAGGCTCTTTACCAATGTTTTCACCAAAGTGCCTGAAGTTAGGCAGGGAAGATCCATATGATACTTAAGTGCCTTTCTCCTATTACAAGTCTTATGTAGTGGAGCTCAGGACATTACAGTGGCCCCCCCAAAGCCTTTCTTGTATCCATGTAACTTTATGTAATACAGATGCTTACAGACAGTGCTGTGTACTAGTTGTGTATTCATGTACAGGTGTGTACTACATTGACAAGGTGGAGGGAATCAGGAATCTGTAGTCCAGGAAAAACCTGAGGGGGTTTGGGTTGAATTTCCTTTGGGCAGTGGCCTCACTGTCACATGAGCTCTTGCATGCATCCCTCAGTAGACGTGGCTTTTCAAAACAGTTATGCAACTCAGCACTCAGGTGCCATGGGTATGAATGTACAGAGAGAAAACTGAAGAGAACAGTAGTTACCAATGATTAAACTATGGTTGAGCATATTTAGAGAGAAAAGATATATGGGGAGAAAATTTCAAACACTAGACCATGCATTTTTTATGGCAATCTACGTTATCCAATTGGCCTACCATTTTTCCTTTTGAGACCTATGCCTGATGACTGAAAAAGACCTATGGCTAATGGCAGCTAAACTGAACATTTATCTAAGTCAGATTTTAATGCACTGGAATATTTTTGTTTCCTGGACTATGAGGTCACTACTTGAGTTCTAGATCCAGTATTGCATATCGTTATTAGTTAATAAGCAGGGATCTGGGTTTTCTGTTTTCTGTGGGAAAATGGAAAAATAATGTATTTCCCCTTTTGTCCAAGAAAAATGTGGACTTTTCATTTTAACAGAGAAATGTGCAGATTTTCCAATTTTGCAAAGAGCTCTGCAGGCTGGCAGAGTTCCAGCATTCAAGGGGCTGGGGGGAGTGGGAGAAGGGTGGTCAGGCAGGGGGAGCCATGGGCATGTGTATAGTCGCACATGGCTGCCCAGCAGCCTGGAGACAGCTTCCCACAAGTAAGTCTGTCAGGGGGGAGGGGAGATTGAGGGCCCCCATAAAGAGGGGTGGAGTTGGCCAGGGCTAGGGCTGGGGCTGCTGCCCAGCCAGGATGGTGCTTGGCGCCCAGGGCTGGACTGTGCAATCGGAGGGCCCTGGTGGGGAGTGGGAGGGAGCTGCAGGCAGTTTGTCTGGGGGGCAAGGGTGGTGGGGCTAGCTCCCTGCTGCTGCACTCACTCCCAGGGGGAGGGCAAATACAGGCTGCCCACTGCAGGCTTGGGCTCCCTGCCCTGCTGCCCCCATTCTCCCCGGGGCCTCCACAGCCCAGCAGGTGGGAGCTGGTGTGGCAGGGCAGAGTGGGGCTGGGTGGGGAACTCTTTGCCACTGCGAGCCCCATGCTGCCCTAGTGAGGCGCCCCCTGCCCATCTGGCAGCAGCAGGGGTCCCAGCACAGAGCTGTGCTCCTCACACCACTGCTTGCAGTTCCACTGCCCCAGGCCATCCTGCAGTGCAGGGCTCCCTGGTGAGTGTGGCCTGCAGCCCAGTGGATCCTGGAATGGCTAGGGGAAAGTGCTCTGCTGGCTTGGCCACGACCTTTTCCAGGGGCAGCCAACCCAGCAGGGAGTACATTGGGGGCCTCTGCTGTCTGAGTACCAACCCTCCCATGGTCTCTGAGCTCCAAGCCAACTTGAGGATGCCCCACAGCCCCATGGGGGAGGATGAGAAGTCTTTATCCTCCCTGGTTGTCTGGGGACTTGGGCACCTGCCCTGGGGCAGGCAGCTTCCATGGCACGGATGTGTTTGTGGAACAGAGCCCTTGCCCACAGCTGTAACCTTCAGGACCTCCACTCGGCACCTCCTGTCCCTGGCTTCACACTGGGGGATGGCAAGACAGAGCGAGGCCCCCGGTTCCCAGGAGCTGGTTCTACAACAATAGTAAAATAGTAAAATATTTTTAAAAAATAGTCAAACAAGAGTCTAAGTGAGCACGATACTAAGACATCATTCCTTCCATGTTGTTATACATTTATGGTGATCCCATGCATGAGTCATTTTCCAAAGGCAGTTGTTTTATTCAGTTTGGCGTGTGGCAGAACTGAGTAGCTAATTTTGACATTGTGTGTTGTGCTGTATTTATTAATGCACTGTGTAAACATTTAATGGGTCTATTTATTAATGATTTTTGATACATTCATGTTTATGATGGGATGTGGGGGGACCTCCAATTTTTTGTTTGCTCAGGGCCCCTATAAATCTTAATCCGCTACTGCCCAAGAGAGGTAGTTATCTGTGCAAGTCTGAAGTCAGTCACAAGGCAGGGTAGTTATGCACCTTTCCAGACTAACTAAATAAGATAATATGTAGTGAGCACAAGCTTTTATGAATCCACATTCAGTTTATCAGAAGCTAGCCTGGGAATCATCCAGGAGCTTGGTTGTTTAAAATGTCTGGTTTTCTTTCCAATTTTTTTTCCCTTTTCTTATTGTTTATTTGTTCCTTCACTTGTAATTCTCCCTGTTCACTCATGGACATCATTCAGGGACAGATTTAAATCGAAGCAGACAGTCTCCAGTTCTGCTTCATCCCATGAACGGTTAGACTTGTTTAAAAGTGCTGTTGGGAGAACGCCTGGTATGACTGGAATGTTTATGTCTTTATTTTTCATTTCATATTGCATGTGACGTGCCCCTGTTAAAGCTTGAGACGTTCACATACCCATGGTGATAAAATCTCTATTACGATTGGCTGGGGGTGGTGTATATTATTCATAATAGTTTACCAAGGGCAGCCAGAAACAATGTACTGGTAACCCAGAGCAGCACAGGGGGTGAGGCTGCCTCTTCTAACATGGACCTATAAAAGAGGCTTTGCTAAATGATGTCTCAGGAGAGGGTCATGTTGGCTGAAAATGGAAGAGCCTAGTTTAAAGCAAGGATCATATGGATCATTAGTAAATTGGATCCAATACTATGCAAGAGAAATCACTAAGTTATTTTCTGAGCCAGTTTGCTTCATAGTGTTAGTATGTAACTGATGTTGGAAGTGAAGAATCCAATTGAATCTATCAAAGTAAAACTATGGGGGGAAATTTAGCCAGGTAATTTAATTACCATTTGTACAAGATCCTAAAGATAACGTCCCTCCACTTATAAGTGTTGCCTTCTGAGAGGGTCTGCAATAACTTGAAATAGTCATGACCTTAGTTTTACCTCTCATCTGAAAAATGGCACATTCTACAACATAGTTTCCTTTCATACAGCGCTAGTTCATTGGATCACTCCTGGGTCAGCGGTAAAAGTGCCAGCTATTGTTGAATCACTAATACAGCTTCCTTCAGCATGTGAATTTTCCACAGTGATTTCTTGCCACCAGATTTGTTTTGCTCAGCTTATAATGAAAATAGGTGAAATGTGGTACCTATATGCTACTTTAGGTATCTTTGACATTGTTTAATATGACAGTGTGTAATCCAAACCAAGCTCCAGAAAAGATTCATCTGTAACACAACAGCTTGAACTCTCCCCATCAGCAGTCACTCCAAGTACCACCCTCTTGATATGCCCTAGGCAAACAGGGAGCTTTGGAGAGGATGATGGAAGTTGGTAGTCTCTGAGTTTTTTGGAGGAAAAAGAGTGGAATCTTGTTACAATCTCTCAAGCAGAAATGTAACACCTGTCCTTCTTCTCTGTGGCATTGAGGGGATTTTGGCTTGGACACTTTTACTCATCACAGCTGAAGCAGCATACCACTGAGAGAGAGAGAGATCTTTCAAGTGGGCAAATCTCAAACCATTTAGGATTTGGGGACTTAATCTTAGAAAGTGCTGAGCACCTCTATTTTTTTGTGCAGGATAAAGGTCTTATAAAATAAAGTTCCCACTTGTTATGAATACTTACCATGAGAAAACTGCTTCTTTGACCAAATTGTTACCCCGTGTTTAGCTTTAGCAGCCCCTGTTACAGTTTTCTGATCTGCTGGTATTCATCTGTGGGGTATTATTTATCACACCTTGTGGTACATATACAACATGAGGACAAGTAACCTTTCTCCGGTGCTTCTCAGTGCTTGTATTTCTCCTGGGGTTGCCAAGGAGCAAGTGTTTCTAAAATGCAGTGTCTTAATACACTGGAGTGGGTGACTCTAGTTCAATAATTCCCTGAGGGCTTTTATGTGCTGTCTACCAAGGGAAAAGTTTTCACACTTTAAGCCACCAGACCCACAGCTTCTGCCAAACTTCCAGTAGATGGAATGTGGCTGCTGCTTTCATGTTTATTTAGGCTTCAGGAAGAAGGAACTACAGAAGGGAAAAATGTATTCAAATACTATATTTTTTTTTATTCTTGATGACTTTTTGATGATATTATTTTGGTGGCTAGACACTTGACTTTACAATATGTAAATACTCATTTGTTTTCCCATACGAGGAGAAAATTCAAGTAAAATAAATGTAAGTCAATTTATCACTTTTGCTTCTCTTTCTTCTTTTTTTAAACTCAGTTTTATTTTTGCAGTCAGCAAGTTATGTGTATTTGACTAACATTTGTTTTCCACAAATGACCCTGAATAACTCCCATAATTCTTAAAATATAGGTGAAATGTAACTTCTCACTGCAGCTATCCTGGCACAACACATCCAGTTAGCCATGAATGTTGTTTCATGGTATGTGTAAAGTTTAAGCCTGTGCACAAGTGTTTGCAGGAGTAGGTCTAAATAACTTATATGTTTTCCTTTAAAATTTCCTTTAAAGACTCATACGGTCTTTGGTTATTATTCTTGGGCATTTACTTGCACTGTTTGGCTTGCTAAATAGTGCCAATGTTTTTCTAATTAGTTGATGTTGAATTTCATTCGTCTAGGCCCTCATTCAGTATGACACTTAGGCCAACATTCAGTGGGTCTCAGCATGTGGCTTGACTTAGACATTGCCTTCTTCCCTTCTCAATGCAACCCCAGGATGGCAATTCAAAATGAATATGAGAAATGTCATACTGAGTCAGACCCCAGATTCATCCAGCTTGATATTCTGAATTGCATAGTGGCAAAGCAAATGCTTCTTACAACTTCATGGTGTGTCCCTTAGTTCTGGTATTGTGACAGATGGCAAATAGTAAATTACTATTTATTTTCTCTGTGCCATTCATGAATTTAAACCTCCCGTCCCTTCTGCTGTCTCTTTTAAACTGAAATGTCCTAGCTTATCTAGTTTTCCCTTGTACAAAATATTTTCCATGCCCCTGATCATTCTTGTTGCCTTTTTCTGTATATTTTTTTTATATCCTTTTAGAGGTGGAAGGACCAGAGCTGTGTGTGATATTCAAGGTGTGGTCATATCAGGATTCTTTTTTTTTAGTGGCATAATGACATTTCTCTCCTGTTGAATCTTTTTCACTGAATTGCCAGTAGTTCTCTTCTGTTCTAGCGAGAGGGAGTCTGCCTTTGTAGTCTAATGTTTATAGCACTTTCCTGGAAGAGATGGAGAAGAGTTGTCTGCTTTCAATCCCTGCTGCAAAGCGTGTATCTGTTTTTACATACCTTGAATCTATCCCGTAAGTACTACATTTGACCTTGCACCTATTTATAGTGAAGTGAATGGCAAAACATCCATTTACCTCAATACTTCAGTGTCTGAATGTGCATATAAATAGTGCTATTAAATTAAATGGACAAAGACTTAAGCGCTTCATTAAATCGTAACCATAGTGATAAATTCTCTAGATTTACACATTGTTTTATAGCGAAAGCTCCTGCTCCCCAAAGCACTTCAGCACATGCTTCCATTTAAGCAGGGCATCCCTCTGGCTCCCGTTCAGCAAAACATTTCAATTTACATCCCATTGACTTCAGTGAGATTAAGCACTTACTTAACTTTAAGAACATGCTTAAATACTTTGTTAAGTTGGGATGGATTTAAGTACACTCTTAAGCTTAGGGCTGGGTGCAGCAGGGTGGTGTGCCCACTTTAAGGAGCTGTGAGGCTTCAGATGTTCTTCTTCCTTGTTCTTTGGTATGGTCCATCACAGTGGTGACACATTGGGGGTGCACACCCCCTGAGAGCACCAGTGCACCCCCTGACTGGCTGCACTCAGTGCTTAGGTGGTGGGTGGGGATGGAGGTGGGAGAACCAGTACACCCCCCTGCAAGCACTGGCTGATCACTGCAGCCACTCCCAGAAGTGGCTGCAGTGATTGGCCGCAGTGACTGGCCATCATGAGACCAGCTGCGGAGGTCCCCCTGGGCAGCAAGATCAGCTGTGGGGAGACACCCCCCCGGCCCGGTTGGTGGGATTGGCCATGGGGGGAACCTTCCCCCAGTCAGTGGGACTGGTCACAGGGGTGCACATGCCCTCCCCGACTAAGGTGGCACCAGTTGCCCACGGTCCATGAGGGCCCAGGCACAGGTATAGGCAGATACTGGGTAAGAAGTTGTCTTGGGAGTGAGTTAGTACTTGGGGAAAACCTTAGCTAGTATTTTTTTAAGCACCTGGGACTAGGAGTTATTGAAAACTCAATGAGAAAGAAGGATAAAATTCAAGCAAGCCTCTTTCTCAGTCCATGTTAGTGCTCATAGCTCACTGAATATGGGGACTAATGACTGCTATATTGCCACAAAACTACTTTAAAAAATACTGAGATGTATTAGTGCTTTGGACTTTAAATTAAGTTTAGGCTCCCACAGGCCAGATTTTCAAAGATTTCAAAAGCCTTACAATGCAGCAGGTACCTATATCCTCTTGAAATTAATGGATTTTAAGTTGCTAACTAATGGCTTGTCTGTAATGCAGTTACTAATGTGATTCCAGTGTACTCTAGATATACTAAGTTAGTATTAAACTAGGTAAGCTGTGGTCATGCAGAGCGCAGTATTGGTTAACCACCTGTATGTTCATCCTGCTTCTCAGATGAGTTTTTGAGGCTGCACTGAACCCAAGTCAAACTGACAGAAAGCAGATTTAAGCTAGATATCAGGAAAAACTTCTTCATGGTAAAGGTGGCCAAAATTTGGAATGGGCTTCCAAGGCAGGTGGTGCTCTCCTCTACCTTGGGGGTCTTTAAGAAAAGGCTGGATAGGCATCTGGCTGGGGTCATCTGACCCCAGCACTCTTTCCTGCCCAGGCAGGGGGTCGGACCTGATGATCTGTTGAAGTCCCTTCCGACCCTAGCATCTATGAATCAAGCTAGATCACTTAAGGAATTTATACTTGAGGATAGGATTTTGTCATGGAAGTAATGAGCCACCAGAAAAGAGCCACCTGTATGATCAGGGACTTTCAAGACAAGCCATATGAGGAAAGACTGGGGGACCTGGGCCTCTTTAGCCTAAAGAAGAGAAGGTTGATAGGGGACTTAATAGTGGCTTACTGCTATATCAGAGGAGTGCACCAGGAGCTCGGTGAACAACTGTGCACTAGGGCACCCCCAGGGAAGACCAGAACCAATGGAATACAAACTCCTGGAAGGCTGCTTCAGGCTTAATACCAGGAAAAACTCCTTCATAGTCAGGGTGTCCAGACTATGGAATAAACTCTCTCCAGAGGTGATACAGTCACCTACCCTGGAGGTTTTCAAGAGGAGACTGGACAGTCACCTCGCTGAGGCCACCTAACCCCAGTTGTCTTCCTGCCTAGAGCAGGGAGCTGGACCCAATGATCTGCAAGGTCCCTTCCAGCCCCTAACAGTCTATGACTCTATGAATAATGGGAACTGTGAATTTGACTGTTGTAAGGCGGCACCCTATGCTCAGTCAGAGGTGGAATAGATAAGATTATGGGAGAGAGAGTTAGATGTTGGCCTATACAAAAGAATTGGGACATTAGCCCTCAACACTCCAACTACTACAAAGAGGTGCTCTGCAGAAAGATAAAGCTCCCAGAAACTTATGGTTTAGATGTTTCTGTCAAATTTTTTGAGATAAAAATGAAACCTGACCTATACTGTGCTTCACTCACTGCTGAGACCCATCCTTAGACACCCAAATAACTGTTTGGGCTGATCAGATGCAGTGTTAAAAAATTATCATGTATAGACAGAGGGGAAATTGCTGTGGAACCTGGCACCTTGCTAGTTTGGCTAATTAAGGGCCATTCCTTTTCTTAGATGGCTTTTCTCATTGCTCAGGTTCACACTGTTCATATTACCAAAATGATTTTGGCACCTGAAGGAATATGCAGACGGCAGTCCAGGTTGATATGAAAAATTGAAATTTCCCCACTGAACTATTGAAGGAATGTGCACACTGCATGTAACTTAGTGATACAGTTTACAAGAAATTGTGCAGGACTGAGATTATCATGACTGATTTTGGGTGCTCAGTGTGAGGTATCTTAAGGGGGCTTGATTATCATAAGGTGTGTATTGAACCCTTCCTGGATATCAGGCCCCCCAAAATCAGAAATCCTGGCCATATTCTTATATCTTAGACTCAGCATTAATTAGGCTGGAGGGGTGGGTATTTGATAAGGGATGTTGGTGGCTATTTTATAACCAAATATAAAGAGGTACTGTAGAAATGCAATATGTATAAAATAATTGACAGCCGTATGTGTTCAACACCAGAATGTCTTTGGTTATTTCTTTCCATCTGTGTATGTGCAACACTTTGGCAACCACAACGTTCTTCTTTCTTTGCTGTAAGGGCTTTCCTTTTTTCTGTTACACAGTCCCTATCCCTTGCCCTCCTTCCTTCAGTTTATTACATATACACATGGAGAGAGAAATGTAGTATGCTATATTCTCTTAGTTTAATACAACCACTGACTCAAATTCCTTTGCACAGTTTATACATTTGGAGCTAACAGTTTAGTCCTCCAGGATAATTCTCCCTCTTGGAGCCAAATGCTTGGCTTTCAACACCATTTCCTTCATACTTGAGCGAGGGTGGGATTCCCAGCCCCAGTCTGATCCACAGCTCCGAGACTGAAACTGAATACAATGCCCTGGGACAAAGCTCATCATCTGTAGACCTTGGGCAATGGGAAATGTTTCTTGTGTTAGCTCAGCTTGTAGCCACACGGGGAGAATTTGTTTTCACACCAAACAGATGGCTGAGTCTCTGTTTTGGGACGGAAAGCCTGGGACTGATCTTTGAGAGGAAGGACTGTACCTTTGCAGTGGTTCTTTTCAAGGCGGTGGGGGAGACACCAGTTAGGAACAGCACGTTATAGTTCTGTATAGACTTGCCTTTCTTTTATTCTCCTTCCTGTCTCTCTCATGTATCACCTTAAATATTTTGTTCTAATATACCTTATGTCATTCTTTCAACATCAGAAAAAGATAGTGAATAAGATTGCAGGGATTTAAAATAACTATTTAATTTCCATCTTTGTCTTCTAAACTGAAGGGAGAATCAAGATGCTCATTTGCATCAATCAATCCATTTGCTTATTTACAAATTTTAGGTCTAGGACTGCTTTCTCAACACCCTGAAGTTTGAGTGTGTTGAGTAGAGGCTTTGGGTGGGCCTATTATAAAGGTAGTTTAAAAGGATGTGAGTATTTTTTACAGATCACTTCCCAGGCTTTGGAGAATGTGTGTAATGTGTTGGTTTGGCAACACTAAGCACCCCCTTTAACATTGATCTTAGTCAGATAGTTTGGAATTCTAGTTCCAGTAACTGATTTCTCCAAAGCAATTCTACTTTAGTTAGCATTGAACTACAGCCTCAGTTTAATTTGATTTTTAACCTCCCATAGTGTGAGAAACTGAGAATCCTCCTTGAGGTCCTGGAGCTCAGCCTGGGCACAATCTAAACATTGAGTTGATCTCTGTGTGTGGCAATGAGAACATTGCCTTTGGCTTGTAAATCACCACTGGTAAAGACTATGAGGATAACTTTGTTGCTGCTGTTGTTGCAAATATTGTTAACAGTGTTTTCATATTTCACTGTTGGGTGATGAGAGACCTCATCACATAAAGCCTGTTCTGTTTAAATAAGGGTTTTTTTGGTGAACTTTGTGTGCCACTGGAGTGGCGTTTATTTAGAAATTCCTTGGCTTTTTTTTTTTTTTAAACCAACATGACTAACATTAGCCAAATGGCAATGAAGCTGTGCATTTTACATGCGTCCTAGAGGCTCAGAATTTTCTAAATGGCCTCTGTCTCCATATCTTTTTTATTCCTGGTTGCTGTGGCAATGCATCACATACCAGTAGGCTGGAAGGAAATACTTGGTGACATCTAAATGAATATGAATTGAGCTGGGTTGTTTTGTAAAGATGGCACTATCTGCACTATCTCATTAAATCAACCCCTCCCCCCATTCTGAAGACGGCACTAGAGCTGCAAGATGGGGTGAGGGGGCTAGGGAAGAGTGGCTGCAGATACGTAGGAGTTCAAACTGGAGCTTGATCAGTGAACGTGTGTTGGGTCAGGAGGGATGCTGTAACTCATGGCACTTTCTATGAAGGACCATAAGTTACAGCAGGGAGCCGCACATCTCTCAGCACCCTGAGAGCAACAACCGAGCTGTTATGTCTTTTAATAAGCAGTATCATTTAATGAGGTTTCAGATTGTCACACAATCAGGCACTTTTAAAGCGCTCTGCAGTTGTGCCCTTCTGTAAGGGCATGGCTGTAGAGTGTTATCAAGGGGTCAATCACATGACAAATGTAACTTCTATCTACAGAGTAGTCCTGTAGTGCTCTATAAAAATGGCCACATCTTACAATAGTGTGAAAATACTAGAACACTAGAATAATTTTAAAAGAGCTGAGCAGCAGGGAGGATGAGGTTGCTTTGATATCCATTGGGTAACAGAGATGGGATTAGTTGCCTGTGTTATAAATCCAGAGTTCTAAATGAGTAAGAATAAGTTTTCAAGTTTTAGCCAGAGGTAGTTAACTGTGTTATTAATAAGAGACTCATATCAATCCCAAGCAGGCGTACAAATATTCTACATCAAGCAAGTGAAGAAAGGTTATATGCAAGTTCTATTTTGTATTAAAAATCCTCATGCTGAGAATTTTATTTTATTCTTTCTAAAGTGGTATTAATTTGTAATTTTATCATTAAATATATTGTTACAATTTGGTTTATTAAAATATAAGAGGGGAGTTTTGCAGCATGTGCATCTCAATTATATGCTATATCCTGATAGGTACATGCAAAAAATCCTCTTAATCAGGATCCACATATTGGAGTATACATCAAGCCACAGTAAACTGGTGATCACTTTGATTCATTGACTGTTGAAATGCAACTGGTTCCTGATTAAAACAAGGGGGCATAAGAATGGTACCTGAAGTTACATAAAATGTCAATTATCCATGACTTATCCTAGCACTGATATTGAATAAATTTCTTGAGTTTCCACATTTAATTGTGTGCCCTCTTTTTCCATCAGCAAATGTTAATAGCTGAGAACTTAGCAAACCGAGAAGAACAAGACACCATGTAGTTGTTAAGAAATATTTCTTTGCCCCCCCAACACATACATTGTACATGCATATGTATTTGTTCTTGTAGGCTCTCACCTCTTTTCCCATGCACGTAATGTGCATCTCCCTGAAGTGTGAAAAGAGCTACAGGGATGATGTTTGCAGAAAGCACCTGGTTCTCATGTTCATCCTTACAGAGGCTGGTATCTCCCAAAGTGGCTGAATATGTAGGATTAGGGACTCTTTGAGCACATCTACATGAGATGCTATATTGCCATAGTGATGAGCTACAGCAACATAGCTCATTGCTATGGTGACACGGCATCGGCAGGTACAAACCATGATGCCAATGTAACATCGCTGTAGTAACGAGCTATGTGGCCATAGCTCATGTAGCATCTAAAAATAACCACATGCCATCAGGACTGCACAGTACCAGCGGCGACTGTGCAGTCATTTAGTACTTGCTATGTGAGGTGCACGTGTGCAGTCAGAGGCACATGTAGCCGCCTCCTTTTTGTTTCCACAATAGTGGGCTGAAATATTCTTGGGACTGAAATGCTTTCTGAGACTCCCGTGTAATTGAATTAGAATTCCCCAGGCCTAGGCAGGGTTATCTGTACTACCAGGAAAGACTGCAGCATGAACAGCACCATGGAGGAACATTGCTTGGTCTTTACCCTTGTAGATGATTTTAAATGGGGCTGGAGCTTAGGAACAGTGTCTGTAGTTCTGACTGCACATTAGCATGTTTTTAAAGGCAGTGGAATTGGAGCTGAAGCACAGTGGTTAAGGCAATGACTCATGGAAACATGGTTGCTTTGCCTGAGAGAAATCCACATGGAGGCTACCCCTTACTCTGATTGTTATCTTTACCCTCCCTGTGAGCCCATGTCCATCATTACCATAGTATCACTGGTGGTCCCAGCCATGCCTCACTCCAAATGAAGCCTTCAGTAAAAATGGGCCTCAATATGACACTATATGGATGACCTGTTATATCCTCATAGCTTGTTCCTGCAATTTTGCAGCCAGCTATCAGATTCAATACTTTCTTCAAGATGTCTTCTGAGGAGTGGGCTGCCAGGTGTTTTGGATAGGGCTCAGCAATTTATGGACAGGGGAGATGATCTGTCCATTCATATAAGAGTATCTACCATATGAGACTGTTGGTATCTATTAATTCTGTTATGGAACTGCGCACTGTCCCTAGTTTGAAAAGTCTCCTCTGCACCATGGCATAGGTCAGGTAGGAGCTAACCATAAATGAGTCCCACTCAGCTGTTGTCATCATTCTTTATCACAACACTGACCTCGGTGCAGGCACTGCTTGGTCAAAGGTCTTCACTCAGAACAGATGCACAGGAGTTCAGTTCTTTTACAGATGTGAATGCTGATTATTAGATATGCACTTTGATTACTTGCAACCTATTTCTGGACATTATGTACCAGGAAAAAGTCTATTGTTCATAAAATCACAATTACCTACTGAAATGCCTAGGATAGAGTACTAGGGGAAAGGGTTTGCTCGTACAGAGAATCAGACAGATTTTTACACTGATAGAATTGTACGCCATTTAATATAAAGCACTATATTTTATCTTGGAATTAGGATAAACTAATCCAAGTCTGACACTTGTCTTTCTGCCCATTGCAGGAGTAATAGAGTGCAGTACTTCAGCAAAGGTAGAGCAGAAGACTTTGACCCGGAGTATCCCACACAACAGAATTAATGCATGCAAGATGCAGGAGATACCACTTGCATGATACAAGGCGCTGATCAGCACTGAAAACTTGAGCTGTTCCGAATGATAGTTCATTGCAACTCCCGTTTGCTAAATGTACACACAGTTCACATAGAAGAGGATAAATGGACTGCCATGACCATAAAGATGCAGAGATTATTTCAGAAGGTAACCCAGTTGGTTGTCTGTAACAGATGGTTCCTCTTGCTTTGAGACATGTACGGGATTCTGTATTCTTTTGGGTGGGTTTGTGTCCGTGAGACTAGTCTTTGTTTTGAATTATATTCAAAACTAGCTTCAATTTCACCTGGTTATTTTTGGAGAACATGTGCTTCAGATAGTTTTGAAGGCTCTGTCATGTTTTCAGCTTTAAATGTTTTCTCAATATTGGGTTAAGATTCACTTTGAAGTGGATTCAGGCTAATTTGAAAGCAAGGTTTGAAAACTCTCATTGAATCAGGCCTGGTTTTCAGATTTGCAATGAAGTTCAAAAAGAAATGTTGTGGTTTTTGGATTTCATCAGGAATATTTGGCTAGGGAACCGGAGCAAGGATCCTTCTCTGAAGTATGTGCAAATGGAATGAAAAAAATCCATGAATATCAAATGAGAGAGAATGAAGCTAAGCACAGGTAATATAGGAATAAACCAAACTCTTAATAACTTATTCAGTCAATTCATAGAAAATTGATTTGTTTTTTCTGATGAGAATTTATATTGTAATAACTATTGGAGTGAAATTTCAGGTCTAACCCATATACTGGACTTCTGCCTTTCCTTGAAATGGCATAGCCAAGTTCAGCTATATCTAGAGGACTTTTAATTTACAAAGGGCTAGATTTTAAGGCTATTCAAGGACTTGAATCAATGGAAATTAGACAAAAAGATAACAAAACCCTTAAAATTCTAGCCCACAGTGATCTGAACTCTGACATAGGTAACAGAAACCAAAGATAGCATTGAAATGTTCATTTTCTGTGTATTCCTAAACTTAACTGAATCAACTTCAACCTAGATAGATAGTCAGTTCAGTGGCTCACAACAAAATGTAATAAAGTGAATAACTGTAGGCTTTAATATAATCTCTCACAATTGTATTATCTCCCAATTACTTTTTTGACCTTTTTAGGGCCATGCTGCTTTTAAAACACACACAATCTGCAGTTCTGGATGTCCTTCAGTGCATGCTGTACTCAGGAAATCAATAGATCAAGTAGAATAAATATCTCACTTGTGACTTTTGTTTGTAATAATATAGTACCATGAAAGGCATAATGCGTGCCTAAGAAATATAATGACCCTTCAAATACTAGATGGCTGTAGGTGCTCGTTTGGTTTCCAGATTTTAGAGAGCTAGCTATTTATTTCCCTGAAATCATTAAATGAATAAGGAGATTATCTTACTTCACTAACAGCAGCTGAGATTTTCAGAGTCAATATGTGATTCACCTTGATAGATTGGGGCCTGCTGACCTAACCCTGTAAACTTTTCCACTGAACCTAGTGCTCAGTTTAGAGTACTCCCATTGACTTCAATCCGATGACTAATGTTAGTAAGAACAATGGCCCCGACTCAGGAGAACACTTAAGTACTTTCTTAGGTGAGGATGCTTTTTTGAACTGAAGCTTGGCAATAAGGTTATGTAGGATGGAGTCTGACTTTGGGGCAGGAATCACTTTATCTACCATTAAGATTGCTTTATTTCTGCTAGGGTGAAGAGGGGCACCCAGGTAATGAACAGAGCACTGCCTCGTGCTCAGTGGTTTGGGCAGAGAAAACTTTGGCCGAAGAGCCTGAAAAGTGTCATAGGATTTGTGTTGACCCATTTTTAATGAATAATGACCCCACTGTCAGGAGTCAGAGCAGCAGGCTAAATTGCCTCCAGCTGGCCTTGGTTACCCAAGTGAGCCTGGCTGCCAATAACCTGACTACTTCCAGCTGGCCCCACTTAGCTGCATGAGTGTAGCTGCTTGAAAGCAACAGCTTCTTCTGTGACCAAAAGGCCACTTAACAGGACAAATGCTTCCCTACTTCTTGGCTTCATTCTTGCTCTTAGTTCCTAATACCTGACATCCCCCACACCTCTTTGCTCCTGACTCTAGTCCAGACCTCTGTCTTCTGACAGCTGGCTCCTGGCTTGTGGTTTCAGTTTGGTGATTACAGACATCCCAGAGCCCTACAGCTACTGTTGCCTGCTCCAGACCCCTTGGCTAGTTGCACTGGTTGGAATTCCTACTTCCTGTCTCTGATCCACCTGGCTTGTTGCTTTACTGAGGGTGACCACCTACACCTTAGTTTCTTACAGACCTTGGCCTCCTAATCCCCTTACTCTTGACCTTTATCAGGATGTTGTCTGTTTTTGATCCCTGGGTTGTAGGGTCAAGCCTGGATTACCCACATCCTAGTTGTACCCCTAAGATCTGTGCAATAAAGCACATAGAATACAGCCTCTTTTTGTTATTGTTTATGGGGAAATGAAATAGGGCTATTTAAATGAGTGATAAAGTCTAAATTCTACTGGGAATCAAGCTTTTAGTTGTTAGAAATATTTGGTTCCTAAAAGGTTTTGTGGAGCTCTGGGCTCAGTGCTGGGAAGTGCTCAGTGCCTTCAGTTCCCACTGATTTTTGCAATTTGTAAGTGTTCTTTATAGTCAATAGGGAGAAGAGGGCTTAGGACCTCAAAAATGAGGTTGTAAACTAATAATTACTAAATTCACAGTACCTGTAAGTTGCTGAAATAGCTACCTGAATGAAACTCTACATTTTATTCAGAGTTGTTGTTTTTAATGGAAAAACACAACTGCAAATTTAAAAAAAAAAATCCATTTTTATATTCTTAGTTTTACTTTACTTTTAAGTTGAAAAAACAAAGGGTTTGCCAAATTCTTATTTTTGTTCAAGTTTTCCAACACTTTTTTGGTGAAAAACACTGACCCTCTTCCAAGTATCTACAGAGAACATATGCCTATATTAAAACGCAATATTGTTAATAATAAATCACAGCTTTTCTAAGGTTGACTCTCTTTTTTTAGCTGAATTTTATCCAGTTACTCCTGACTAAACCAAGTAGTTTATACATGACTACAGGTACCCTCCGGAAAGCATCTAGTCTTGATTTGAAGATGTCGTGGTTGTTTGGAATAGTTAAATCTTCACTGAGTGTCTGGAGGCTGGGGTGGAGCAGGTGCTAAGATCTCAAGTTAGGGGCCATAGCAGAAGCACTCGCAGTACAGCCCTGTCAGATTCCAATAAATCTATGAATTCTGCTAAATAACTTGTCACACAAGGACATGATGAAGGAAGGATACTGTGCCTTTCAGTTGAGACTTTCAAAATGCATTAAAATACTAATTAAGTCTCTGATGGTCTGGAAGAAACTCAATGTATGTATTAATACACAAATTTACAGAGCAGCTGTGAATTACCCAAGATCCTGTGCTTGAGAGAAGGAATAGAGAGATCAGCGTAGGCTCATGAAGACACAGGAAATGGCCAAATGGGAATAATTACAATTCTTTTACTTCCAGTGAGATGGTCAGAGCTCCTGAAAGCCCCAAGGAAAGAGCCTGAAACAGTCAAATTGAAAGACCTGCAGTTGTATAGGTCAGGAGTGAGAGGTGTTCAATGGTGAATGAAGTTTTCTGATGGATTAGTGTCTTTGCAGAGGACACCAGCTGGAGAAAAGTGTACTCTGTTCTTCCTTTGAACTGGGTTACATAAAGTTTCAAGGCTTCTTTTTTTTTTTTTTAATGAAGGCTTCTTCGACTTGAGGGGAGAATTGTGTATATGAGAAGCACTTGCACACAGAAAGGGAGGTACACCATTTCCCTTTGATTGCAAAACACATTTGGGGTCAGATTCAGAAAGGAACTTAAATGCCACAATTCAGAACACTTAACTTAAATGTTAAGCCCTTGGTCCCTGGAGTAGATTCTGGAACCTGGGTTCACTCTATGGTGCATGGGGAAAGTTAGGCATCTTAAAATGGAAACTCCAAAAATCAGGACCCTTACACAAGGGGCCACCTAGAGCTACCAGCTGATAATTGCCAAGGAAAAAAAGTTTCATCTTAAATCCTACCCACCTCCATGTCTTATTTGCCTGTTTCCACTTGGATTTCATCCCCAGGAAACCTC
Source organism: Gavialis gangeticus (assembly GCF_001723915.1). Classification (NCBI taxonomy): domain Eukaryota; kingdom Metazoa; phylum Chordata; order Crocodylia; family Gavialidae; genus Gavialis; species Gavialis gangeticus. The sequence goes on along the minus strand of NW_017729006.1, from coordinate 27,928,045 downwards.
TCTTGAGGGTTGGTATCGCCTTGCTTCTGTCAAGAACAGACCGGGTGTCACAATCATGCTCTAGGATGCAGCTAGAGGAGAAGGTGGTGCTGTTTCATGCTTTCATACAGTATCTCAGGGTCAGCACATTTGTCCAGGATGCTAGAGGCCCAGGTTCAATTCCCTTCTTGGCCTGAGAAAGTTTCAACTCCTATGTCTCCAAAGAGACTGCTATAACAACTGGACTATGTGTTCTTTGGGAGAAAGCACTCTCCACCCCCTTTTTAAAAGCTATTCTGCTCTTACAGAGAAAAATTCAAGATTCACAGGGTCAGAGAACAAGTGTATGAGAGGGATTGTGATTTTTTCTACCTAGTGGTCAAACCATTCACCTGGGAAGGGGGGTGGGGGGATGAGTGGGTTTCAAAGTCTATTTATTCCATTTAGCCAATAACTGTTTCAGATAAGATAGATGAATGATTTCTTTCAGAGTACATATACCAAATTTGGGACCTCAGGGGGCACAGGTAGGGGACTGCCTGGTTTTAGGACTCTGATACAGCTTAGCTGCCTATACATTTGCTTGGGGTGGGTGGGGAGTTGTAGCAGGATACCAAGGTGCCTGCTACTCTCAGGGCAGAGGCAGGAACCCAGGTGCTGGTTGCCATGACAACTGGTTAAGGAGGGAATTGGCTGCACCTGCACCTGGTCAGCTGACTGGAAGGGACGGGGCCTGGCTCCCACATGAATCCCAGGCCTGAGGTGAGGAGGGCAGTTCCCTGGCAGCCAAGGGAGTTCTGCTAGGGTAAATAGAGGGGAGAAGCTTGACTGCATGAACAGTTCCTGATGCTGTTATGGGCTGGTCCCTGGTAGGGCCTGAATGTTGTTTTAGCTGGGTGGCTTGGATTTTGTTGTAGCCTAGGGGCTTGTGTTTTGCTTTTACTGGAGGTTTGGGTGAGGCTATTAGGGGTTGGAGGAGGCTTCGTAGGGGACCTATGGCAGTGTGGAAACCCCAGCCCCAGAGTGAGAGGAGAGGGGCCAGCAAGAAGCCCCAGAGTGAGATAGGGCTGCAGAAAGCCCAAGAAAGACAAGGGGAGGGCCGAATTACAGCAAGGTCCATATCAAACCACGTCAGCATCATCTGTGAGGCTTGGGCTGCGGTGTAGGGAAGGAAAAAGAGCTGTAGATAGCACCCCCTGGTACTGGGGCAAATAAATGGGCAGTCTCCTACTAATTAATATCCATTAATTAATTAAGATCAAGGCTTGGCAGGCAGTTGGCTGTAATAGGAGGGTGGGGTCACTGATAGATGGACTCCAGAAAAAGCACTCTTGTCACAGGGGTGTTTTAATTACAGTGGTTTCTGGACAGCTTCTCTAACTAAAATGATTCACTGTCATGAGTATTAAGCCCCTGCAGATTTAAAAATGGCTGTGGGACACTTTACGCCTCACTTGATGACATTTAGATAGACTGCCCCCATGGCCACTTTAAAACATGTGGGGGCTTAATACACATGACTGAGGTGATGCTGGAGTGTTCCAATTAGAATGTGGAGCAGACTAAATTAATCAAGTCTGCTCTCCAATGTGTTATAATTAGAACATGAACAAACGTGTATAGGCAGCCAAAGTAATCATCAAGCTGTTCAGCCCTTTGGAGAGTGTACTTTTGAGCAGGGCCTAAATAAGTTCTTTTAGGGAAACTTGAATGTTGAAAGTTGATATGTGTATAGCATTTAAAGGCTTCTTGGGTCTATTGACAGCTGTGTGAGATTGCAATTAGTGCCTAAAGTCCACCCAAGTCCTACTTTAGTTGCTACTGTGGGGGGAGGGGCTAAGGGGGAGGTCTAGCTACTAGAGACTTTCCACTAAGGGCCATGCTTGGTAGATGAGACTCTTCTGTGGCTATGCAGCAAGAGTCAGGATCAGCTCAGTATGCTCCATGAAAGAGCCTTTTGTCCTTAAAGTTTGAGCAGGTGCTGAAACATCTTGCTGTGCTGAGGCATTGAGGAGAAAGTTCAGAGTCAGTAAAGCATCAGATTAGGACAACTGCAATTTACTGAGGGCATGTCTTCCAGTGCATTTGACTGATTAAATTAAATGGCTCCAGAGCTTCCCATTCACTAAGCTCACCACTTGGGAGCTTTTAAAATTAATTTCCATTCTTTTACAGAAAGAACACAGAAACAGAGGGAAGAAACCCACTTTAAAAAAAAAAAAAAAAAAAAAAAAA
>NW_017729006.1:27908598-27925738 GCF_001723915.1 Gavialis gangeticus | reverse complement strand
AAAAAAAAAAAAAAAAAAAAAAAAGATTGGACAGTGGAAAAGAGGGAGAGAGAGACTGCTCTTTATAGACAGAGATAAGAAAGCAAGATCAAAAAACCAGGAGGGATGATAGCAATGACAGAGAAATAGCAAATTTGGTTTGGATCTGGGGTGAATCTTCATTTTGTAGTATTATTTTCTGGCCTTCAGCCTGGTACCAAGAAACCACTTCTATCAAGTGGATGAAAGATTAAAGCCAGAAATTAAATTGTTTGAGGAAAAAAGATTTATGGCTCATGAGGTACCTCAGAATCTAAAATAAGATCAGTTTTGCCATGCATAGTATATCTCAACCCCTTTGAAAACCCTTGCACAGAAGAAAATGTCTTCACATCTTTGAGAGCAGGATTCTGTTTCTACCACAAGAAAGTGATTTCTTGATACCACTGGAATGTGGTTTCTAGTACAGCATTTCTGCTCAGAGTATTCCCCTATCATCTGTAGCATTTTAAGAATTAATTTACAGCAGAAATGGAAAAATATTTTTCATCCATATAATAAATACAGTCCTAGTCAGCTGAGTAGCTTGTTGCTCCTTTTCATAGATTCATAGACATTAGGGCTGGAAGGGACCTTGAAGATCATCAAGTCCAGCCCCCTGCCCCAGACATCTGATCTCAGAGTCTGAAACAGAAGGAGAAGTTCCCCATGTTCTGCTTGACCCTGCAGACTGTCTGCCAGTCAGATGGCAGTAGTCCCTGCAGAGCGCAGGCTGCCATACTATTGAGGTGGGTAAATGGGGGGAGTTCTTTAGTGCTGGTGGAAGGTGCTTACATCTAACTCTTCTTTCAAGAAGAAATGTTTTCTAAGGACAGCCCTTGTTAGGGCTAGCTCATGGCCAGAGTCTACCCCCAGTGATACAATGATTGAATGAGCTAGATTCCACAGCTGTGTCTGGGAGTTCCCGGGATTGGCTGTTGGGACATGCTCCTAGATATTTAAGGGCCTCATTTGGCTGTAGGATTGAGGTTGGGCAATATATACTGATACTTGTTTTACAGGATCATCTAGAGACCCTGCCTGTAAAACACAGTAAGTCTCAAATACAATAACCTGGTTTACATCTCTGAATTAGTGACTCCTTAGTTGCAACCCTGAGAACAATATTGTCAAGGATGAAAAGAGGAGGATCAAAAGGAAATGTAGACCATTAGAGGACCCTAGAAAAGTGCAGAGGCTGAGGAAGTGATCAGGGGCTGGGAGGTAACAGGCAGAGATGCAGTCTAAAAAAAAGTAGGTGGATGGAGATCGGGAAGAGAAATGAAGAACTGAAATGACTTGTCAATGTAATGCAACAGGCCAGAGGGGGAACCAGTAATAGGACACAAGGCTCAAGGCGCGCAGGCCAGGAGTCTGTCCACTTCGAACACACTACTGTCTCCTCTCTGCCCACCTGAAGAAGAAATGCTGATGAGCTCTAGAAGGGAACTAGTCAGTCACTCTAAAAGGAAGAGCCCTACAAAGTGTGGAACATAAAAATGTTTATGAGGAGAGAGAGAGCAAGGAATAAGTTAGAGATGGAAAAAGGATTAGCTGATTATTTTTTTTAATTAGTACATTAATACATCTATTCTGCAAATGTCTTTACACTTGTCTTGTTGATTCAGCATATCAGCCAAATCCAAAATGCTATTTTTAAGAAGCAAACTAGATGTAAAATATTCTCCAAGAACCCTTTGCTATTTTTTACCTGAAGTGGCAGTAATCCATTGAAACTGAACCTTTTTCCAAGAATGAAAGAAGATAACTTGTTTTTTGTAGTTGGATGCATAGAAGCCAGATCCAAGACATGTTCCTTCTTTTTGCTTCCGTTCTAAAGTATAGGAAATAAACATTTAAATTTGTCTTCCTATTAAAGTGCTACCATCCTAATACAGATCAAAGTTCATGTCTTTTTGTATACATGGAGAGTAGAATCTGGTGAAATCATTACTCTGTTGAAAGCCATGGCAAAATTGCTTATGACTTCAGTAAAGTAAGCATTTCACCTGAGAAATATGAGAAAAGATCTTCCAGATAGCTTTTTTGTAGCCCAAAGCTGTGACTGGTTTTGAAATAAGGAGGCATTTCTAAAATAGCATAGAGATAGGACACAATGTGTGAACTTGTCTAGGATTAAGAAAGTTTCATATTTCATATTTTATTTTCCATGATTTGTACTGCATCTGTCACCATGGTCACTATGGTCGAGCATTTTAGTTGCAATCATTTCTAGAATTGGGCAAGCCAACAAATCTGAATTCAGAGCCAAGCCAAAGTATCTGGTTTACTTCCACACGTATAAACATTGGTTAGTCCTTCAAAGGACTAGCCTGGGCATGGAAAATATGAAAAAACACTAAATGATATACGTAAGGTGCAGTGATTGCCAAGAAATAATGACAGTATTTATTTTCACTGGCTTGTTCCTCTTTTGCTTGTCCATGTGCATGGGCCCAGAGACAAGTCAGCCCCAGGCAGTGAGTTGGAACCACCTCTAGTGGCTTGCCTACCTCTCTCCTTTGTACATTCAAGGCATCTCATTAACTTGGAGCTGCCATGGTCAGAGGCTTTAGTGACCACACACATCATAGAACTGCGGTGAGTATTACCAGACATATCTTTATGAAACTAGCATCACGTGGGCTTTCAGACTGGGGTATGGTGGGGAGGCAGCGGAGAATCTATTTAAAATCAAACAGTGAAACATAAAAGAAAAATACTCCCAAGATTTGAGGCTTTTAACAGGTAACCACAACTCTTCCTTTTATGCTTTCATTACCTTGTATCCGCTCTCTTCCCTTAGCTTAGTCAATTAGGCTTATCTGGTTCATCTGCTTTGTAATTAACAGACTGGTATCTGGTGGTTTAAAAACCTACTCATCTTGCTCATTTAGTGCTTCAGAAAGGTTTAGATTTAAAAGGGCTTGTACATCTGGGTTGAATTCCACAAGTATCTTCACATATCCCGAGTTGAGAAGAGCAGCCGTGTATTGGATAAGCTGGCGTCTGAAGGTTTAAAGCTTTCTGGTTAGTAGCTTAGTAAGATTTAATTTAATTTTTGCATTTCATGGTAACTTTCAGAGAATATGCTCCTTGGCTTATGTTTTCTTTTTTCCTTGATGTTTCTTTGCTATTTTTTGTTGCTATGCCATCAAACTTTTGTAGCTAGAGGTCTGACTTCAGTGTCTACATGATTACAAAACTACTCTCCTTCTGTTTCTTTACCACAAGTAGGTGTCATGTGTTTAAATTTTAAGATGATTAAAATGAAATGGGTGTCATTCTCTAAGAACTATGCTTTGTTGCACTTCACTGCAGTTACCTCTCCCACCCATGATGTCATGGCTATAGTTAGATCTCCAGTGCCGGTACTGTCTAACATTGGTTTGGCTGGGGTCCTCACATGGTGCTGGCATATGGCCCCTGGGCTACACATCACACCAGCTGCACACTCCTCTGCAGTCCTTCCCCGCTTCATGGGCTGAGCTGGCAGCACATAGTCTCCAGTCCCCTCCTGCATGGACCACCCCCTCTAGGTAGGCAGTGGCATGTGGACACACTGTACAGGTGGTGTGCAGACCTCCAGGACCCTTCATGCAGCAGTAGAAGAGATGCTCATGGTGGACTGGTAGGCTGCATGTTAACCACTCTTGGGCCACCAGTTGGATTGGCCAGATCTATGCCTCTTGGCCAAACCTATCAGCCTCTGTTCTTATTGTGTAATAGCAGTGGTATGTTTTCAGTGTGGATTTTTGTGGTGGCTTGAAACTGAGAGACTTATACAATGATCTCTGTCAGTGGTGCAGTGGTAGGTATCTGATTCTGGCATTCAGACATAGGTGCTGGCTGGAGGTGATGTGTTACTGCAGAAACTGGCAGTGAGCATGTAAAATGCCTATTCAGCCAAAGGCAGTGAGTCAAGAATACATCATGTTTCCTAACCCCCCCAGAGATACAGGTACAACATGCACATGAGAATATATTCAGGTAGCTGCATTATGCAGTGCTGTGTGGTTCACAGTGTGTAATAGCTTCCTTCTTCAAACTGGCTAGTATTCCTAGATGTGTTAGCATGGCCTATGTTTATCTGGTGTCCTACCATGGGGATGTGAGATGAGCAGACTTCTATGAACCTTTTCCCAGCCATTGTAAAGATGAGGCTTGACTGCAGTTTCTATATTTTTGAGAAGAGAGAATCAATATTTTGGTTGCTGTAAATGCTGAAAGTGACTGACATGGTTTAGTGACCCATCTTCCTCCTCGCCACATGCGTGATGCCTATAAATGTCCCAAACTGACTTGAGATCTGTACCTCCATTGTGCTGAGCCCCGTACCAGTGCACAGCAGTATGGCTGCCAAGACACATGCTTGTGGGTAGGAGTTGGGGTGTTTTAATTAGAGCGGTTCCCAGACAACTGTTTTAATTAAAATGGCTCACTGTCATGTGTACTAAGTTCCCACAAGATTTTAAAGAGGTTGCAGGACTTATCTGAAGCTCATTAGATGAGATTTAGATAGTGTCCCCATGGCCAATTTAAAATGCCATGGGGGCTTAATACTCAGGACTGTGAGGTGATGTTGGAGTATTCTAATTAGAATTCGAACAAATACATGTATAGTCAGCCTATGCTCTCAGTGCCCTAAAGAGCATAGAAAATCTGGGTAGAAAAATAGGAGGAAAAGCATCAGCATAGAGATGGGGAAATTCCTTGTCCAGCTGGTCAATAGCAGAAGTAGGTTTCCTAATACCTAGTCTGCTGTGCTAACCAACTGACCATGGTGCCTCCTCCTTATGATGCAAAGCTGTGACAAAAGCCTGGCCAGTTGAAAAGAACTCCAGACAGCGAGTTGTACTTAACAGGAAGAAGCTGGCCTGAAAATCATGTTATTCATCTTAATGATGCATCTTTCCAATTGTGAGATGATTTGTTTTAGTCTTTTTTAAACAATTCTGTTTTCTCTGAAATTATTATTTTTTCCTGGTATGTGCATGTCAGCATATTTTTAGAATCCCCTCCCTACTTTCCACTTACTCAACTAACAATAATTTACTCTTCTTAACACAGCCATGCTGGCCTACAGCAGACATTCAGTACTGTTTGGGGAATCATGTGAGAGGCAAGGATTTCTTAGGATGATATCTTTTATTGCATTAGCTATGTAGCTGGGATAAAGTTAGACATTCCTTCAATGCAAGGAATTTGTCCTCATGTCTCTGATCAGAGGAAACAAAACACAGCATAGTAAAACAACAGCAGAGGGGAGCTGCTGAGAAATTCTCAGGGGTAGCAGACACACAACAGAAGAAAAGGTGCTTATTGGGAGATTGAGGCCTATCGAAAGGAAAGAGGGTCATTCTCACCTTTCTGTGGAAGGAATTCAGGAGATGGACAAAATATAATGTGCCATGCACCTGATATCAGTGTTTAGTCCTTGGTTATTTCAGTCCATTTTTGAATTTTTGTTCCCAAGTTCACCTTTTCAAAGGTAGATTTTTTTTCCTTGAGCATGAGGATGAGTGAGGTCAGAGAGGGAGTGATTGTTTTGTGAGATATGTGTTCCTAATGGTGTGTGTATGTCTCTGTCCTCTATATTTTTCCTGTGAGGGTTCATTCTAGTACGTAGTTGCTGTTCTTTTTACCCATGTAGTTGCTATAAGGGTACTTGGGTCTTTGGATTACGTAGATCACATTTTGGGAAAGTCGTGTGTAGGAACCATGGATTGTGACACATTTTTGATGGGGGGCAGGGGGTTGTCAGTACCTCTCCATTGGCAGTACTATCATGTTTAAGCATTTCTTGCCAAGCCAAGGTTTGTGTTCCACTTGATGTCTGTTGGGTAGTGGAGAGTTTGCTTCTGATGATGAGTAAGCAAGGCTAGGGGGCTGTTTTAAAGCCAGGAGCAGAGGGCCTGGGAATATTTTATCTCAAGGTCTGATCTTTGGGTATAGGCTGTAGTTGTTTAGCGATTCTTCTTCTTGGTTCCAATGTGGGATGGTAGGTGGTCACCAAGGGCATGAGGTCATAGGGGGTTTTTTGTATTGTAACAGTTCTTACTGTGTGGTATTTGGTATCTTTTTCAAATGTACAATCTATTTCTCTACTGGGATGTCCTTGTTGTATAAAGGCAGATTTGGGGACTCAGGCAAATGGCAGCTGTGATGCTTCTGCCACTAAAGTTGTGTAAAAGCAAATGAAAATGTGGCATTGAAACATGGCATGAAATGGACTATAGCAAGTTCTTTTAATGTTTCTGTAATGCACATATTGTGTGTGGGTTTTTTTTTTTTGGTTGTTTGTTTTGTTTTGTTTTTTTTTTTGAAAGGTCAGTTTAGTGGATATCCAAGGTACCAAAGTTCTCATTTTCACATATCCTTGCATAATAATTCCTAAGACCCTTGTTATGTGGATGACAATGCTGGAGGGAAAAGTGATCTTGCAGCTAGTACTAACCAGGATGTGGGACTCCGTGGACTTTTACTGACTTTCTGGGGTTTCCCATGGACATCTGGGATGGGAGAGCTGCTTCCAGCTTGGAAGTATCAAATAATTAGCAATTGGGCAAAAAAATGTTTCCTTTCAACATGTGCCCTAAAATACAAGGTTTTAAAGGGAACAGTGCTTTTACATTTTTGCTTAGGATACTTGAGGTCTTGCTCAGTCTGCCAGAGATGTCAGCAAGCTGCCCTCTTTCATTTTTTGAAAGGGTGTCATTTTGTTAAATACAGAGCTAGCTACACTGTTTTAACAAAGGCTACTCTAATCTCTTGGAGGTGTACAGCAGGGATCAATTTGGCAAGGTGTGAATGGCTATATCACCTTTCTAATTCATCTTTAAAATTATAGGTAGGCCTTTCAGCAGTCTCCCTGGGTGGCTTAGGACAAGCACTGAATATGGACCTGAAACACCCTTAACTGGAAGGCCAGTTTTCATAAACTGAAAAAAAAGGTACGTTGAGCTCATATATATTCCTCCTGGGACAGTGAAGAATAGGTAGATGTGATAGACTTCTGTTTGCTACTGATGTGGTTTAGATTAGCATCACTTGCTGAAACATTACATCCCCTACTATTAGTAAAATGGGAGGTTGTATACATGAATCATTGGCTGCATACACACGTTCAAATGACCTGAGAATTCCCCTGGGTTTGTTCTCCAGGTAGAAAAACTTGCCTGAAGATGCCTGAACAGACATTTGAATGATGAGACCCTGAAGAGCAGGAGGGGACATTTTCTGTTCCCTACTCAGCTAAAGTAATATATTCCATTGAGCAACACAGTCTCCCCAATGGGGGAAGGAGCAAAGCACCCTGGAATGCTGGGGAACTATGTTGTGACTTCTCTCAGAAGTTTAAGTCATACAGATATTTGCTCTCTTAAGAGAAACTCTCCTGGGAGCAATTTAGCCCTGGCTATTCCCAGGTTATTTTTTCCCCTGGAGCAGCCATTTTTGCTCTGGGAGGAAAAATCTTGAATATCTGTGCTCTTGTGATTTCTCCTGGGACAGCAGTGCTAGTCTACATGTGGCCATTGTCCGCTTTTTCCCAATTTGGGACCTAGAATCTATGGGCATTTACGTTTACCATGGCACCAGTGATGGGTGACACAAAAGAAAGACTAAATCCTACTTGCATTCCATAGCTTGGCCAGTAGCTCAGCAGTGCCTGCTTGTTTAAAATTTTTCCAAAGGAAAGATTTAAAAAAACATACAATTTTACTTAAAATGTAAACAGCTTGAACAAGAAAACCTCTCTCCCCCCACTAACTTTGGTCAGCAAACTGACTGCGTACCAGGGAATTCCTGTGCTGAGAACTGACATAAGTTATATGAGTGACTCTCAACCTGGGTATTGGAGCACTCTAGGGAGCCTTAAGATCCTTTCAAGGGTGATGTGGGATGCCATACAATGTTAGCACTGTTAGGCGTGGAAACATGTTTTACAAGACAAACCCAGAGATTTCAAACAGGAATTCATAATATTAAAAACACTCTGACTTGTTGTAGTTTTTTCTGAATTCTTTGCAAGAACTCTTTTTTTTTTTTTTTTTCTTTCTGTAGTCATAAAAAAGAGTGAAAACTAAGAGCTGGTATCTTCTGAGGGGTGCCTTGAGCCTAGTTCAGGGTACCTCCAGTCTAAAAAGGTGAGAACCACTGATCTATACACTGAAAGCCTCTTGGATTAGGCCTTATGTGTGTGTAAATATGGGTTTAAGGTCAGCATCAGCCAATCTTAGATCTCTGGCTTGGATATGTTTACAAATGGGTCTTTATAAAGCCTAATAAGAACACTTTTTAACTCCAGAGAAATACTTATGCCTTTATGATTGCAACCCTAAATGCAGCAGCCTTGTTCTGGTGCATGAGAACCAACACCTGGAAGTGATGAGAAACAGTGGAATCAATCCAATAGCATAACGAGCGGTGGGCAAGCGGGGTACCAGCCCTGGGTGCCAGTTTTAGATGGGATAGTAGAATAGCAGGCCCTGGGCCTCTTGTGCCACTGTAGCACCAACCTGTATTTGTGGAACTCGGGCCCTGCAGTAGCAGTCTCTGTGCCAGGATGTAAGTACTTGGGGACCCCCCACCCAGGATGCTGAAATTCTGAGTCAGTGAGTTGTCTTTCATTGTTGAAGCTGAATGAGATGCAGAGAGTAAATAAGCAGCATGGGTACTGGAAGTATAATGTCATTCAGGGATCCTAATTCTCTAGTAGCAGTAGAGTTCACTGGTAATGCAGGGAAAATTTCCCCCCATTTTGTTACAACCAAGGTCCATTTCCAGAGGGCAAAAAAATTACAATTCTGGTGGCAGAAAATGGGGTCAATTCTCCCCCCAACAGCAGTGAACTCCATTGCCACTCTGCAAAACTGTGATTCTCAGAATACCTTGTGCTCAGTGACATACCTTACTTACACTAGCTGCTTCCTGCAGTTGAGAAGTGAAGATGGAGCAAGACAGGCAGCCTCCCATCCTTCTGGCACACCTCCTTTGCGCTGGTGCCTGGGGCACGTGTCCTGCTCGCCCACTCCATGTTACACTACTGTAGCCCACTGTTGGAGGTGCAAAGGTAGAGTTGTGTGATAGGTGATTGGGTGTAGGTATACATGTATATGATGTAAACAAATACATTTGTTTTTATTTTTCTTGACGAAATTGAGCAATTTAAGTCCCATTTTAATTATGCTTTTAAGTAGTGCTATGGTACAAACAGTGTTGTATTTATGTAATGGTTATACTGAGCAATTACTCCAATATAACTTGTAGCATCTGATGGAGTAGGTTGGTGCCTACCAAAGCTCATGCCTCTCTGAATGAGTTAGTTTCTAAGGTGCCACCCTGGCCTGCCTTCTGGCTGCAATTTTGTAATATTTTGAATGCAAGCGTTATCTTTTACTATGCAGAGTAAACGTAATGGGTTAGAGAAATTCTTTAAGCTTTATGGAGTTGTTTTGCATGTCTTTTGTTAAAAGCAAAAACTAACAAAAAGCAAAGCAAAACAAAATAAAGCAGTGATGGCGATTGGTCTGCATTGTTTCCAAGTATTAGTCATCTAAAAAGTTCCAAACTAACCTGTGTTCTTTAGTGCTCTGATACTCTGAGCCTGGTAGGAACATGCCTAGAAAATTCAATGTGAATCAACCACCCTCAGCCTTCTTGTTAACAGCCTGCTTCTCAACATTTCTTATTCCCAGGGTGTCATTTAACTTTAATGTTGAGCTTTCATTAGTATCTGAAGAACAGCCCCGACAATTTAGTGTCTCAAGGGGTCTTGCCTCTTAGTTGTTCCATGGCTACCCTGACACCAAGCAACATGATGTGGTTTGCTTTTGTGGACTCGAGATACTTTCCGCTGAAGTTTTTTTCACCCTCTGTTGCATTGCTTTGCTCTTGGGGTTATTAGCAACCTGAGCCTTATACAGATATTTAAAAATGTATTTTGCTTAATCATTTATATGCATTGCTGATCTCTGGAGAAATTAATAGGAATTAAAGTAATGGCTATATTAACAGACTGGCAAACAATACCTTTATTAACCTCTTACCCTAGGAGATAAGTCTTTATACCTCTTCATATCAAACTCCTCATGCAAAATGCACAGATCCACAGATGCAGGTCCAAGGAGGTGATCCTCCCCCTCTATGCGGCACTGGTCAGGTCGCAGCTGGAGTACTGCGTTCAGTTCTGGGCGCCACACTTCAAGAGGGATGTGGACAACATGGAAAGGGTCCAGAGGAGGGCCACTTGCATGATCGGGGGCAGCAGGGCAAGACCCTATGAGGAGTGGAGGCTGAACAGGTTCAGGTCCCATCTCCTCAAGAGAAGGCTGAGGGGGCATCTAGTGGCCTGTTACAAACTAGTGACAGAGGACCAGCAGGCACTGGGGAGTCCATGTTTCCCCCAAGCACTACCAGGAGTGACCAGGAATAATGGTCACAAGGTGGCAGAGGGTAGATTCAGGCTAGATATCAGGAGGGGCTACTTCATGGTCAGGGCAGCTAGGATCTGGAACCAACTTCCAAAAGAAGTGGTGCTGGGTCCTACCCTGGGAGTCTTTAAGAGGAGGATAGATGAACACCTTGCTGGGGTCATTTGACCCCAGTACTCTTTCCTGCCCATGGCAGGGGGTCGGACTTGATGATCTGCTCAGGTCCCTTCCGACCCTAGAAACTATGAAAATACTGCAGGCTTGACAATCTGACTTAACCTCAGGTTTTGTTGGGCTAGTGGGGGCAAAACAGAGTGAGGAGCAAGATCTAGAGCAGGGATTCCTTCATAGAAAATATGCTTCCTTTAGGCATTGTGGCTGTGAAGCAAGAACATCCCATTTGGTCCCAGTGGCTATGATGGGGCTTGGGAATGGGAGTAGTCAGAGAAAGCTATCAGTCAATAACTGTAAGCCAGGTCTTTGCATACAGTAATAGACCTATTCATTCAGCCTGACCATTTGTGCATGTCAAGTAAGAGATTAGGGGCTGCAAAAAAGCTTCATTGAACTCTAGGCCACCAAAACACTATCCTTGCAGACTCTCTGTAAATGTGATGACCTTGTTAAGCTCTACCGATTCCAAAGGTCTGTTAGCTAGTCATTCCCATGCTTTCACATGGTCTAGGAGGTAGAAATCCCTTGGCCGACTACCACCTGGAAATTAAAAAATACTTTTGCCTCCCAACAGGATTCCAACTCCAGATCACTAGAGGTTAGTGTAAATACTCATCAATGTTCCTTGAACCATAATTGTTCATTAGCTTGGTCTGCAGTCAGTGGAAGAACTAGAGGGATGCAGTGCCAATCTTCCTATTTTTCTTTATTTTAACTAGTATTATTTCAGACTTCCTTAATGCTTCTGAATTTACTCTTCAAAACAAAGAACACAAACCTTCAAGAAATATAACCTATTTCATCATTGCACTCAGATTTGTTGTTCACATAGGCTGAAATTCACCTCAATGTGGTGGGACAATGCAAAGGCCTCTTTGGGCTACATGGAGCCTATGCTAGGGTATGACAGTTGAGTGAATGCATGCGTGTACTGCAAACACCTACTAGTTACTAAAAAAAAACAACAATTTTTTGTGCCTGTCCAGTATAGACCAGCATGAATGGGAAAGTGGGGGGGCAGGCTGGCATGGCTCAAGATAGGCTGTGCAGCCATGTTCACCCAGCAGCACCAGTAACCTATACAATTGGTTGTGGGGCCTGGAGAGCACAACATAAGAGCCTGATACTCTGGTCCTGCTTAGGGGGGAGATTGCCCTTCAGCATTTGTTTTGCACTACACCAAAAAAGAGCCCATCATCTGAAACTGCAGTGTTTGGCTTGGATTAATGCCTCCTAATAATTCCCTACACAGAGAGGCCCCCTCTTCAGGAGCTGAAGGTGCTTGGTGTCTTGCAACAGTTGCTTAGGAGCAGGCTGAGAGCATGTAACATGTATAAAGTGCATTCTGGAGGAAAGGTACTGAGCATGTAAACCTAATGGAAGTCATTATCATTATGGTACTCTCTTATCCCAGCTCAAATCACTGATGCACCTTCTGTGTCCAGCTGACCAAGCAGTATTTCCTGCATTATAGGATTCTGATTTCAGTTCCATTTTTATGTTCATTACTTTCTTGGAGAGCTACAATTTCATTATTAGTACATCAACATAAGTGAGCACTGATTATATAAGGGCATTTCTGAGCATTAGTTAAAGGTTTGTTTTGGGAACAAAATGTGCTGCTTCTGCCAAAGACTGGCTCCTTGTTACACAAATACTTATAGACTGAGTTGCAAAAGCTTATTAAAAACATTGTTAACTGCAGTTCTGATTGCTTTGAATATAACATAATGGGATCAATATTTGATGATTATTTGGTTCCCAAAGACCATCATTGTTGCAAGTTGGATGGTTGGAAGGATTGTGCAACAATCACTTTTTTTTTTGTTTAAGTAAGCTCCTGTTTATCATGTTCTTGATATGATTCCAAGGGTTAAATGTAGGTCCAGATTCTGTGCCATCTGTTAGGTGCCTAAATCCATTTTATGTGCCTAAATGTCATTTTGTTCACCCTGCTTAAATCCCTGAAAAATACTTAACACAAAAGGCAGATGGGTTCTCCTTGTCCTTTCTGCTTGCTTATTTATTTATTTGTTTGTTTTGTAACTCATTCATAGGGTGTTGGCTGACCCTGCATTACAGAAGAGAATGCAATATGGATTTTCAAGGATTTAAACAGGACAGATCAGGATTACACTAAGCCCACTTAGATGCTTGCTAAATGGAATCAAATCTGGCTCACAGTTTCTGCAGTATTCTAGCTGAATAATCCACGGCTTCAGAGAGGCAATTCACAGCTTCAGTGGCCTGAATCACCGCTTCAAAGATCAGTGTTTCAGCGAGCAAAAACAGTCTTCCTCACCCACCAGTAAAAAAAACCCAGGTAATTAGCTACTCTACTACTGCATGCAATTTGTACCTATATACAGGTAGGTGGAAAATGCATTTCACCACAGCACTGAGGTGTCATATTTTCTCACATATGGCACCAACTTTTCCCCCAAAAACCTGCCCCCAAAACTGGGGTGCATGTAGTAAGTAGGAAAGCTGTTTTTATGACCAGGATGGACACTAGGGCTGTGTAAAGCTTCAGTAGCTGATTTGATGTGGAGGCGATTTGGCCCCACCATGCTCCTCTGATGTCTCCAATGGGGCTTGGTGTGTCATCAATCAAGCTAGCCTTTCTTAGGGCAGTTTGGTTTTCTTCTACCTGCTCCTAGTTTCTATACTCCTGTTTCACAGCCTTGGAGCTGCTAGCTCTCTTCAAAATCATAGATGCATTCATTGAGACCAGTCTTTAGCAGCATCTAGGGTTTCAGCTTTGCCTAAGCAGGAAAGGGAAGGTGAATCAGCTAAAGATTAGGCTCTCTCTTCTCTATGCAGCTGTAACTCTGGAAAAATCCTTTTTTTTGTCATTCTGTCTTTCAAAAACTATATATACTCTGAGGCATGTCATATGTGAGAAAATATGGTATATTTATGCTGCTTTTTATGGATGCCCTCAGGCCTGTTAACCATCTACATTGTAAAATCTAAGCTTGATCCACGATGACAGTTTACCACAACCTTGGGAACTTTGTTGACCTCCAGGATTCGATGTCAAGCTTCCTCTTAGTCCCCTCACTCTTTGGATTTGGAATTCACATGGGTGCTGCAGTTACAAACACAAATTTCATCAGCAGCAATCTCAGAATTTCCAATTTCTGACTTCTGACCTTTTTCTACATTACTTCCTGTCTCTACTGCCCACAGAGGATAAATAGTTTACAGACTGTTTCCTGCTCCTTGAGTAGAACCCTACTAGGAATCAAAGTGCAGTGGTCCCAAGGTAAGATACAAGTGGAAGGGGAAAATTGGACAGATATGATGCTATCCACATCACTCCCATTTGTGCTGTTAGCTAAAGGTAGATAACTAAAAACAAACAACAAAATCCCCAAACAATGACAGGCCATTACTGAGATCTGCAGTTGTCACGAGCAGGTTGTGTTGGGCCCTGTATTCAGATAGAATATGCTCTTGCAGGAAGAACGACATAGACAATAGTTATTTGTGGCCATCATTCTTTGAAGAAAGAAGATGAAAACAGATCTGTCCTTTAAAGGGAACTTTTAAATACTGGGCTGATGAAGTCTGATTTTTCCCACCAAGGGTGAGCTTACATGTTTCATTTAGACCGTACTAAGTGCACTTAACATGCAAGCATCCACATATTAAAGCTTGTTAACTTGTGCTAAGTGTCCTTTGCACATCTCCCAAGTTATGCCACTTCAGGGGAAGGTTAATTCTTGGCCATGCTACCTATCTTGGGTACCTTCAGTCTGTTCCACAGAGATAAAACAAGCAATTTGCATTCCTCCAGCATTACAGGATGTACCACTCTCAATTCCCCCTCCACCAGTCACCCAAACCCAGACCAGAGATGGAGCTTAGGTGCCCTGGCTCCTAGCTATAACCCTGTTTACCATCCTCTAGTGGTAAGTCAGTGCTGTGCAAGCAAAATTGGTATTGACCCTTAACATGCAACTGCCCACAGCATGTTCTAACTTTAAAACTGCTTAACATTTCATACTAAATGCAATGGATAACTTCACCTGACAAGTTGGAGCCTGTCGTATACTCTGTGGGTGTATTTGTGTTACTTGCACTAAGAATAAAGGCCAAAATCAAATAGAATTCCCCTGCTTTTTTTCATTGTCCTCTGCTTCATTTTATCTTTTTTATATGGTCATATACTATGTTCTATTTCAATTTAGTGTAAACTGGAAGAATAGATAATCTTATTGTATGCTTTTAGCAAAAATGATAAATTATATAAAGGTTATTTTATTCTTACTGTCCATTTTACTTTATTAACAAAAGCTGTACATAAACTACTGTACTACTGAAAAACAGTACTTGTTTTATTACTGCAATAGTCTTTAGAGACATCAGGAATGAGGGCTCTTGTGCAAAGTGTTATATGCACACAGGATAGTGGGTAGTCCTTCCTCAAAAAAGTCCCTTATACCCTTTGGCTCCCCCCCCCCCATTAATGTTTCACCTCAAATCTTTACTGTGTTTAGATTATACAGGAATCTGAGTGGGGACAGTTTCTGCACATGCAAAGAAGCATTGTTGTCTGGGTTGTCATTATCATCAATTTTAGAATGCTACTTTGGAAATGGGAGCCTTTAAAGTGCAGGCCTAGCTGCTGTATCTCCTTCACTGATATTCTCCTATCTTATGCCTCTGCATGGATTGAATTATTTTATAAATTGTAAACATTAGGCTGATGGAGTTGAAGTGCTGAGCTCCTTTTTTAATCACAGGCACCAGATTAACTCGCTTTTAGTCTTTTGGAAACTCACTTACTCTTAATGAGTTTACCACGATAGCTGCTATAGGTCCACAAATTTCCTGTCTAGCTTCTTTTGGCATCTGCAGATAAAAATGCCATCTGGAGGGGAAATTTATTGGTTTTGAGATGCTGTCCCTTCCTTATCACCTTATTTTGCTGGTGCTCATCCCAGGATAGTGGCTGTTACATACAAGCTTTGTGTCACCCCAGTACAGTGCTCCCAAATATTTTGCTAGAGAAGAGGGGAAGGCACTAATTACATTCCCTGTGATTTTATTTTTTTCCTCTCTGTTGGCAGTAGTTGCCTAAGGTAAAAGAGTGCCTGACTTTTGATGTTCTACACTGCAAAAATAAAGTGCTGGTTGTACAAAATAAAACTTTTGACTGGTTCCACCTCTTTTTTCGTTTGAATCTCTACATTGAACCTCAGGGAAGGAAGCTGAGTTACAACTTTTTAATTTATCCCTTGTGTGAAATTACCACTCTCTCTCTTATGGTTGCTCCTTTTCAGTGTTGTAGTCTTCCATTACAAATATAAGGACTTGCCTAACTTTTGCTTAGCTTTTAAGCTGTGATAAGCTATTGGCATTTGCTATTGCTACAAACTCCTTAATCTACAATTTAGGAGGACTTGGTTGTTACCAATGCCTCTTAAGTTGACTGTAGGCTGCTATGGGCAGTCTGGGTAGATCACAGCAGAGTATGTTTGGTCATGCTAATTTTGCTGACCAGTTTTACTTTTGCTGCTGGCTTTGGCCAAGGACCCACTGTTCAGGGCCCTTGCCTCTGCTGCAGCCAGATTAGTAGATAATACTAGGAGGCCATCCAGGCTTGGTAGCGATACAAAGCAAACCAAAGATTTTAAATAAGGTAGCACTTAGTGGTCTTCCAGTGGTTCTTCCAGGCTTCACTTTCTGGTTGCCTCTTATCCTTCAGAGGCTTTGCAGAGCCTGCAGGCTTGTGCAAAAAAGCAAATGATCAAGCAAACAAACAGCAGAGCCCTGCTCCGGGCTCTCCTGGTGGCTGCTTAACCCCTGGTAGCTCCAGGTAGCCTGCTCCCTGGCCAGGTGCAGTCCCTTGAGGCTGCTTTCAGTGTCTTTTATCCTTCTCACCATGGGCTCACATGGCTCACACTCCCTCACTCCCCACACCTGTCAGCTCGCTCCCTGTGAGACTCACTTCGTTCCAGGACCTGCTTCCCCAGCCTCTGGAGAGTTCTCCCAGATCTGGGATGGGTGTGCAGAGGTGCTTTTCAGGTGTGGGCCTGTTCATACTCCCCCAGACCCCTAGTAACAGGGCAGGGCCCTGTTACATTGATGAAGGACAGTTTTATAGGACTCATTTAGGTAAGTTTTCTACTTGCTGACCTGTTAATGGAAGACACAAAAGGCTAAATTCCACCCTTTTCCCTCCACAGATGTTTGTAGAGAAATTGTCACCATGTCAAATTGCAATCGACAGAGTCCTGTCAGACCATCCTGTCCCATTTTATCTATATTTTTATACCATGTTCATCTGGGCTGTGTGAATCTTTGGTATCTGATTTGATTCAGAGGAGATTTGGCCCAATTAAGGGACTGAATCTCTGAATCCAAATCGAAGTGGGAGACCAAGTAAAAGCTCTGAATCAATTCAAAGCATCTGAATAGCTTTGGAAAAGATTTGGAGATTCAGCCATAGACCAAATGGGCAGCTGACAGCTGCCTCCAGCTGGTAACTCTGTTGGGGTTGGGGG
>NW_017729006.1:27908096-27908332 GCF_001723915.1 Gavialis gangeticus | reverse complement strand
GCAGCACTGGGAGCGGGGGCTCTGCCCTGCTGCTGCTTGCCTAGCCAAGATGGGATGCAGGTATGGCTTGCTCCATGCAGAAGGGGGCAAGTGGCAGCAGGGCATAGCCCCCACTCCCAGCACTGCTGTGCCCACATCCCATGCCCCCCTACACTGTCTGGCAAATGGTGGCAGGGCAGAGCCCCCACCCCCAGTGCTGATATGGGCGTGGCAGAGCTGGGAGTGGGGGCTATGCT
>NW_017729006.1:27899826-27907797 GCF_001723915.1 Gavialis gangeticus | reverse complement strand
GCCTGCATCACATGCCCTGCCCCCCCCCCATACCAGCCAGGCAAGTGGGAGCAGGGCATAGCCCCTGTGGCTCCCTCCACCAGGACAGAGGCAGGCACAGCCAGAGGAGCTGTAGGAGAAGCCCCCTAGCTGCCTGGCCCCATCCTCCCACCTGGCCCAGACTCCTGGCACTTAAACAGGCCTGTACTCACTCATAGGCCCTGGCAGCGGCTATTGGGGCCACTGGAAGCTCATGGCACAGCCTCCCCATGCAGTGCAAGGCAGTGGGAATGGTCTCCCCCCCACTTGGCACCCACACGGCAGCTGCCCCATGGTGCAGGTGCAGTGTGGCTCAGCAAGGTGCCTCATGCTGTCTGAGAGCTGGGGCAGCTCCACGTGTCAGCTGGAGCCTGACAGCACTCAACCCCAGTGACTCCAGCTTCCAGGCAGTGGGTGGTGCCTTGCTGAGCCATGCCATGGGGCCAGCTGCTGCGAGGGTGCCAAGCAGGCAAGGGGGAAGTAATTCCCTGCTGCCCCTCACTGCCTCACATTGCATGGGGGGGCTGTACCATGAGTGCTCAGAGACCCCAATTGCCCCTTCTGCAGCTGGTGAGTATGGGGCTTTTTTTTTTTTTTTAAGGTGCCAGGACTAGGTTGGGGCCAGGCAGGGGATGTGGCTGGGCAGGGCAGGGCAGCCATGGGGGTTTCTCCCACTGCTTCCCCTGTCTGGGGAGAGGCAGGCACAGCTGGAGGAGCCATGGGAGAACCTGCGGCTGCCTGGCTGTGCCTGCCTTTCCCCAGCTGATCTGAATTGCCGAATTTCTCTGAATCAGTGCTGAATCTTCTGAAGCTGATTTAGCCATATTGATTCACACAGGCCTAATGCTCATCACCACGGCACTAGAGTTCCTTAAAAGTTTTTCACTGCTCCAGGGAAGTATATGCTAATGGATATTGTAGTGGGATGAGTTTGCCTGATCCTGAATTTGGCATTACAATCAACCCGTGTGTGAGGTGGACAAGGGTTAAAGGGTGGAAGGACTCAGTAAGACGATCATGTAAAGTGACACCTTTTCACTTGCTGAACCTGACTGTGGGTGGTATTCAGGCACAGATGCATTCTGCAGCTTTACTCCTCTCGGTACTTTAGAAGCTAGTTTCTACTCTACTGTCTGCATCACCAACAGAATTTTTAATTAAGCATCCCCTTCAGGTCATGTTCTGCCCTTAATTACACCTCTACACAGTGGCTGTGGTTTGTGAAGTGTGATTACCTAGATGTAAATAAATGTAGTACATGGTCTGAAGAACCTTTGGTTTGTTTTCCCAGTGTCCAAGAGCTGATGCCTGAGGAAAAAAAATAGAGCATCATTTTCAGAATCTAGCTTCAGACTGCAGCATGTATTATAAGAAAAGAAAAAAAAGGTCTCTGCATTTTCATGTTGAATGGGGACATGTACTATGAAAGTGGTTGAGGTGACATGGAACCCCTAACATTGCATTTAGTGGTGTCACTATTCAGAATATGATCCTGGATCAAATAATTGATCCCATAAACAGGTTGAGATGCCATCTAAATAGTATGCAACTCATTGTTTTATTTTTAACTATTGCAGTAGATTCTATTAGTGCCTTGTAGTACAAAGAATTCCACATGTTGAAAGGCTTCTCTGGACACACAAACCTCTGAGAATTCACTGCTAAAGGGGAAGGGGATGTATCATATATGTATGCATCACACAATAGATGAGGGTCACTGAAAGCAATTACTGATTAATATTAACCTTAGTTATTGTCTGATACAACAGGATTGGAAGAAGCATAATTTTTCAAACTTTGCTGCCTTTACAGCTGTTAGTTTTCAGATGCTCTTATCACTATACAGAGATTTTAATCTGCTGCTGAGCAGAGGGTAGTTTCAGTCATGCTGCTTCTTGCTTGATTATGCTGTTAAATTATAATGTGCCTGTTTCTATCTCTGACCAATCCAGGAATATCTGACTTTCTGTGAAGCTAACTCTTTGATCCTATTCTCTGTTAGTCAAACCACAGTTGATTCACTGCATTCACTATGAGATTAGACAGCACTGGATTTTTCATCCCCCCAGCCAGATCAGTGCTTTCAGAGTCATTGGGCCAAAGGCTGTCTTTGGTTTTTTTTCTCTCTCATGACCACCTGCACAAGTCCAATTTCATGTCATTGTCATTCGGAGAAGGCAGGGAGGATGTTTAAAACCTTTTGAGATTTTTGTTGGGGTTTAGGAAGCATAGTAGGGTAAGTGATTCCAAAGTATATCAGTGCTCTGTTGTCCTGATATGGAGCTTCTAAATCAATCTGAAGCAGCAAACTCAGAATTCCAAGTCAAATGGAATAAATCTTTGGCAATTCCTTTACATTGCTAGATTTCTGAGAAGAGAAAAAAAAATGGTTTTGGTGCCAGTAGAAACATTATCCCAGTTCTTTTCATGTTCTCTCTCAGACGTTCTCCAGGTTTCTGTTTATGTATTTTGGGGCTGGGGCAATTTATGAACAATTCACGTGTTTCATCTTTGTATCTTTGCTCTCTCTGCTGTTTCCCTGGTGATTTTTCTGGATGTGTCAGCAGAACAAGTTGATTTTAATAATGCAATGTGGCCTATGTATTGTACTCCATCCCAGTCAAACACAGTCAATGCAAAGCAAATAAATTTGAGTTTTATGGGATTTGCTGTAAGAGCTGGTTCTTGACTTTGATTTTGGAGGGAGTATGAGCATTCAGGATCTGACTCAGCAAGGCATTTATGCACATGCATAATATGTAGAATGCAACTAGTTCCATTGAGGTCAATGGAATTATTTGCCTGCTTAAGTGTTTCTTGAAGTAGGGGCTTCATTTCTAATAGATTTCTATTTTTCTTAGGAAATTTTGCTTAGATTTCAGTGAGCATTGACATAAATTAAAGGGAAAGAGAGACAGAGATGCATTTAATCCAAGTATTCCCTTCAGTGGTTTACTAGTCTGAGTATTACTAAGTTTTGTGTGATTGGTTTTGCTCTGTGCTGAAAGATTGCTTCCTGCAACCTTGTGCTCTAATTTCCTGTCTTGTAATTAGCTCTTCCACATGGTTAACTCAATGTGCACAGCATGCAGTCATATGATGGGCTTATGCCACTGGGCATCCTCATCGTTCATAATCACAAAGCCATGTTTTAAATCCTGTGTTCTGGAACTGTCAGATTTTAACATGGGTTGGCAGTCAGTGGAGGAGCCTTGTTGTGGACAAATGACCCCTGAGTGTGTAGAGCTTGCTGAAGTTTGGGAAGAGGATTACCTTGGTCTGAGAGGCAACAGGCACTTCTTATTATAACAACAGGGTTCTTACCTATTTATTTTTGAACATGGAAATATTCAGTCTGTGGAGGGGCACAGGAGTTGCATGGAACAGCAACACACCAGATTATGGAAAATTAATTTATCTTTAGAATATTTGGTTATCTGATTTAAGTGCATCAGGATTTTACTTAACTATCCTTTTAAACAAGAAATGCAAATAAGTTTGAGGGAAACAAAAATAATCTGTTGCTCATGCAAGATGGCTGAAGATGAATTCCTCTGTGTTTGTATAATCTCTGAATAAACATAGAGACAAACCAAGTTTCCTCATGTCACTCGATCAAGGTGCCTCAACTTCATCGCAAAGGCTAAGTACAGACAGTCAAAAAACTTGAGGGTGAATTGATTCAATCTTTGCAGGTTAGGCTAAGCCGTGTAGATTGAACTGATAAGCAAGTGAACAGATATTCACTTTTGATCCCGGAGATGCAGCCACGTGCCTGCAAACAGCCTTGCTTGGAGCAGATGGCTAGAGCAGACAGCTTGGGCTAGCCTGTCCACTCTGCGAGAAGGGGTTTGCAGGGGAGGTGCAAAGTATCCTGGGATACTGGGGGATTGTGAGTTAACTTGAATCTCAAAGGGGATCTGGGGCAGAAATTCATAAACCAATATAACCTAAATAAGTTAAGTCTGATACTACATCCATCAAGGTTTATCTTAAACTGGTTTTGGCCATTTTGAAAGTGGTTTATGTGCACTGAACTTCTATTGTGTTAGAGATCTAAACCACATTCCACTCACTCATACTGGTTTATGTATCATTTCTGTGCCTAGCCAAAGTGATCTTTATATGGTCTTTTTAACTCATTCACTTCTTAGCTATTCTACTGCTATTCATAACTTGATGGACTAAATTTTCTGAGATATATATTTGCCTCCACTTTGATTCCTGCAAGCCCACAGTAGCTGTCATATCGGAATGATTTTCATTTGCTGCAGCAGGGCCTGATTATTCTTTAAGGGTCAGATAGTCAGGGAGTGTGAACTGGCATTGCTCTATTCATTTTGGGCGCAGCTGTGCAGATATTGTCATCTAGGAAGTTAATGGGGTCTGAAAGACACTGGATTTTCTGTGAGTTCATCAATTACAATTTGTAGTCTTCAAAAAAAACCTATAAGTTAAAATTCTATATCAAAGCAGGCATTTGCTTAAAGAGCTACTGGATTACTGCTTTCTTTCTGCTCAGTGAAATTTTACAATGCAGAATTTGGCCCACTTCAAGTTAACTAACATGATCATCAGAGGGGAAGGAGAGGGAATTTTGAATGTGCATTTTCAAGAACTGTTTTTCCTGCTTGTTTTGATTGCTAACATCTTTCAAAACTGACTCTTTTCTTGAAAAGCTGGGTACCCCATGTACTAGAATTCTTTCTTGAGATATGCTAATGCCACACTAGTTATTGTGAGTAAGCTAAACTAATTTAATGTTAGTTTAAATGTTAATTTCACACACTTAAGCAGATAATAAAACTGGCCTTTGGTGATGGAAATGAATCTTTGGAAAAAATGTCATTCTAGAGTATTTAAAAAGATATTATAAACAAGGAAGGAACATAAATAAAGCATCCATAAAGCTATTTTAAATAGTTCCAATATCCTGGTGAAGCAAAATATTTCTCTAGCATCATGAGTTCTGTGAAAGACTAAGAGTTATTTTCCCCCATAAACTTTCAGCAGTATTTAATTATTTTTAACATATTTCATGACCAGCTTCATTCCATCCTATGGAAAATACCATGGGATGAGCACTTTACTAAAAGAAATCTCTGCTAGGCTGCTTTTGTGGAAATGCCCCCTCTCCCCTTATTGTAGGTCACTTCATTAGGGGATGATAGATTTGTCTCTCATTGAAAACTTGGTACACATGTGTGGAGACACTGGCTTCTTTCACTAGTTGTCCCAGCAGCCCTTTGTCCTCGTTCCCTGACCAAAGAAGTCATGTTACCATAGGTGTCTCTTGATTGTAACAGCCTTCAATGGGCTATATTATCCTTACCTCTTTTCTATGGGGCCAGGTAATGGGAAGATGTGTACTTCCCATCTTTCCTGCCCTCTCCTACCTACTCTTTCCACTGGGACAACCATTTTCCACTTCTTTCCCAGCCATGGTGCTTAGACCACCTGGAGGGGACAACCCAGTGCCACTAAAGTTGTTGAAGTCCCCTTCCATATGTGGGGTGGGAGGGGGTGAAAATCTTGTTGGAAGCAGGGAGTAGTCTGGCGACCTACCTTTGTCTTCAGACCAAAAGACATTTAAAAAAAACCCCAATTGGATATTTTACTAAAGAAAACAGTTAAGAAAAAGGAACCAGGATATAAAACATGGGATTTTTGGCTTGTCTTTTAAATGGCAGTTCCACAAGTTTATTAGTAAAAGCCAGAACTTTGATTGGCATGTGATTTTTTACTGGACTTGTTACAAGGACACATTCACTCAGTAAAATCAAAACTTGAATTGGTAACCTGGGGGTCCTTACAACTTCCACCAGGTCAACCCAAGGGGAGTCCTCAGTCTTAGCCGCTGTACTACGTGAGTCCAGGTAGATAGATAGTCCAGGTTAAGAATACTGAAAGCATCCTGGCCAATGGTTTTAGCTGCCCTAATGGACCAGAGGTAACTTAAAGTTTTGATTACTGGAGGTTTAGCAGAGTTTGAAATGGATATGCTGTACCAGTGGAAAGAAGGGCTCAGTTGATTCTTGAGGTACTGAACCTTAAAATATTTTTGATTTATCCTCTGCCTTCCATCCCCTACTCTTTACTTCAAATATATCCTGTTTCAAGTGATTGCTCCCTCAACTATATCAATTTTACCAGGATCTAGCTCATGATATATTTTGTGTAGATGCAGAAAGTTTAGCCTCGGAAAGAAATGTTTGGATGTGCAAGTTACAGAATGACCAGCAAAAGTTTGCCTGCATCTGCAGAATTTTTTAATTGGTGGTTCCACCCACTAGTTAAAATCAGTGCCCAAGAGCTTCATTACTTTTTTTTTTCCCCCCCTCCAAATTGATTTTTAGGTATGTATTTCTCTTTCCAGTTGGGTTGTTGTTCACTTGTCTCACGCCATCATGTATTATTCTTCTCTGACAAGACTCTCTAAGGAGGCAATGGAGAAAATAACCCAATTATTTTGCTACTTTTTTGCTAGGTCTGTGCAGGGTATTTGTTTGCAGAGAGCTTGTATTAACACTCCATACTGCCTTAGACTAAGCAGACTAATAGACTCTTTCAGCACTTCTGCAGCACTGCCTGCAGTGGTAATCATTCAGCGGTCATGGCTCTCTGCAAACAGCAGCACTGAACTCGCCTTTCAATTACTAGTTTATTATTCTAAGATGTCTGGGGAGTGGAGTGGTGATAGCCATATGCCAATACTGCTATGGACTACTTCTTCCTCGCGGGACACTGAAAGCAAAGACCGGGGTATGAGCAGTTCTCTCATGCTGGTGACTGACAACATTTGACGTAGGCTAAAAAGAGCCACCCTAGAAAGAAAAACATAGCCACCTCCAAATACAGAATTCCTAATAAATGGCAGTTGGGTTCAAAGGTCAGTGTTTTTGTTTCCCCTTTGGCTGGATTTTGGGTCAAGGT
The DNA here is from genome assembly GCF_001723915.1 of Gavialis gangeticus. Taxonomy (NCBI): domain Eukaryota; kingdom Metazoa; phylum Chordata; order Crocodylia; family Gavialidae; genus Gavialis; species Gavialis gangeticus. The sequence continues at coordinate 27,900,846 of NW_017729006.1, read as the reverse complement.
GAAGGTGTGTTAACCTAACAGGAAACCTTTATATTTGATGATACTAATCTAACATTGTCAGGCAGGTCAGCATGCAGAACTCCTAAAGGTATATTGCTGCCATGTTCACCAGAAGGACTGAGTTGATTTCTTTTGGGGGTTCATGAAGACTCCATAAAAGCAATAAATTTGTCCTGCCATATGAAAGTCTTGAAATTGGAAGTGAAGTGAGAATCGGGTCCTCGCTCCAAGCTGATGAAAGCTGACTCTTTCCTAGTGTTGACATGCTTGGCTGAGGGTGGAGCAGATTCAGAGCCATACCTTTCATATAGCATTTCTTTTGAGCCAGTCTCTGCAGTTATCCTTGGAGAAAAACTGGGATATAGAGACTGAAATAACAAGAGCCAGTCATCATGAAAACACATCTGCTGGTTTTGCAGTGTAGATGCTTTGTCTGTAAAGTTTAAATACTTTGAAAATAAAAATGTTATAGAATGTTAAAGAAAGGTATTTGCAAGCTTAAGCTTTTTTCTTCTCAATATTGGAAAACTGAGGTCCACTTAAAATTCAACTTCTGAATTAAAAAATGAAATGGGATGCAGAGTTGATTGATGCCAATTTTTAAGCCTCATCATGACTTTTATTCACTCCTTATTCTAGGAAAATGCTTATGGAAGTTCTGTGCCTGGTAAATACTGGATTCCTCATTAAGATTCACAATGGTAAACGTTGTATGCTTAGTATCCTCTTTAACATCCAGGTTTTATTTTTCTCTTTTGCCCATCATATCTTCCACACACTACTCCCCTGCTGCACCTCCAAGATGAGGTGTTTCTTGCTGACTTACAGGGTGGAAGACCAATGTTGGAATCCCTTTGCTCTGTGCTCCTGAATGGCAAAGTGTTGTCATGTGGGTACCAGGCCAGCATATACTGTTTCTTTTCCTCTCCTTAACTGGTAGTAATTGGAGCAAACTAGCACTGTTTGCAGTGAAGTCACACAACTAAATAATCATTCTAACCTCTTTAAAATCGTGTCTGA
>NW_017729006.1:27880011-27894826 GCF_001723915.1 Gavialis gangeticus | reverse complement strand
CCTTAAAATGTTCTTAGACCACATACTTCTTGATGTATTTGTTTACACATTCAGGGCATCAACAAATAAAATCCCATGATCATTTTATATCCATTTACTAAGTCCATGAGTTTCTACAGGCAGGAAGCACTAGGAACAGGTTCTGTGTCTGAGATGAATGCGTCCCTCTTCCATTCTTACCGGCAACTTGCTATAGCTTAAATTCATATATAGTCAAAATCTGGTAGTAACTAGGTTAGGACCAAAATCCTGAATTTCTTACTTGGGCAAATTTTGGATTTGGCAAGTACGGACACAAATGAAAACTGACATCTTCATTTATCTACAATAGAGAACGTGTACCAGATTCTGAGGTAGTGCATAGAGAACCAGATGTACAAAATCTGATACTCCCATATCGCCACCATCAAGTAGCCACAGATTAATTTCTGTGCACAATAACAATCTGCAGGTGAAAATATTTGATGTCCATAAATGAGTTGCCAGGGTTTGGAATTTCATAACAAATATGAACATGAATTGCAAAATTTGGGGCATTTGAGCTCTCCATGATCTGCAGGTGTTTGGATCCAGGTTGTCTTTTAGGACCATATTTAACTTAGAGCAAAAGAACCTGTTATAGTAAAAGCAGGCATTAAAATTTAGCACTCAAATGGAGCTACGTATGTGTGGAATGGTGGTTCTGATTCAGAATTAAGAGTAATAACAAAATGTGTTGATAGAAGGAACTGGCTGTCAGCTAGCTGGAAGAGAAAATGATAGAAATCACAAGTTATGGAAAGGAGACAAGGATATTAGCTTTGTCTGTGGGGAGAGGAGCATTGATTGATCATAGAATGGGGCAAGTACAAACCAAAAGTAGGGGGCAAGGCACACCAATGAGTCATGAGGAAGAAGTTGTACTTGGAAGGCCTGGGTTTAAGCCCCTGGTTCTGCCAGATTTAGGAGACCTTTGAGAAAGTTGGTTCATTTCTCTGTGCTTCAGACTCTACCCATAAAATATGGATGACCATACATTGCAACCTCGGAGGAATGTAGCGACGGGGAACACTTTAATGACATGGGGATACCTATGCTGTGCAGAAATATTTGAGATTTAGTTTTGAATAACTAGCTCCAATACCAGAATTGGTCATATGTTAACAAACCATTCATCCTGGGCTAGGTAGCCCTGCTAAGAAGGAGTATATTAGCCCAGTGGCAGTAACACACTTAAAGAATCATAGAAAGTTAGGGTTGGAAGGGACCTCAGGAGGCCATCTAATCCAACCCCCTGCTCAAAGCAGGACCATCCCCAACTGGATCATGCCAACCAATGCTTTGTCTAGCCAGGTTTTGAAAACCTCCTACGGTGGAGCTTCCGCCACCTCTCTGAGTAACTTGTTCCAGTGTTTTACTCTCCTCCTAGTGAGAAAATTCTTCCTAATATCTAACTTAAACTTCCCTTGCTGCAACTTGAGACCATTACTCCTTGTTCTGTCATCTGCCACCACTAAGAACAGGCTAGCTCCAACCTCCTTCAAACCCCACTTCAGGTAGTTGAAGGCTGCTATTACATCCCTTTTCAGTCTCCTCTTCTGTAGACTAAATAGACTACCTCTGTAGACTCTTTTTGTAGACTAATCCCTCAGCCTGTCATCTTAAGTCATGTGCCCCAGCCTCCTCACTATTTTTGTTGCTCTCTGCTGAACTCTCTCCAATTTGTCCACTATCAAAGGTTACTATCAAATCCCCCATCAGTCTTCTCTTCTGCAGATTAAATAGGCCCAGTTCCCTCAGCCTCTCCTCAGAAGTCATGTGCCCCATCCCCTAAACCATTTTTGTTGCTCTCCACTGGACTCTCTCCAACTTGTCCACATCCTTTCTGTAGTGGGGGCTCCAAAACTGAACACAGTACTCCAGATGTGGCCTCACCAGGGTTGAATAGAGGGGAATAATCACTTCCCTTTCCCTGCTGGCAATACACCTACCAATGCAGTCCAGTATGCCGTTTGCCTTCTTGGCATAAAGGCACACTGCTGGCTCATTCAGCTTTTTGTCCACTGTAACCCCCAGGCCCTTTTCTGCAGAGCTGCTGCTTAGCCAGTCAGCCCCCAGCCAGTAATGGTGCATGGGATTGTGCTGTCCTAAGTGCAGGGCTTTGCACTTGTCCTTGCTGAACCTCATGAGACTTATGTACCCCTAATACTTTCGGTACCTAAGCTAGCCTAGTTAATGCTCCCTTGGGTATCTCTACACTGTAGTGCACTGTGCCAGCTACACAAATCTTAAAGTATTGTGGGAAACAGGGCATTATATAAGTTCACAGTTTAGAAAGATCTTATTAAATGGCAAGATGGTGTCTAAAGACCAATGCAATGAGAATCTTTTAGTTGTTTTCTTTTTATATTACAGAAGTGTCCAGTGTTCTGTTCAGCCCTGGTGATGCAGCATATAAGCTTAGGGCTTGATCCTGGGTCGTCTGAGGAGAGTGAGACCATCGGAAGCAATGAGATCTCCTGTCTCTGATGCTTCCAGACCATGCAAAGGGTGCCACAGTGAAGCATGCCTATTTTATGGGAGCTACCTGAATAAGATGTTTCTTGGGTGGCCAGATTGGCATACCCAGCATTGCTCTAAGGCTGGTTGCATTACTCAAATGGATGTTTTTTAGCTTGCATGGAGTGATCTGCACTTGCTTCACTCCCTGGCATGGCCCTGTGACTGTACATGCACCCACAGAAGTAACTGGCTGACATTACTCATGAGACACCATACACTTCATTTTGTGATCAATGTTCCCTGCCCAAGCAGTGGTGGAAGTAGGACATGGGGCTGCATAAAACTTGGCAAGAAGCTACACAGGTAGGCATATGGGTAACTGGAAGACTGTCTGGAGATAATGGGGTAGGTGGACGGATTGCAGATAGTACCAGGGCTGAGCACTGTAGATAGGCAGATGGGTCTCCACCTAGGGTTATGGTACAGTCTCAAGGTCTACCAAGGGAGGATGTCTCTGGTAGGTAGGGATCTTGGGCCTTACATGCATTTTGTACCCTGTCAGGTTGTGTCATGTAATGCAATTAATCAGACTAATAATAATTCTGGTAGTCCATCATTACACAAATCTTCCTTTGGTAACTCCAGTAAATTTTGATGAGCTTAGCTTATAGTAGGCTCTTGTTGATTCACATATGCCTAGTGCACAGTAATTTCCTATGCTTGTCAATATTTGATACTGAGCCATGGATATGGATGCGAGTTTGGCGTACATCAAACAATTTGTATGTCTCAGAGTGGAGGGGCCTTCTCTCTGCCATGCCTATCATAGGAGATGACGATTATAATGAAAGTAAGCTAAATAATTTACTTTAATTTAGTAAACATCACAAATTAATATTGTTCATGTGGGAAGTGGTTACATTTGGCACAAATAATTACATTGAAACTGATTCTCCAGCCCCTAATCATTTAAATTAATTGGAATTTGACTTGAGAGAAGATTGAAGGTTCAGGTGCAAATTTTCTTTTATCTAGGTTTTTCTGCAATGCATAGATATGTACCTAACTTGATTGAACTTTCCTTTACACTGATGCCTTCAGGACATAGGTAATTCTTACCTCTTCTAACGCCCAAACCTCTTTATTTGCTCATGCTGTTTTGCCAGCATTTTCCTGCATTTGTCATAAGCAGAGAAAGGTAATTCACCATGCTGGTCTGACATCAGGCAGGGCAGAGCAGAGTGGCACCTATCTGAATGAGTTAGTCTCTAAGGTACCACCCTGTTTTGCCTTCTGCCTCCATTGGCCACGATTACTATATGATGAGTCTGGGCTGCATTGACCCATGGTAGTGCTGTGGTTATGTCATAGTTCACTGATTTATAGCATATTCCTGATTTTGTATTTCTGTTGCACATGTTTCTAGCTATTCAGCACTGTGTTGGAGTAAAGTGTCCTATGTCAAAGTGACATCAGGCTGGTTTCATTCCTTTATTACCTGTGAATCACATTGTATTTATGCCATGTGGAGGTCCTGCAGCAGACTTAAAGCTTTAACCTCCTGTTGCCATGGGAAAGGAAAGGAAAACAAGAAAAAAAACAACCCAAAGATTTAATTTTTGTTTTATGACCAATTCATCTTGCTGTCCTAGGGTATGGACATAATAAGCAATGTACTACACAGCAAAAGAGGCTAGGGTTTTACTCTGAATTGGATGCTCCATGATAACAGCCTGTGTGCATGATCTTATTCCTTGGTAAGTGGAAGCTAACTGTGGTAACTTATCCTTCTTTCACTGAGCTACTACAGATTAGCTTCCATTTATTGCAGGGTAAGTGCATGCATATGGGCAACTACCATGGAGCTGGCTGATGCTTGGTAAAAGACCATCTAGTTTTTATCCCACAGTAACTTGTTTATATGTCTACATCTTTGCTTGAAAAGAGACCCAAAAGTGAATTGACTAAGGACCAGGTAGTTGTTGAAGTTGAGCAGTACTTTAACTGTATGAGTAAAACCACTGATTTCAGATTTTCTTACTACACAGTGAGAATGAGAGACATTATCTGACCATAAAGAAGAGACCTAGTGTATATTGCAAGCCAAATTTCTATGCCTGGAAAGTCTTTAACAGAAAGTTTTTACTTTCCAAGTATTTATATATTGGACTACATGAATATTTCTATAGAAGTGCCCAGTGATCAATAGATATGAAGGGTTTTATTTCTTCATATCTCCTAAACTGCACAAACTGCTAAAATAATAGTTTTCACAGTGCTTTTGTATGTGTGTCTGTGTCTGCGACTGTCTACATTAAAAAAGAAATATCTTCCTAAGAAAGGATGGTATGAAAATCCCAAGAAAAAATGTCACCATTTTTGTAAGCTGCTGTAATTCTCATCACAGAAAAGATCTTTAGGGAAGGCTAGAATGTCATTTTTAGGTAGAATTTCCCCCTCAGAATATTTCAGGTGATTGTGGTATTCCAAAGTTTTTAAATTTCCTAGCAAGTCTGTTGAAAGACTAAATATTGTTGCATCCTGTCACACTGATCATAAACTTGAAACTGAGGACTTGAAAACTTTTCTACCACAAAGACACTACCTAGGAACAAAGATGAATACTGAGGGGAAAAAAAGGGAAAAAGCATTCCTTCAAGGAAGATTGATAATGCCTTAAGGGCTTTAAAGAAATGTGTTGGGGTGTGTGCATGTACAGGCAACCCTCACCATTCATGGGGGATATGTTCTCATATCCCCTGCAAATGGTGAAATCCTCAAATAAGGCACTGCATTCATGAATGCAGTGCTCCTGGTGGCTGGCGGGGTGGGGGGTACGGCTCCGGCGACGGTGGTAGGAGTGCAGTGGCAGCAAGCACGGAGGTCCCGAGGAGCTCCTGTAGGTGTATAAAGTGTATTTAAAATATGGGCTTGGCATTCGCAAATATTTGAAACGGCAAATGCCGAATCTGCAAATAGCGAGGGTTTCCTGTGTGTGTGTGTGCATGTGCGCATACCTTCCTGCTTATAGTGGGGGGTTTTCATTGTGAGTTTTTTTTTTTTTTTAAAAGTATGTGAGACTCTCATTGGAGGAAAATTGTTGAGGGAATCTGATATCTTTAATGCAGTCCTGTTTATTCTCAAACCTTAAAAGTTTTACTTCCTTGAATACAGGAAGAATCAAACAAACAATAGTTCAGTTTCTTGCCTCCTTTGGTCAGTACTCAGCCCAAAAGCCTCTGTCTCAAGGCCAAACTCTCAGTTCTTTTTCCGCCTGTGTCTAGTCTTATGCTCCTTCTCTGTCACCTTTTCCATAGTGCTTTTCCTGCTTGTAGTAGAGTGCAAACCTTCTGTTAAAACAAGAGATAACCAAGCCCCTCTTCCCCATATGGTTCAAATTTCCAGATGGCCAAACATGGTCCTTCATTTTGGATGGTGAAATGTGCTTGTGTTTGAAGTGAAGTTTGAAGTGTTTAACACCGAAAAATGCAAGGTTCTCCACCTTGGGAAGAAAAACCTACAGCATGCTTATAGGCTCGGCAGTGCTACGCTGGCTACCACTATGGAAGAAAGAGACTTGGGGGTCATCATTGACCACAAGATGAACACGAGCCTGCAATGCGAAGCTGCGGCTAGTAAAGTGACCAAAACTCTGGCTTGCATCTATAGATGCTTCTCAAGCAAATCCCGGGACGTCATTCTCCCCTTGTACTCGGCCTTGGTGAGGTTGCAGCTGGAGTACTGCGTCCAGTTTTGGGCTCCACAATTCAAAAAGAATGCGGAGAAGCTTGAGGGAGTCCAGAGAAGAGCATAGTCAAAGTCAGGAAAACAGACCTTACGACAGGCTGAGAGCCACGGGGCTCTTTAGCCTGGAAAAGTGCAGGCTTGGGGTGATCTGATGGCCTCCTATAAGTTTATCAGGGGTGACCACCAGGATCTGGGGGAACGTTTGTTCACCAGAGCGCCCCAAGGGATGACGAGGTCAAACGGTCACAAACTACTGCAAGACTGTTTCAGGCTGGACATAAGGAAGAATTTCTTTACTGTTCAAGCCCCCAAGGTCTGGAATAGCCTGCTATCAGAGGTGGTTCAAGCACCTACATTGAACACATTCAAAAGCAAATTGGATGCTTATCTTGCTGGGATCCTATGACCCCAGCTGACTTCCTGCCCTTTGGGTGGGGGGCTGGACTCGATGATCTTCCGAGGTCCCTTCCAGCCCTAATGTCTAAGAAATCTATGAAGGCTGGCATTGTTTTATAAAGGTGCTTCCGTGTCTTACAGCTCTCTAAGTGAAGGGCAGCAATTATGCCACCATCCTCGGAGATATTTTGCCCAGTCCACACCAATATTCGTCTTAGCACTACATACAGATCATGCATCAGAATTGAGAATGTCAGAGAAATATGTTGAGTCCATTTGTTCAGAGGTTTGACCCCATGGTAGAAATGAAGTATTCCTTTTATTGTCCTGAGAGAGAATCAGCACTTTATAAAATGAAGGTCTGGTCCTGATTTTACAATCAGCTTAGTGGCAAAAGTTTCAGTGGGACTGGGCCATCAAGTTGTTAGTTGGCAAGATGATAGTGCCAGATCCTTATACCAGGTTGCATGAGCTGAGGATCTGGGTCAAAGTTTTTGAGATTTGGAGAATTAAATTTGTAGACTCTTTCCTCCCATAGCTATTTTGTGTTATGTCACTTGATCGGCTAGAAAATAAACAAACCCTTCTACTATCTTAGCTTGGAGTTTATATTGAACACTTTTGCACCTTTTTTTTTTTTTAGATTTTCTCCACCTCAAAATCCACAAAGCCTTTCCATCTTGACCTCTCTTTCCTCCAGACACTTGTGTTTATCCTGAAAAGAGTGAACACAGTTCGGGTATGCATGTGACTTCTTTGTCTTCCAAGGAATTTATACTGAGGAATGAATTTGGCTCATTGTATTTATTGTAAGGGACCAAAAGTATTTATTCCTTTCCACATTTCTTGGCTACCACCTTCAACTGCACTTAATCACGATGCTTGCATGGTCAGCACATTCTTTAGGAAGAAAGAATCTGCCCTTTCAGAACACATGCATATTGCAAGGGATATTTTCAGCGGTGTGCTGCTATAATCAACAGAGCTCAGCTTGGCAATTTTAATCCTTTGCTGTCTAGTTGGAAGCTGCTTGTTATGCAGCCAGCATTCACTCAACATAATGGTTGCTACCTGCCAATGTGCTTTGAGGGATATTGTTAGCATTAAATTTGCCATTTACATTTTCATGTTTGACATAATTGAGGAATGAATGCTCTTATGAAAATTAAACTTGTGGTCCTCCTGGGCTACTGTAACCCTGTTAAAATGTAATGCGATTCTTGATGCGTCTTCTTTAGGTTTTTATTAAATAGAATATCCGTATGACTAATTCCCCTGGCCTAAATGTAGGCTGGGAAGGAGCATTATTGATAGGGCTGAGCACAAATGGCCCTCTATACTCAGCCTCTAATGGCCTAATAATGCATTATACTTGAATCAGAAATACTTTGAGTTGTAGTGCTTATTGCCATTATTGAAAACACCTGGATGCTCCATTCATCAAGGTTACAGCAAAATGGGCCCATTTGTTTATTAGTCTGTCAGTAAACATCTTTATTTAGTTTCATGTTCCACTGCTTTCGGTTACATTGGAGGGAGGACAAGACCATCAAGTGCATCTTTTTGTGGTTTCCCATTATTAGTTTTCTCTGAAAAAGAAAGATAATGAAAAGTTTGGATGGCTTCATGAAGAATACATTTTTCTCAGCCATTATTTTTTTTTCTTTAGGAAGATGAGAATAAAAACATGAGAGAGATCATTGGTACAATCTGTAGAGCAGAGCTACTGTAGCAGATTGACTTGTCTGATAGAAACATAAAAATATGGATCAATAGCAGTGCAGACTCCACTGTAATGTGTTCCCATTGCTTCAGCCCATCCTAATTCAAGATTTTTTTTTCTTCACAAGATGTCTTTTGCACTAGGGACAAATCTTAAAAGAAATATAGGAGGAAAGATTTTTGTACGATCAAAGTACATACCCAACCTGGGACAATGGGGTTTCCACACCTGCTCTTGTCTTCCTGTATAATATTAAGCAAGTCATTTGAATCCTTTGGTTTTGGTGCCTCAGTTTTCTATCTGTAAATGGATTAAGTAGTTAACATTTGTAAAGTGCTGTGAAGGTAAAAATTGTTCTTGATTTAAAATGAAGATGATTCGGGTTTTCAGATTAAACAGAAGAGAGCTGGTTGAATTTTTTTATCCCATCTTTCAGTGTAGCTGAAATCATATAGAGAGATAGTTGGTTATAAAAATATCAATTTTTGGCTAAGGTTTTGATAATTTTTTACTTCAGATTTTTAATGGGGGAAATTCAAAGTTGAACTTTTGAGCTGACATTTTAAAATCGTCAAAATGTTAACATTTTGAAATGAAATGTTTCATTTTAATTGATACAACATTTTCAGATAAAACAAAGGATACTGTTAGGTCTGTGAAATTTTTAGATATTTTGACTTTTTCCCCCCTACCTCCTGAAGGAAGGCAGATGTTGATATTTCAAAATATGCCATAGACCAAAAATCCATTTTGGGGGTTTTTTTTAATAGCTCTAAAACTAGACGCAGCTGATTTTTAAAAATAAAAAAAAGTAGCATTGATCATAACAGATCAAGAATTACTTTAAAAATGACTTGGGAGTAGGAATGAACAAAACCTTTTGGTGGAATTCCATCTAATTCATGCTGTGCATTGTAAATTAGAGTGTGGACCAGAAGTACATTACAGCCTGTAGTAGTTATTCTTCATGCTTTCTGCAATTCACTTCCTAGTGCTGCATACAGCAGCAATGTGGTAAGCAGCCTTTTCAGTGTGTGGTTATGCCTAGCCGGCGACTGTAGAATACTCGCAGTAATTGAAACCATTTGAAAAAACTCCTATAAGACAATCTTTAAAATGTTTATGTTGCTTTAATTGATGATGAAACTGCTGATTTCTACTCAAATACAGACATGCTTGTAAAAATAGGCATTATGTTTTTTAAAGATGTAGGACTCTAAAAATAATCAGAAATAATAAACAGGAGTAAATATAGACGTTGGGAGGCAGCATCCCTAATTGTATTTGGTACTGGAGTCTGAAAGCAGCCACTGAGCAGATAAATACAGTACCGAGTAGGATTGAGCCAGCCTCCTCTAACTAAACAAGAACTTTTCTCAGTGAAGGATGGGAAACACAGCATTATAACTGGGGATGCTTCATTGTATGCAGCATCATATTGTGGTATCTGGGCTTCTGGTAAACACTACCATTGTGTTTATGCTCCTTTAAAGGCAAGGTATAAACTCTAGTGCCAGGTTATAGGATTATCAGCTCGGCTTTCTATTACACACACACACAAGAGGGTATAGAGAAAACTCTGAAAAGAGATAGTGGGATTCTCTGCCTCCCATGACTAGAGAGAAAAGGAAAGCAAAACATTTTGTTTCATAAGTCTGGATTTACTGATACACATGCTCATCCATTATTTCATAGCTATGTTAAAACACCATTAAAGAAATGCATTTTTAAATTCCTGACTTGTCATGGAAAAGTAGGAGGGTGCATTGGCTATTCCGTATCATCTCAACTCTGCATACCATAGAAGTTGAAAAAACTGGTCACCAAGCTATTCAAGAATCTCAAGGGAATTGTTGTCGAATTAACATTTTGGGGTAGGTGAAGACTAGTGAAATGTTGTGATACTTTATGTATGTCACTAGGTGGCACAAGAGTGCTACTGAAGGAGGAGGAGCTACTGGAGAAGTTTGATATTAGGTAATAGATTATAGATTAGGATTTGTAATAGGAAACACAGCTTTTAATTTACTGTGGTCATTCACACTTCGGTACCCAGCTCAACAAGGCAATGAAGGACCAACACCATTATAGTCTGATTGCAATATGTTTGCTCTGTGTGTGTGTGTGTGTGTGTGTGTGTGTGTGTGTGTGTGTGTGTGTGTGTGTGTGTGTGTGTGTGTGTGTGTGTGTGATTTCTAGAAATATGCTTCTATAGATGTTTCCATTCTTTACTGTGTCATGGTGACAAGTGGATATTTTGGGAGGCCTGGACTAAAATTATATGGTAGCTATTGTTAATATATTGATATAATAACAACTTGGGGTTTATAGAAGTAATAGAGCTGTTCAGCACTTTGCAAGTTTTTATGAAAACATTTTCTCAAATGTAGGTGGTGAGGAGGGTATGGAAAATGTGTTTGCAAAAAGAAAAATCATTTTTTGGTTTAGTTCTATTTAGTTTATATGTAGTTCTAGGAAATCTTAAAATATTCTTATGTTTAAGCTTTTAATAAATACACCCAGAGGCTCAGACAAGGTGTGTATTTCGAGAAAAATAAAGTGGGATTATTACTCAGTCTAGGTCCTACTAAAGAGGGGTTCCCATTGTAATGCTTTTATGAATGTTTGTAGATCACTGCCCTGTTGGATTAAATATCAGACCTGTTCAAGACTTCATCTTCTTCTAGTACAGCCCTATAGATAGAGTAACATCACTGGCTATCTCTGTGGAGAGACTGGACTGAAACAGGTTTAGGAACAAATTGTCCTTTCAGAACAGGTTTTGAAGCATATTAGTAGGAAAGTATGGTGAAACTTGCTTTGCCCATTCCCATGCTGTACCTGTAACTTCAGATAAATGACATTTGGTTTCCAGAACTGTCAGCTTAGAATATCTCGCTAGCATTCCCTCTCACAAAAAAGGAAAAAAAAAGGAAAAAGAAAGATCACCTTGGAAGATTTTTAATCCTGATCATTATGAACTGGCTGCTTCATTCACTTCATGTGTGAATAGCTGTACACTGACAGGAACATGAAAACAACTATAACCTATTTATGCTATAAAAAACCTCAGGTATCTTTTCTTTTTGAGCTATGAGGAAAGCAGCATCTTAAGGCAGAGCATCAGTAACTGGAAAAGAGTTGAAAGAAAACAAGATAGCTAAAATAAAATCCAGGCTATGCCATTTCTGCAGACTGGTTGCCCAGAGGTTCCTAGCTGTTTCAGGCCCAGGTTGCATTACAGAAGTCCTACTGCCTTTTAAATTCTGAAGGGAATGTTACAATCTGTGTCTCAGTAAATCAGGAGTGAGAATTATCCGCAGCTCCCTGTCAGGCTGGCTTACAGAAGAATCTCAGCTGTATTACTGAGAGATTATTTCCTTTCCCTCCCTGGGAAAGAGATGTGAGGGGAAAGGAAGACCTTGTTTGATATGTAGTTATCTGGAGGGTCCCTTTAATGATTATAGTCTATTTGCATTCTTGCTTTACTTAGTAAAATCTGTATATTTTGCCCAGAGCCTAAGATGGATGCAAGAAACCTGAAGCAAATAGAAAAGATTTAAATTTGTTGAAGGAACAAAAAGCCTTACACTGACCTCCAGCAAGAATCAGCATTACCACTGGCTTCCTGCATGTTGCCATATTTTGAAAATCTTCTTTTTGCTCGCTGCCAGAAGCAGTGAGTGCCTTAACTAACTTGTCTTTAAATAATTTGTGCCTGTTGCATAGCAAACTTGGATCTGCTAGCATGCTTTCATGACTCCAGAGCAGGGTATTACATAACTTGTGTATTGCAGCATTAAATACACTTCTCTTAAATGCACAGTTTTATCAAATAGTACCATGACATGGTTAGCTGTCTGACCCTGGGCCAGTTACTTGGGGGATCTATAACAAAATTTATGTACCTGAAGTGGAATGTAGGCAGAGTCCTAAAAGCCACTGTACAACTGCCCCCCCCAGCCCCAGAGGTGCTCGCGTCCTGTCAGGCTAGTACAGACAGTCAAAAAGCCCGAGATTGAAGTGATTCAGTCTTTGCAGGTTAGTCTAAGATGCACAGATTAAATTGAAACAGAAATGAATAGACATTTACCTTTGATTCAGGAAATGCAGCCACATGCCTGCAGTGGTTCAGGCCAGAAGCTGGCGGCCACTAGAGCATGCCTTTCTGGCTGTATGTTCACTTCCTCTTCCTGCTGCCCCTGACATCACTGGGATTTGTAGTCCAGAATTACAGCAGCAGGACTCTGCAGGGTTGCTCATTACTTCCTTTTCCTGCTTCCAGGTGCCTCTGGGATTTGCAGTCCACAGTCACAGCCAGCAGTAAGTTTGAGCTGGGGAAGGGGTATTTTACCCCCATCCCTGACCACTTCCTGCTCCTGCCCCTCCTAGACTGGGATGCATCCCCAGCTGGGCTTGCCACCCCAACCCCTTATTAGCCAGCCCTCACTGCTTCAGCTAGGGAGTAGAGGGGCAGGGCCAGCCCTGCTCTCTGGAGCAGCCAGCCCAGCCCAGGGCTGCAAAGCATGCTGGGGGACTGTGATTTAACTTGAACTAGGAAGGGGTCTGAGGCAGACATTGCATAAACCAGTTTGACTTAAATCAGTTAAGTCTGATACTACATTCAGCCAGGTTTATCTTAAACCCCTTTCAGCCATGTTGAAACTGGCTTACGTGCACTGAGGTTCTGTTCTGTTATAGGTTTAAACCACTTTCTGGTCACTTAAACCAGTTTATGTGTAACTTATGTGTAACCGGAGAGGAGGATCCAGGTAGTCAACCAAAGACTGCAGCGCTGGAGTCATCGGGAAGGCTTTGGCTTCCATGACCACAGCCTGCTCTTTGGAGAGAGAGGCAGTGAGCTGTTGGGAAGGGATGGCCTCCACCTCTCTCTGTTGGGGAGGAGGTTCTTCTCAGCTAGACTGGCTGACCTGCTCCACTGGGCTTTAAACTGAGCCTGCCAGGGGATGGGGGGACTACTGCCACTGCTGGCCCACTGAGTGGCCCTTGCAAAGCCAGCAGGCCAAGGTACATAAGGGAGCCCACCTCAGCCCAACCCTGGAACAAAATGTAGGCAAGGCCAGGGCCCCAAAGGGGACACTTGCATGTCTACACAAATGCCAGGAGCCTGGGGAATAAACAGGAGGAATTTGTTCTCCTGCTAAATGCAAATAACTATGATGTCTTTGGGATAACGGAGACCTGGTGGGACTCCACCCATGACTGGACCATGGGTATAGATGGCTATACCCTGTACGGGAGAGAGCAAGTGGACAAAAGGGGTGGGGGCATAGCTCTCTGTCAAGGAAAGCTACATGTCCCTGCAAGCTGACTTTGGCACCCACGGTGGATGACTTGAGACCCTCTGGGTTAAAATCCGTGGGGAACATGGTGTAGGGGATACTATGGTGGGGGTCTACTACAGACCCTCTACCTAGAGTCAAGATCTTGACCAGGAGTTCACCAGGGAATTGGCTGAGGTCGCACAATCCCAGTGTATGGTTGTCATGGGAGACTTTAACTACCCAGACATCTCATGGGAGGAGCGCTTGGCCAAATCCGAGCAGTCGCAAAGCTTTCTCTCATGTGTGAACGACCTCTATCTGATGCAGAAAGTCTACAGGTCGACAAGCGGTAAAGCGCTGTTCGACTTCGTACTGGCAACCAGGGATGACCTAATTAGCAACCTAACGATCAAAGGGAAGCTGGGTGACAGTGATCATGAACTGATCACCTTCAACATCTGCCATAAAGCTGGCAAGTCAGTCAGTAATACAGAAGTCCTCGACTTCAGGAAAGCTGAATTTTGACAAGCTAAGGAGGCTTGTCAGAGAGGCCCTAAAAGGCTACAACCCAATGGCGAGGGGAGTTCAGGATGAGTGGTTGCTCCTCAAGGGAGCAATCCTGGATGCGCAAGCAAAGTCCATCCCATCTCGGAGGAAAGGCAGCAAAAGGGCACAGCAGCCCCCTCCAGGGAACTGGCGAACGTCCTGCGTCTTAAAAGGAAGACCTACAAAGGATGGAGGACTGGAACCGCCACCAAGGAGGAATACTCTGCTTTAGTCCAGACTTGCAGAGAGCAAACCAGGAAAGCCAAGGCTGCAATAGAACTCTAGCTAGCTACAAATATCAAGGACAATAAAAAGTCCTTTTTTTAGATAGGTGGGGCGCTAGAGGAAAAGCAAGGGCAACATGGACCCCTGCTAAACCAGATGGGGCAACTGACGCCCAGGAAAAAGCAAACTTGCTAAGTGGGTACTTTGCATCAGTTTTTCACCAGTTCCATGGGACGGCCCTGCCCGCTATGGGTCAGGGAGGCCTAGGCAAGGGAGATGCCTTGCCCTCCATCAAAGCTGACCTTGTGAAGGAAGACCTCGACAGGCTGGATACCTTCAAGTCAGCTGTCTCTGATGGGTTACACCCAAGGGTACTCAGGGAGCTGGCGAGCATCATAGCTCAGCCCCTGGC
>NW_017729006.1:27873859-27875011 GCF_001723915.1 Gavialis gangeticus | reverse complement strand
GTGCAGAGGACAGCCACATGCATGATCAGAGGTCAGGAAAACAGACTTTATGATGAGAGGCTGAGAGCAATGGGGCTATTCAGCCTGGAAAAGCGCAGGCTCAGGGGTGATCTGGTGGCCACCTATAAATTTATCGGGGTGCTCATCAGGATCTATGGAAACATCTGTTCACCAGAGTGCCCCAAGGGAAGACAAGATTGAACAGTCACAAACTCCACTGTGACTGATTCTTATGTCTAGCCTGAAAGAACTTCTTCACTGTCCGAGCCCCAAAGGCTTGAAACAGGTTGCCGCTGGAGGCGGTTCAAGCACCCACTTTGAACGCCTTCGAGACACATTTGGATGCTTATCTTGCTAGGATCCTATGATCCCTGCTGACTTCCTGCCCCTGGGGCAGGTGGCTGGACTCGATGATCCTCTGGGGTACCTTCCAGCCCAAATGTCTATGAAGTCTGTCCCTAGTCTCAGAGCCTTAGATGTTGATGTTGGTGTTCCTAGGTGTCTGAAGTTCTGCTTCTGAACCTGTTCAGATGAACTTTAATCTTGAGAGAGCTGAATAGCTCAGCAGCTAGCTCGTACATAAGCTCTGCCAGGTTCTAGAAACTAGGTGTTTGTCCACCTGTCTACCCAAGTGGTTTGAAATGATAGGTCATGAGTGGCCAATCTGCATGTCACAGAGCACTCAGGTGCCCTGCACCTGAGAACAGAGGAAAAACAGCTCGGGAGAGACCCCTAGTGGCAAAAGGAGGGAGGCCCAGCTGCCAGTTACCAGGGCAGCCAGAGTAACAGGTGCTGGTTGCTGGGACAACCGCTGGGGGGCCAGCTGACAGGAAGGGGCAGGGCCTGGCCCATATAAGCCCAGGCAGGAAGCCAGGAAGGCAGTTCCTCTCTGGCAACTGAGGGAGGAGGAGCTCGGCTAGTACATACGAAGGGGAGAACTCTGACTGTGTGAGCATCCCCTGATCACTGCTGGGGTTGGAGTGTTTTCCTGGTAGGGATTGAATGTTGTTTGGCTGGATGGTCTAGCTTTTTATGTTATAGCCAAGGGGCTTTGTGTTTTTGTGTTTACTGTTTTAACCAGAGGACCGAGTGAGGCTATTAGGGGTTGGAGGAGGCCTCACAGGGGCTCCACAGTAGCGTGGGGACCCTGGC
>NW_017729006.1:27864441-27873777 GCF_001723915.1 Gavialis gangeticus | reverse complement strand
CCAAGTCACAACAGGGTCCAGGTCAAAACCACGTCAGTACCATCTGCGAGGCTTGGGCTGCGGTGTAGGGGAGGAAAAGGAGCCGCAGGTAGTGCCCCCTGGCAACGGGGTGCATAAAGTGGGCAGCCTCCTGCTAATTACATCAATCAATTAAGATCAAGGTGTGGCAGGTGGGTAAGCAGGCAGTTGGCCCATAACAGGAGGGCGGAGTGACCCCTAGAAAGGCTCCGGTAGTGATACTCCTATCACACTGTGGCATGCAGATTGGGGATAGAGCAGGGAACACAGGAGCAGATAGGGCATGGAGCAGAACCACAGGTCAGGCAGGAAGCAGATTAGGGAGAGGAAGGAGATGAGTGACACTTGAGTAGAGTGCGTGGCTTACCTTATGGCAAGCCTGCCAAAAAAAGGTTGGTCCCCACTGTGATAGGTGGTCTCATAGCATACAGAATGCTGCTGTAACTATAATATTCCTTTCTAATACAGCTGGAAGAAGTGGTCCTCCTCCCTTTTATATAACAGCCTAATAGTTAGAGCAGTAATAATAGTATAGTGATGCTACCAGGCCCAGGTTCTTGTTCCTTTTCTGCTTGAAAGGATTTAAATCAACCTCTCTCAAATTCTGTTCTGTGTCTGGAAAGAGAAGCAAGTATGACTTTACATCCTAATAGCTGAGGATCTTACCTGGGAGAGGGGAGTTCTGCATTCAGTCTAAAAACTGAAATCTAAAATAAGATGTATCAGATCTCTCAAGGTACACCGGCACCTCTCCTTATATGACAAGTTTGTTAAGTTGCCCCAGCTAATTCTTTCACCATTCATTACAGATGCACTAAAAAGTAAAGACAGCTGGAGTGCATATAAATAAAAGTGGTCATTTAGAACTATGTAACAGTACAAACAATAGCATATCTTCCTAATCTTTTCTCATATCTGCTTGTAATATTCATAGATATTAAAACTAAGACAAGCCATCTGCTCTCTACTGGTCCAATGTCTTGCATAATCCAGGAGAGGGGATTTCATCTAATTATTCCTGTATCGAATCTAATAGCTTCAAGTAAGACATCCAGTGTTGATCTGAAGGTTTCAAGAGAGACAGAATCAATTTCTTCCCTCAAAAGTTTATTATACTTTGCATCATTCTTATTGCAATATTTTAAGTGATTAATGCCAGGGGCAGATCCAGAGGGGGTACAGTGATGCAGTCACACCCCACTTTCAGACCTTGCTATGAGAGCAGGGGCTTAAGTCTCTGCAGCAGCTAAGAATCCTCCCCCAGCTCTTGGTACCACCTCTGTCCCCCTCTCCATGCTCAGTGGCACACTCCCTCCCCTCTGCACTTCAGAGTTTTAGCACCTTCAAGCTGAGATGGGAGTTGATTTGGGATTTTCAAAATACATTTGAAAGAGAATGCATGGTTTTTGGTTGTAGCCGTGTTGGTCTAAGGGCATAGGCAGGCAAGATTCTTAGTGCCCAAAAACTTGCTAAGAACTTTTTTCCAACTACTCAGTTGGTCTAATAAAAGATACCATATCTACCCAAAGAACCCTGCCTGCCAAAGCAAATGCACTGCATTTGAGACTTGTGTAAGTCCACCCCAGCCATGCAGTTGGTTCAATAAAAGATATTGGCTAGAAAAATCCTTCCCTCTCACAGAATTCATAATAGTAATTTTGGATTTACCCACCTAAATTCTGCCTATATATCTTGTTACTTCTGACTTACCCTCTCTACCTTGCAAATGCTGAATACTTTATTGATAGATAACAAATCAATACAGTTAAGTCATTCTTAGAGGATGCTTTGATATCCTTGGATGAAAAACCCTGTCGAAAAAAAGTGTGTGTGTGTATAATATGTTTAGAAATAAGCAATGTGCATCTTATAATAGTTCATCAGAAAAACCAGAAGTAACTGGAGTCATTCTGGAAACATGTTTTCTAAAGAAAAGATGTCTAATATTTTACTGTGGTAACACTAGGTGGCACTGATGCATAGACATGACACTTGGAAAGGGGGTCTGTTCCAATACCAAACAGTGGATCAAAGGGAAAGGTAGCTCTGGTTGAACATTTCTGTTCAGTCCATCAAGGTGGATTGGTGGTTGTGAGAGAAGGCAACATGGAAACCTTAGGTGAGTTCTTGTAGAGAAGCAAATATTACATTATTTGATCAGATCAAACTTGAGTAAATGAGAGCTTTTAAACTGCTTTCATTTGAATTATCTTAGTGCAGAGACTAAAAAGCATCTGATTTGCAAAGGCAATTGTAGTGAATACAATTAAAATTGATTGAGTGCAAACGTTTTAATTGTATAACATTTTGATTGATGACATCAATGGGCAAATGTAATTAGGGATAATGGGAACATGTTTGGGGGCATTTAGAACCCACTTAGTCATTGGTTCTGGCTAGACATTTTGAACCCACCAAAGGTTTTGAAATCTGAAGTCCATTTCTTACTGCCACCTTTGGGAGTGTGGAGGAAAAGGGAGAAAGCTTAAAAGAATCTTCGGCTTCTTCCAGCTTCTCTGTTATCCACTAGTGGGCTGAAGAAATGTTGAGGGTAAAGACACTGCAGTTTCAGCAACAGAAAAGAGACTTAATGCTGCCTGCAAGAGTGTTACATCACCTACTCCCCTCCCTTGGTGTAGGGATGGGAAGAGTCTTATTTGGAAGGAAGAGTGTGTAATGGAGGGTGCAGGAGCTAGAGCCTACAGTATTCTGGAATATCCTTCAGCAGAAGAATGGTTCAGAGGAAGCTGTTCTACCTGCTGTAGATCAAAACAGCCCTGAGGCTTCTCTAATTTGTCACAGTAATCCAGTACCAAGATTGCAGTAGACAGAAAGGTGGTACAATGTTTCTTCTGCCTCCTTGCCTCTAAGGTGCATCACTTTAGGTGCATGCAAGGATTGAATCACTATCCTTATTAGCTGTCGGGGGGAATACTGAACAATGTGGTATGTGCCCTCCATGCTATACCTTGATAAGCTCTTGATGACACAGGTGCAGATATTCTGAGAGTTGGGTTTTACTATATTTTCCATAATCTTCACTGAACCAGAAGTTAGAAACTGATCAGTAGCTGGCTATATTGTTCATGTTAAGTGTTGACTTTTTGAGCAGAAGCACACCTCTTTTCAGGAAATGGGTACCTTTGTCTCTGCAGAACAATCTTGAACAGCAAAAAACACCATACCTACTTGCTTGCCTTCACTAGCTAAGAAAGACAAACGTTCCGATTACAGCTTGCAGCACTGAGTTCTTCCAACATGTCCTGAACCTTTGTTAGCAATGCCATCTGAAACTTGGAGAAGAATCCACCTTTGTTCCATCCAGGTATTGCTTTGCCTCCTGAGAAACAGCTAACTTGGTGTAAAGCCACTCCATTTTATCTGCAAAGCAAGCTGAAATTTCCTTACAATGGGATGGTTTTGCATCAGTCATAAAGTGCAGACAGTAACAGATAAGCCAGGCTCTCCACCATGATTTAAAAAATCTGCTGGTTGAGGCTTTGCAGATGCTGCAGTGGCCTGAGGAATTTAGGAAGTATTTATGATGCAGAGTCAGTCATCTGCAGCAGGAGGCTTCCATCACTGGGTAGAAAGTATGTAGTTTGCTTTCTGGCTTCATCTCCTCCAGCTTTGCTACAAGTCACCCATCTTTAAGGACAAGAAGTGTCACATCACTAGCTGAGAACTGACTATCAAAACAGGCTTATTTTCTTCAATAGGAAAGAGTGCCTCAGTTTCAAATGACAGGAGACAATGGTTGTCCATGATATTGATACAGAAGTAGAGAAATACAAGGCAGGGAGAAACTTCAGGAGATGTAACCCAAGACTCTGCTCTGATGCCAGATAAAGTACAACTAGAGTAATATTCATCCCTGGATTCCTTAATTTATACATCCTAACCACACCATCCAATGGTAGCCATAAATTCCTGAGCTTGCTCAACATCTTATTATATATCTACCTGTTAGGGTAGGATTCAATAAAGGAATTGGATAGAGTTCAACCGATTTTAAGTCTGAAATCACAGCCTAAACACCTTGCCCTTCTTTTGCTCAGCTACTGTCTACCCCTAGAGGGTTTCTTAATTTACTAAGCACCAAACTGTTAGTCCCTGGCATTTCCGAGGCTTTTTGAGGCACTCATATTCCAATGGGCTTTTTTCATGTGGCTATCTAGGCCAGCGGTCTCCAAACTTTTTTGATCACTCACCCCTATCAGTAAAAAAAAATTTTGAGCACGCACCCCAATACATGTATATTTATATTCGTGCACCCCTATCGGTAAAAAATTTTGAGCACGCACCCCCAATATATGTATATTTATATAAACAGAAGTTCTAATATTTTCTTCCCGCACCCCAGTGGAGACCACTGGTCTAAGCCTAGAGCTAAGCCCTCCTAGTGAAGGATTTTATAGCCTACATCAACTATATTAATATAAAAAGCTCAGTGCTATACTGTTAGAATGATGACTTTACTCCATTGACTATAGAGCCAAGTCAGTACATATAAAATTGCAGAATGCATTTAATGTAATTCAATTAGATTTAATTGAATTAAAACTAGTATTAAATTTAGCCAAAGGTAAGTCTATGGAAGTTCCCCCCCCCCCCCAATAACTCAAAAAGCTCAAGTCTGGAGGAGTTTAAAATAATAATCCTACAAGAGAATATGATTGAATAAGTAAGAACATACAAACACTTATGAGTCTGGATGGATATGAAGCTACATTTTATGTATCGAATCAATCAGTTATTAAAGAAATGGAAATCAATTAGGAAAGGCTTTCTCAACATAATTTTTTGATCTATCTTTAAGTGTTTACAGAAAGATTGATTTCATGGCATTTTAATTGACTAATCCAGCTAACTGTTATGGCTTTAGTGTTAACACAGAAAAGTATCCATTATCATACAGCCCTAGGGTTTATGGAAACTGTTCACCCAAACCATTTTACCCAGCCCTACAAGCTATCAGCTGTGAATGGGTTTATATTACCTTTCTTAGCCTGGCATATTAATCAGCAGGCCAAACAGTCCAATTCAGGTGGTCATTAATGTCATACAGTTGTTCTTGTCCTTCAAATGTCAAAGCCTGCTGATGAGAACGGACAGCAAATTAGATAGGAGTATGCAGAAGGTTAAAGCCAATAACAGCCAACAAAGTGTTGAGATTTATACTTGGAGGCAGCATGGGGTGGAGGTGGGAGTTATTCTCCACCCAGTTGGTAAGACTAGTTACAGACACCACTGGAGAGCTGGACTTAGAATATTCAGTATCAAAAGTCTGACTGATTATTACTCGAGTGAAAGAAACAACTTTTAGCTAGCAGTACGTAGCAAGCATTTAGCTTTGTTGTGGCCAGCCATAGCAGCATTTTGCCTGTAATATTTATTATTTATATTGTGTTAGATCTGAAAGGCCCTGAGCTCGGGCCCCATTTATGGTAGGTGCTGTAAAAACATAAAGTGAGGGGGACAGTCTCTATCTGAAAAAAAAATTGAAACAACAAGGAAGATGCACATAAGCTTACAAGGAAAGGAGAGTTGCTAAGATATATAGAGTGCCCTGTCCATCGTCAGGAAATACAGCCCCTCTTAATGCCCTGTCCTGTGCCTTGTCCCAAAGATCAAATTTTTTTCATATCCATTGCTGTGACGATGTAACATGTAAGTAAATACTCCTTTTAAAAGTTTAAACAAGCAATGTTAGAATATATTTACTAGAGTAAGTTAGGTTTAATGGTTCTTTTGTTGTAAAAATTAAGTAAAACTTCTGATAAAATAGAAGGGGAAAAGGGGGATTTTGAGATTATATGACTAATTTATCTCTCGTCTGTCCTGACATTATGCTCCTGTATTAGAAAGAATAATTTATTGCTTTGTCAGATGTTCTTTCATTGCAATAAAACCCTGTTTTTCCTGTAGATGGCTCTGTATTCCTATGATTTTTAGGGATATTTGTAGTTCTAGAAACACTTCATGAGCAAGATTGGGCTGGGCTTCTTCTGTGTATGCCATATCCTGGCTATTAACCACTGGAATTAAGCATTTTGCAAGCACACAGGTGTTTTAAGTTGAAGCTGGTCACAAAATTTCCACCAAAAATCTTTCACAACTTTTTTCTCGACAAATCAAGTCCGATGTTTTCAGGCCAGCGTCTGCTTTATGATGAAATTATGTCTTTTTAAACAAAAACAACACTAGACTACATTCTTTCTGGTTTTACAACAAGATTTTTGAGGGGGGCTTTGAACATTTTTTTAAAACCGAAAATCAAACTCCCCCCCGCCCCCCTCCCCCCGCGCTCACACTTTTTATTTATTTTTTGCACTCCTGAATTTCCTGATCGGCTGTAATTTTAATGTAAAAAACAACAAACAAAAAAACCCACCATGAAGCAGGTTTTCATGTGAGACTATTACCTTTTCAGTTCTTGTTGCACATATGTTTTGTGCATATCCATACATTGATTATACTCAAGCTAGGTCAAAGGTAGGATGCATCTACTTGGTGTATATGCTTATCTAATTCCCAGCCCCTGCAGCACAAAACCTGTCAACATAGCTGGCACAAAACCCAGCAACTGGTATCCTGTTGGCTAGCTCAGCAAGAACTTAAATAAATGGTACAGAATGAACTGCACTTGCATACAGTAACAAGGTGGCTTTCCCGTTCAAGGAAGCCTGAGGCCAGCCAGGCCTGTACACTTATCAGATCCTGCTGGGAAATGATCATATAACTCTATAAGGAACTAAGAGGAGTAGGAGGGGTGTGAGTTCCTGCAGTATACAATGAATTGGGAGGATTGAAGCAAAGGAACCTCTGGGACTGGTAACCCACAGGGGGCAGAGGGACAATTTTGGGCTAGTCTTCACTAGCCTTTGGGCAGCGTGTCCTGGGGAGCAGAGGGCTGGCATGAACCACTTGCTTAAGGCTGCAGAGGAGCACCAGAGCGCATCTGCCTGTGTAACTGCTGCAGGATCATCCAGCACCAGCTCTGGGCTGTAGACTTACTAGAGACCGAAGCTGGCTGCTGGGGATCAGTTCATGCCATCCTTGTTGTCAGAGGTATAACAAGCAGGGTTTGCTTCCTGTGCAAACCCTGTAGGAGAGGGACAATGGGATGCGAGTGCCAGAGGGGTGGGGGTTCTGAAAGCAGGGAAGGGGGAGTGCGCTAGAGTCTTTCCTGCAATGGGGACCTGAAACCGGTCCCTGGTTGCTGCTGCTGCCACCACTACCACTGTTGTTCCTACAGTGTGGTCTGCCTGCTCCAACTGTTGCTTTTACAGCAGTGGCATAGTGTCCATGCATCCAGCTGCTGCTAAAAGAGCTACACTGTGGGGCTGCTTTTGCTGCTGGGGCCTGGACTCCACAGGGGTGAGGGGCAATTCTAGCATCCCTCCTAAGGTGGCACCTGGGGCTAGTGCCCTGCTTGCTCACCTGTAGTTAATAGTTGTGGTATTGCTCATTGCTGAACTTCTGGTACTTTAGCATGTTGGCAGATCCACGTAGGTGAGAGATGCTTGTCCTGTCCTCTCCAAGACCCCAACTAACACCTGATAATTTCTATCTGTACAGTGAATTCTACAAACCTAGGCATCGAAACTAGAAGGTCTCCTTTTTTGGGTTTCTTACAACAGGGTAAGATCCAGCACTAAGCATTTGGTTGCCAGGGTTGCTCTACAGCATTTTGCCATCATAACTACATGGTAAGGAAGTGGGAAGAGATCATACTCCCAAGACAGCATAGTTATGCCGAGAAAACCCCTTATGGGGATACATATGTGCTGACAGAAGAGGACTTCAGCTGACATCATTTCTCATTCAGGGAGAAGGTTGCCCAAAGAAGAGGGTATCTGACAGCTTAGGTGTTATTTAGGGACGTTGTACATCTATTCTGCTATTGTCACATGTTGCATCTTTCCTCAGGTTTGCCTTCAGTTAGCATAGACATACCAGCAGAGGGTCCATAGTATAGTAAACTAGGTCTAGTCACCATGACTGTTTGGATCATCCTATTACCTGTTAATCTTGCAGAGTTGCCAACTGTAGACCGGCTGTTTAAAGATTAAATCAAATTGCAGGTCTATAGTTGCTGGGGAAAAAACTCATGGGACATGTGGAAGGGCTCATGGTCTCTGAGCATGAGCTTTAAAGAGTATTACTTTGAATACATTTGGTGGGCATGAATACAGTTTCAATGTACTTGTGCCTGCTAATTTACATCTGTCTTATGCCCCACCGGGTAGTACTGCCCCGAATGTTTGTGCACACAGTACATCCTAAGGCAGAATTTGGCCCCTTTGTTGATAGGGTTGTTGCTACAACATCAGTCATTTAAGGATAGGCTGGTGCAGAAAGGATAGTTAATTGCAGTTTACAAACAAGGTTAAGAATTTTAAAATTAAGTTAGTATTAATGCATTTTTAACGAGTACCCATAGAGATCTAAACTTCCAAGAACGTTTTCAGAAAACGGCACAGCAAATGATGATTAGAAGCTGGAGTGACTTCCATAATGGGAGAGATTAAAAGATTACAGCTATTTCGTTTAGAAAGGATACTAACAAGAAGTGACATGACTAAGGTATATAAAATAATGTATGGTAGGAAGAAGGTCACTCAGGTGCTTCTATTTATTTTTTCTCATAAAAGAGGAACAAGAAGATGCCTAATTACATTAAAAGGCAATCGATTTAAAACCAGCCAAGGAAATGCTTTTTTTGTGTCACATATAGTTAATCTGTGGAACTCACTGCCGCAATAAATTATGGAGTTAAAGACTCATAGTTGAATTCAAAAGGGGTTTAAGCATTTAAGGGTAACATCTAAAAAAAAAAAAAAAAATCTATGTCCTGTTTTTGAAACTGACTTAGGGTTAGATCCCAAAAGGTATTTAGTTGCCACATTGAATTTTCTTCATTGTATACTAGTAAAAATAATGATTGGTATTTTCAGTGGGATTGAAGTTAGGAACTTGATTCCCATTGAAATCTGAGTGCCTAACTCCTTTAGATGTCCTTAATAATCTCAGACAATAAGAAATTATTGCACATGTGAATTTGGGAGCAGAAAAGAACCAGGATATCTCACAGAAAAAGAATGGATCGTCTTGATGACCAAAATAGTAGAAATGTGATGAAACGTAATAGTAGAAAGTACAGGGATGTGTATGTAAGGACTGACAACAAGAATTCCTGTTATAAGCTGGGAGCTTGGTATTGGAAACAGCAATGGAGAAAGACCTGGATAACCTGTGAGCTGCTGTGTGATTTTTTTTTTTTTTTTTTTTCCATGAAAAAGGCAAATAAAACCC
>NW_017729006.1:27858615-27864399 GCF_001723915.1 Gavialis gangeticus | reverse complement strand
AAATTTTTTTTTTTTTTTTTTTTTTTTTTTTTTTGCCATGAAAAAGGCAAATATAACCCATCAGGTCAGGTTTTTTTAGTAGAGATAAGGAAGTATTAATGTTATTGTATAAGGTACTTATTTCTCTCCATGAATACATTTTGGGGATAAGCACTAGACAGGGAGAAGAACTATTAATTTCTAGAACGGTGTTGGAAGGAGAAACAGGTATAAGCTCATTATGCAAAAATTTCAGTTTTACTTCAGAAGGTTCTAACCCAGGGGCAGGCAATTATTTTGGGTGAAGAGCCACTTAACGAGGTTTGGTGAGCTTTCAAGGGCTGCATGGGTAACCCCGCCCCTTGACAGTTGCTCCACCCCCTGACTGCCATGTTAGGACTGAAAGTCCTGCCGCTAACCCCTGACCTTTGCCACTGGACGTCCCTCCCCTTGCCCTGGGGGAAATACTCCTTTTGGGAGGGGGAATTTCCATCCAGAAAAAACAGAAAAAAACCCCAAGTTGTACACTGAAAGTCAAACAACTACTATAACATATTTTAATTTTATCACAAAAATTTTTTTGTCATGATTTGTGTTTGCATACTGTATGTAGAGGTGATTGCATAAAAACTCAAAAATAAACTCTTAGTCTTGTATGTTGTGTAGGGGTGTGTGTGTGTGTGTGTGTGTGTATGGTGGGGTGTGGGGTGTGTGGGGGGTTGTGAAGTGCTGTGGCTGTGTGTGGGGGCATAGGGTATATTGGCTGGTGTATGTATGGGTGGTTGTGGGGGCAGGGTGTGGGTGTGGCATTTTGTGGGGTGTGAGAGAGGGTGAGGAGGGGGTGGAGGGACCCCCCCAAAACTCCCCCCATGGCACAGCACCAGCCAGGGGCTCTCTGGGTGCTGGTGCCCGGTGGCGCATGGCTCTGGCCAGCGCTGCACATTGCAGACTCTGTGGGGAAGCAGGAGCTGGGGCTTTTCTTCCATGTCACATGAGTGTGGGGGCTGCACATGCATGGTGGGGAGTGCCAGCAATAGAGGAGGCCCAGTGGGGGTTGTGCCCCTCACTGCTATGTGCAGTGCTGGCTGGAGCCACGTGCTGCTGGGTACCAGTGCCTGCGCTGGGCACCAGCACCCCAAGTGCCCCTGCCTGTTGCTGCTGCTCCTGCTGCAGCCTGCTGGGGCTGCACACCATGGCGGAAGTGTGTGTGGGGTGGGTATCCCACCTTCCCCTATACCCACATGCTGCCCACCTGAGCTTCATGCTGTTGCCCGCCCCGCGGGCACAGGCTCTGTTCTACCACCAGCCCCCACCCCATGCTCTGTGTTCCCACCCAGCTGCAGTTCTGCCCCTGTTGTTTCCCTACTTGCTGCACGGAGTGAACGGGAAGCCAAGCAGGTCCCCTAGTGGCAGCAGCAGCCCTGCCCAGAAGCTGCTGCTGGCCAGGCCCTTCTGCCCACAAGGGTGGGAGCCAGGTGCAATAGGGTATGTTTATGAGAGTGGAAGGGTGGGTCAGAGTACAAGTTGTCGGTGTGTGCTGTGGACCAGATGAAAGTGCCTGGCAGGTTGGATCCAGACCACGGGCCATATTTTGCCCACCCCTGTTCTAAGCAGCAAAGGTTGGGACAGCTGAGAAGCAGAAGTAAGGGGGGCAAAAAAAAATCTAGCTGCTTTTAAGAAGAGTCTTGATCAGTTTATGGATGACATTGTACAAAATGGTTCTATTATGAAATGGTTGTGATATGTGGCGACCAGATATTGACCAAGGAGGTCTGGTCCTGAGCTTCTAATTCCTAGTCTAAATTTATTTGTGGCCAGTTTACATCCCTTTTGCTTTTGTGCCAGCATTGTCCTTTATTTTAAATATCTCTGCTTTCTTCCTGGATATTATCCTCCTGATAGTTTTATGAAGAATAATCATATTCCCTCTCAGCCTTTGTCTTTCTGGGCTATCCAACCCAAGTTGTTTTAGGCTTCTCCTATAAGATAGCTTTTCTCTTCCCTGATCATACAAATAGTCTTTCTCTACATTTTCTGTAGTTGGATGTACCATTCTTGAACATCCAACCAAAGAAGTGTTCTCTGTAGTTCATAATGGAAATGACACATAGTTAATGGTGCTGACAGGTGCTCAAATAATATGCATTTTATCACAAATCTTTTTAAAATAAGAAACTTTCACAGTTATTTTCTAGTAAGACTAATCCTCTGATTTCAAATAGTTCTAGCTCTTTGGAGAAAGAAATATGTTTAACATTTGAATAGACTAAACAAAGCCATAGAAAACATGATTGAGTTCAATGGAAATAAACCGTGGCCTCCTTGGTAGGTAGGGAGGAAGCTTTAGAAACCTCAAGAGGTGTGTGTGGGGCAGGGGAAGCACTGGCTTGACTTGTTCATTGCAGAGTAGCCATCAGAAGTTGTAGTGGAGAAGGTTTGTGAAATATGCAGGGAAGGAGATCTTTCACAGGAAATGTACCTGTAGAAGACAGCTGCCCATATGTTAGAAAAGAGATTTCTGTACAAACTGTGAGCCTAATGCTGATGTCTGTTCTTGGTTTTTATTCGAATGTCTGAAGATTCCCCTTTGTGAGTTTATCCAAGTAAAGACTGGGCAAAAAATTGAGGTTTACTGCAGATACAGATAGTGGGCAAAAACTGAGGTGTAGTGCAGATAGTGGGATAACATTGTCTCTTTTTCTGTAAAGACAGGACAATGTTGGCTTCTCCCACACACTTCTTCCTGGACCCCGCAGGAGCCACATCTCCATAGGAGACTTCACATAGATCATGGTGTTCATGTAATTTGTAAGTAGAGGGTTGCCTGAGGCAACAGTGAGTGAGCCAAGCCAGGGCTGAGAAGTGACATTAATTTCTGTATCCCCACATACTACTTCTGCATCTAAATCCTCTGGAAACACAAATCGTGCCCAGTTGATATTCTGTTTTTTCTGGTACCTTTCTCTGTTTGCATCTCCCATTCTTCACCTTCTTAAATAGTGGTGTAACTGGCTGCTGAAACTATTAATGCAGCTCCAATGGAGTATGTGAACAGCAGGCATGGAAGTGAGGAAAGTGCAATAACACAGAGCTATCACTGCATCACAGGGTCTTGACAGGGACAGCCCTAGACTATTTTGGAATTGGGGGTGGGAATGGGGGCTGGGGGGCAGGGCTTTGGGTACTGTCTGGGGGAGTTTATAGGACTAAATATAGAGAGAACCAAAGTCAACCTTTTTGTGGTGGTATAACTAGAGTGAAGTGACTGGGACAGGTATGAGATACCATCAAGAATGTCAGGTACTTAAGTAAAAGTACCTGACCATAGAAACTGAATGAGTTACAAAACTTTCTCTGACCCATTGTCACTGTTGATCTAAAAGATGAGTTTGCAGAAGACTGTTAGCTTGCATTAAGTCAGTTGGATTTTCTATTTTTGATTTAACTCCACTTCAGCAGTCTTTAGCATTTTTTTCCAGCAGCTTTGGTTTCAGTTTCCTGAACTGACACAACACAACAAGACTTCTTGTGGCTCCAGTGGTGCTAACATGACAGCTTAATGTTAAAGATGGAAAGAAAAGTAGCAGGTACACAGAGCGCAGGTGTGCAGTCAGACACCAGTGGTGGGTAGCCAAGCTCAGCACAATCTATGGAGACAACCTCTCATTTTAGCCAAAGATGGAAGCGTATCACAGCCTTTTCTCCGAATGTGATACTTGTTTCCGGAGGCAGAAGAGTTTTTCAAATCCCTCTCTAAAGTTTCTGCTGATATATTAACTCTTATTTGGTAATGTCTAATTGTCAAGTGTTCTGTTACTACCTGGAAAATTTTTGCAGGGGAATATTGAATTTGAAAGTAACACTAGTTAAAATCTATTCCTAGAAGCTTCTCCTCTTGTTCCATTCAGTTTAACCTATTTAAAACTTAACTGAGATGAAATCAGTGCCATAACATGACAGTTTCCATACAGCAACACTAATACAGTGGCTTGCAGGGGGATTGGTTGCTTGCAACTGAAGGTGGGATTTGTTTTGTAGAATATTTATTATTGGTGAAGATATTTAAATAGTAATCTTGACTTTAACATGCCAGGACGAATTTACAGAGTTCACAAGTAGGATGATTCTTTGCGCTTAAGAAACTTCAAATGTCAAATGCTTGAAACTTTTTGAACAGTTCTGTTGATGTTCAGAGGAATAGACTTTATCTCACTGCCCAGTGACTGTTTAGACCTTTTTAATGCTAACGGGAAGTAAAGGTAATAAACACTGACTCTTTGGGCACATCTACATGAGACATTTACTAAGGAGTAAACTAATTAGCTCTGCAAAATATCTCATGTCTACATATGTGGTCCTATTAGACTGCAGGAAATGAATAAACTCTGTAACATAGTACTTGTAAATACAAGTACTATCCTGCTGTGGAATTTTTTACTTCGTAGCAGCGCACGTGTAGAGGCAGACACAGCTAGCTGGGGCACAAAGGTAATTCAGTGTGGGGGCTGCCTGCAGGCTAATCTCACACAGGAACATCCTTGTGCCCCAGCCAGCCCCTCTGCAGCATGCTTAGCCAGGTCAGAGCAGCCCTGGTCTGGCAGGCTGACCACCCAGTCCCCTGCCAGCCAGAACCTCTCCAAGCTGGCTCAACATGCTGCAGTCCCAGGTACATGTCCAAATTGTGTGCCCAGGAGCAATAAACTCCAGCACAACGAGGCACACAGTGAGTGCATCATTTAAAATGTACAGATGTAGCAAGAAGATTCTGCTTTTCTATAGAACTGCATGTTAAAGATGGAGCAGGATAGTAACACCTGCGGAAATAGGAGCCTTCACTTCAGTCAAAATATTCCTTAAACTTCTAACACACATTTAATTTCACAAAGCTGCAGTTACTAATGGTAATAGGGTTGCTTTAAAGATTATTGGTAAGAATGCCATGTTCATTCACGTTTAAAAGATGGAGTCTTCTACATACCACAATTATGTTGTCTTTCCTTTTCTTCCATAAATCTTTTCAAGCACTGCCACCCAAGTAGGTAAGTGGCTTTTATCCTCTCTGTTCCATGTGTTAATGCTGTGTAATCTCTGCCAATTCAAACCTGGTTTCATGCTGGGATTACAGGGTTTACCTATTTTTAGAACCAAATATTTTGTAACTCAACTTATGTTTGTGGATTTTAAGTATAGCGACGCATATGATTTAGGCTTATGTATTTATAGAGATAGAGGCATACAATCCATAATACATTCAGGCTTCTCTGTGCATGGTAGCAAAGATTTAGATAAGTCTTTATAGTATAAAATTCTACACTTTGCATGTCTTTTTAATCTTTGCACTAGGTGCATGGAGTCAGTTAAAGAACACGGACAGATAAATATGACATCAGTGTGTTTGTGGGCCAAACTATGGGAAATCAATCTGGCAAGAAAATGGGGTTTTATGACTCTCCTTCATGCTTCCCCCTACCATTCAGTGAGCTAACTTAAGCAATGACTTACTGATCCCTAAAGGCTACAGACAGGTCAGGTAAAAATATGTAGGTGAAAAATTACTGAAGTATGCTGAGAGAGAGGCAACTATATTATCGCTGCCACAAGTTCACTGAGTGATCTAGGGTAAGTCACTGAACATCAACATACTTCAGTTGTCTCACCTATAGAGTTGGGATAATACTAGTATCTTTATAAAGTGCTTTGAGCTCTTCTTGTAAAGATCTACAGAAGTGGCAAAATTCCTTATCACTTAATACAGATAGAGGTGTGATGACAAGGGAAGTTTTAGGTTAGATATTAGAAAAGTAA
>NW_017729006.1:27852549-27853615 GCF_001723915.1 Gavialis gangeticus | reverse complement strand
AAATTCCTTATCACTTAATACAGATAGAGGTGTGATGACAAGGGAAGTTTAAGGTTAGATATTAGAAAAGTAAGTTGGATATTAGGAAAAACTTTCTCACTAGGAGGGTAGTAAAGCAGTGCAGCAAGTTACCCAGAGAGGTTGCAGAATCTCCGTCCTTGGAGGTTTTTAAGACCCAGCTAGACAAAGCCTTGGCTGGGATGGTGTAGGTGGGGATGTAGTTGCTTTGAGCAGGGGGTTGGACTAGATGACTGCCTGAGGTCTCTTCTAACCCTCATTTTCTATGATTTGATGGTGGCAGTAACAGTACCAATGACCTTATTGGCATCAGTATTGTTAATTCCATGTTAATTAGCTGGGTGGTCTTTTACTGGTATTCCGTTTGTGGAAATGATCAGCGAACTTGTAGCTGGTGGCTTTCTGCTTGGAATAGGGAAGCTAGCATAGAGGGACCACCAATGAAGAATAGACACTGACAAGACATGAACTTCACAGTCACCTGGGTTTCCAACTGGGTTGGAATAGCAGCCTTTTTGGTACAGGAAGTGTGGTTATATTTCAGAAAAAGAGTATGCATGAAGAAAGCCTGGCTATACAATTGTTCCAATGAAAGGGTGTGCATGTGCTGCTACCCAGTAGAAAATGTAATTTTCCATTAAGGAGATGGTCTTATTCTGGTGACTTTGAACTTGGTGTTGTTGGGTCCTGAATATGATTTTTTTTTTTTTTTAAACTGCATTGCTAATTGACTTTTTTCTGTCAAAGAAATTGAATGTCCCTTTATCAAAAAAATATGCCCCCATGAGAGTATCATAAGATCAATTTTTCAGCATGGGATTATATAGTTTGGCTGTATAGGCTTAAGACTTTTAATTTGCTTACACATAGATAGACTGTCTTGAGCTCTATACATCACCAGATCAATGCAAATCTGTTTACTTGAAAGTTGGTTCAATTTTAAAAGAATTCCATTAACCAACTATAAAGGCCCTGGATTAATATGATTACTGTACAGTTCTAAGCGCATGAAAAAAGATCAGGTATTTTCCCATAATGATTGTAACAG
>NW_017729006.1:27842291-27847549 GCF_001723915.1 Gavialis gangeticus | reverse complement strand
AGAATGAGGCCAGCTCGCAACGTCTGGCAAGCATCCTCGAATTATGCTTGCAGCATTGGGCATCGAAGGAAGACGACCAATCTGTTCGTCTTTATAAAGGGACCTGTGTGCTGCATCAAAGCAACATGAATATCTCCCTGGACTGGTAGCGCTGTACAGATAAGAGGCAATTCACTTGTTAGGCTGGCTATAGCAAGTTATTAGTGACTTATCCTCTATTCACGTCCATCTGTGCGCAAGAGGGTTTTCTGCCAGCAGACACAGAAGTGGTGATAAGTGGGGAGGAGGGGTGTGGAGAGAGAAAAAGAAAAAATGGAAAGAGAAGATTGTAGGTAAAATTTATATTTTCCTTTAGTTTGGCATACAGCATCTGACACACCTTTAGTGGTAGCATAGCTGAATGTTCACATAGCTTTTGGTGGGAGGGACAGGAAAATATTGTGGATCAAGAGATTGTAAAAGAGGGAGAAAAACAAGGTACTGGAAGGGACACAAGACATTTCTAGATCAAACAGGTTTTTTTTGAGATGTGTGAGGGAGGCAGGGAATGTAGAAAAGTCTTTACATAGCATTTCTATGTCTTGGTCCACCTGACTGCCAAGTTTTGTAGATCAGTTTCCTATATCTGCTGCCCATAACACTAAAATCTGAAACATAAGGCATACTTTTGAGAGGGAGATTTTGATGGCAGCAAAATCAAGTTTATTCAGGACAGGGAATTTTAACTATAAAAAGACTACAGTCTCTGAATAAAAAGACCTCTCTCAAAGTTTAACTTTTTCTATTTGCTTTCTTCCCACAATCTAAGGAAACAGATATTTTCAGTCAGATTGACCTCTTTATTCAGATTAAGATGGTGTTACACTCAGTTGCCTTCCAGATGCCTGATGAGAGGTGGGATCCAAAGTCCTCAGATGCCTTTGAGATTACCAGCCTTCAAGAACAATATAACAAGAGCAGGCAAAAAGTCTTTATGGGAGACTGGCTGTGTCTTTGCTGACTTGTCTGTACTGAACTGACAAAATTACATCCTCTTGCTACACACAGATGAGCTTGAAGGTACAAGACAGAAAACCGAATTCTAACTTTCATAAACAGCACCGATGCATTGGATCTAGTCTGAATCTCTCAAATTTCCCAAGGTGTCACTGTCGCTATAAAATGCTATAACATCTTTTAAAAGAACGGGGTGGAGGAAAGAATGAGGAACCAGAAGACTGAGGATGGAAAAAGTATTTTAACAATGAAACTTCATTTAAAAAAAAGAAAAAGTCCCTCCATTGCCTAAAGCAGCAGTGGGGGGGGAGGGGAATTTAGAAATGTCCTAAACTTGGGGCCTGAGATTAATATTTTAAATTTTTAGACTTAATCAAATGGTTTCAGATAAAGATAATTTTCACTCCTCTCTATTATGAAG
This sequence comes from Gavialis gangeticus, assembly GCF_001723915.1. Taxonomy (NCBI): domain Eukaryota; kingdom Metazoa; phylum Chordata; order Crocodylia; family Gavialidae; genus Gavialis; species Gavialis gangeticus. The sequence continues at coordinate 27,846,132 of NW_017729006.1, read as the reverse complement.
ACTTTATTTTAAACAATTAAATTTATTTTTTGATGGGGCAGTTGATTTTGGAAAAATCACTTAGAACCTTTTTTTCCCCTTAAGGCATGAAAAATGTCTTGATGTTGCAGTAACTTTAAAAGTTATGATTTTCACAACAGTAGCAAAGCAGAGCTAACTTTTCCACCAGACTCTGTCCTTGGTGCATGGCATATATCAACTTCTACCTGCAGGTAGGGAAACTTTATCTCTTAAAGACTTTTTTGGTGCTTTTCTGCAATTAGGCTGTCTATTCACATGCTCTGAGGTGGTGGTGATGGTGGTGGTGGGGGAGAATTTTAATTAGAGCAGTTTCCAGGCAGCCGCTCTAATTAAAATGTTGCAGCATCATGTGTAAGCCCCTGCATGTTTAAGAGTGGCTGTGGGGTGCTTTATGTAAACCTCATTCAACAAGGTTTAGTTAAAGCTCCCCACAGTCATTTTAAAATGTACTGGGACTTAATACATGTGACTCTGCAGTGATGCTGCAGCATCCTAATTAATTGAGTCTGCTGTGATGCATTCTAATTAGAACAACAATGAGCATGTGTATAGGCAGCCTTAGTGTCCCTTAGAATTTCAGACATCATTGCTGTGGCTTCAGTAGTAACCATTTATTTGTTACCAGGCTGATATGCTATAAACAGAGCTTATCATTCATCTTTTGTCTCATGCTATATGATTAACCAAAATGTTTCTCAAAAATTCTCTCTTTTTTTTACTAGTTGTAGCTTTTCAGATAGTACAACAATCTATCTTGGCTCACTTAGATCTGGTCAGTGTGTACAAGCTTTGATATTAACACTAACGTTGATAGGATTGTATGTGTGTTTGGGGCAAGGAAAGAAATAGCACCCCAGCAGATGTAATTATGCCAATAGAAGCCCTAGTGTAGATGTAGTTATATTGGCAAAAAGTCATTTTGTTGCTATAGTTTGGTTTAGGTGGGGAACTGATATAAGCTACACTAGCAAAAATAATCTCTTGCTAACGTGAACTGCATTTTCATTATGTCGCTGTTGGTGTTGTATTCTGGCAAACTACTTCCTGTATGGACATAGTCACGGCCTTTGTTATGGTCTTCCTGTAGCTAGTCTTCCACTCATTTATTTAAGCACTGAATGGACTGCTCTTTTTATTCAGCAACTGAAATGATTTGTTTGACAGAAAGCTGAAGGAATAGATTTTTCTGTGGACTTTAAATCAAGCCTATTTTAAAAGAAAAATCCTGCTTTAAAAAAAAAAATCCCTAGTAGTTTTGGGGCTGATGTGCACTGCTGACAACAATGAGTTGCTCCTTTTGGCTATTGAATAGTGACATAGAGTATTATACTCTACATGACATGTCTTACCACCAAAATCATAAAGGAGTTATTTGGCTGGCTGTGAGTGCATCCTCTGGAAGTTTTTCACACTCCCGTAACCCTGTTGGTGCTGGGAGTCAAGATTTCCTCATGTGAAGTGCTAATGCAAAATGCATTGGCACTTATTAGCAGGAGAGATGAGACCCACCGGTACCAATCCTTTTCAACTACAGGCTATGGGACCAAACTTTTCATTCCATCAAACAGAGAAGGTTGATTAGTGGTGTGTGTGTGTGTGTGTGTGTGTGTGTATCTGCTTTTTATGATAGTTAAAACTAACTTTGTTTTATAATAAATCATCTTGCTTCTGGCACCTATTTGTCTGCTAGCCAGGGAGACCAAAGCTAGTGTCCTACTAGATAGCATTTTGAGACCTGTGCATAGAAAACTTTGCAAAATAAAGTGTTATTTCTGCTTTTTTAGATGGCCAATAAAGATACTAAGGCCACTGTTTCAAAATAGAAAGCCTGAAGTTCGGTATTTAAATGAAAGTGATCTAAGTCTTGTAAATCAGATTATTTTCACCTGGTACCTAAATAAAGATATATGTCAGGTATAGACATGACACTTATCACGTGGTAAGTACGCAGAAAGTGCTTTACAGCCAGAACTGATAGTCAAGGCACAAAGAGCACCGTAAAAAAACGACAGATCCCACCCTACGATAACCCTGGATGGATGTGGTTTCAGACTTCAGTGCTGTAGGTTAGAGTGCTGTAATGAAAATCTGCACCAGATCCTATCGCAACTCATGTTGGGTCACATTCTGCTGGCAACCCACAGGGCTTTGAGGACCTCTGCTCACTGCTGCCCCCATCCCCACACAGGGTGATGCTCTAGTCTTGGCCAGAGCTCATTTGGTCTACCTTAGCCCTGGGCTGGTCTCACCCCTGGGCTGTCACTGACCAGAGTCAGCGAAGCCTCTGTCCCCAGGCCTGTTCACGTTCTCCCTCTGGGTAGCATGGATCCATTCCCACAAAGAAAACAGCCTATTGTTGAATTTCTCTTATTACATATTGTCATGGGGGCAGTTGAACAAGTGCTGAATGTGGTTCAGCTTCTATTTTAGGCTTAAAGAAGGTAGGGCTGCCTCTGCTCACAGTTAACCTGTCTTAAGAATGGACTCATCTGCACTGATTTCTGCCAATGGGCAAGGTCCCTAATGGATATGAGGCTTTTGCCATAAAACAGTGGCTATTTAACATGGTTTCGAATGGCATCAAGATAAATTTGGTGATGAAAATGCCCTCTAACCCCAGCCTCTACCTATGTACTTACTAGTTCTGTAATACTGCCACATTGTATTGTGCTTATCAAACACTGCTACAGAGTCCTTGGTGTAGACAGGAACCCTAACTCCCATTACAATAAAAAATATACTGGAACATACCCAAAATGTACAGCAGCACACCTACACATACTAACATGTAGTATCACTGTTTCACAACTTGGCTGGGGAAACAAAATCCATGTGTAAAACGTAGGTTGTGAGAAGCACTTGCACTACTGGTGCTCAGTACAGGATGCAGGACCATAAACTCATGAGTCTAACTCACAGACACAAAGTCTCAGAAACCTTAGATCTTTTGTATGCTTGCTTGTAAAATATCCTTAGCTCAATTTAAATTTAGCTTTGTTGCACACACAGCACATGTGACAGACTGCTGCATTCATTCATTTATTGTATTCAGATCAAAGTCAGCCCTGATTTACATTTTGGTGGGGGAGTGGGGTTAAGGGGTCTTCATCCATGCACCAGACCTGGCAATGGGCCACCCTTGTTTCTGGTCTATTCCCCCCATGGACCTGATGCAGAGCCCAGGAGAAGTCCCAGCCTGCAGGCACAGGCTGGCAGAATGCTGGCCCTGGCATCTAGAGAAAACTATTCCAGAGAGCCCTGGGACCAGGCACCTGGATCCCACATTGCCCCCCACACCTCCCCACTGAGATGGAGCTTGGTAGCAGGGGCCATATCAGCGCTGGATCTGCGTGGAGTCAATCCTGTGGACTCTGTGGCTTGGGCAATGCCATCAGGCACTTGAGCCGTGGGCACATACCATGGTGAAGGGTTTTGTGGGCTGCAATTATAGATTCCTTTACTGCAAAAGCAAATGGGAGCATGTGTTTGGGGAGAGTGCTGAACCTCCAAGCTGAGACAAGTAGACAGATACCTCTTCAGCTTCAGGATCATGTGGGGCATGGCCAGCCACCTCGATTTTGGGTCAAGGACCATTGAATTTTACGGCCTGGGCGGGGTGTGTGGCAATGGCAGAATCACAGGGCATCTGCTAAAAACACTTGGGAATTTTGAAATTGTGAAGGTGGCATTATTAGTGGAGCCCAGGTGACATGGGAGCAGGGACCACAAGCCTCTGAAGTGAGAGTGAGAGCCTCACAGCCCGAACCACACCTTTGCAGATCTTATTCATAGATTCATAGATTAAGGGTCGGAAGGGACC
>NW_017729006.1:27839922-27841360 GCF_001723915.1 Gavialis gangeticus | reverse complement strand
AGGTGTGCACCCACAGTGGGCATAGGGCTGCAGCTTGGCTGGACCAGCACAGACAGGAGGCACCTCCGTGACCCAGCAGCTGGGACCTGGAGCAGGGTATTGAGATTCATTACTGCTGCTGCTGCCTCTGAGGCATCTGCACCAGTCACACCGCCAGCAGTGCAAAAAGTAATGGATGTGGGGGCCATGCTGTCCTCTCCTCCTGTTGCTACCAGCCACTCATGCACTGGGCTGGCTCTACTCCACCATCATGGCCTAGCAGCTGCTGCTTCCTTCAGGCTGCCTGCCACCCGACCTCCCCTCCAGGGTAGAGCTGCGGCCAGAGAGGAGTGAGGGCAGCAGCCAGGGCATGGAGGTGGGGTATAGCCACAGCCTGAGGGGAGCAGCTGGCAGCAGGAGGAGGTGAGGACAGTGCGTCCTGCTCCTCGCCTCCTCCTCTGTTACTCCTGGTACTGCTGGCAGTGCAGCTGGTGTGCAGATCCTAGCAGCAGCAGCAAAGAGTCTTGCTACCCCACTCTGTCTTCCTGCACCAGGTCCTACCCACTGGGCTGTGGAGTTGGCTCCTGCCTATGCCAGTCCAGTTGGTTTGCAGCCCCGTGACTGCTGTAGGCACACACAACTGAGGGAGCATATTTCTCCTCCCTCCTCACCCCCAGACACCTGCAGGAGCCGCTCTCCGTGCTGCCTGGCTGCCACGTGCATGTGTGTGCATGCACATGCATGTGGAGCCCCCTTCCCTGATCACCCTCCTCCTGCTCCCCCCAGCCCTAAGCAGCTCCTTGCTGGCTGGAACTCTGCCACTTGCAAGGGGAAACCCACAATTTCCCACGTTTTTCTCCTTTAAAGGCAAAAGTCTGTGATTTTTCCATGTTTTCTGAGATTGTTTGCGACCCTTTTATATATTCTTGCGACTCGTTTTTGGATTGCAACCCATGGCTTTAGAAATGCTATGTTGCCTGAGGGGACATGCTGAGGCCATGGCGGGAAGGGGAAGGAAGGGACAGCGCAGAGAGCCGAACCTGCTGCAGGCCACCCCCTGTGGTCACAGCCTTCTCAGGCCATTATGGCTGAGAAGCACACAAAGGGGTTGGGGACAGGAATACTAGGGTACAGGGGGAGAGTGAATCGCTACACACAGTCCCACTCACAGTATGAGGCTACTGGTCAGTAAATGCTGGAAAGATTTTTCTCCCTTAGCAATGAGCAGAGCAGAGACCCCTCCCCCACACTGTCTTCCTGCTTTCCCCCCATCCCTTCTCTCTCCTGCCGAAGCCTGGAGTCCAACCAAGGTGCCAAGTCCCACTCCCCTCTGTGCTCTTGGGTGCTTAAGACAGCATATCCCATTCAATGGGATCATAAATCTGCATAATTGCCATTTCTCTCAGGGCAATGATGTGGTCCATGGGAGATTGGAGCCTGAGCCCTGATCACTTGTGTG
>NW_017729006.1:27835975-27839455 GCF_001723915.1 Gavialis gangeticus | reverse complement strand
CCCCCCCCCCCCCACAAGCACTCGCAGAAAGGCATCGTTAGTTGTTTATTGAGCTCAGTAGGCAAAGGGCAGTTTTGGCAGAGAGCACCCCCAGATCAGGAACAGGAGATACCACGTAGCTGTGTGTGACAACTGCTGTAGGAATGAGAAAAATTCCCCCTTGTCAAAAAATCCTGACCGACCTCCCTCCCAGCCCAGGAAAAGGGACACGTGATGGAAGGATTCCCACATGGGAAACGTTATCTCAGCTGCTTGGCTTTTGCTGCCAGGGTGACTCCTGTGTTGTGCACCTGCTCAGGCTGGCAAGCAGCCCAACAGCATTTTTTCCTCTCCCCTCTGATCCAGTCCATGAGTGAAGTCCATTGGTGTCACCTGATGCCAATTCTCATGGTGCAGGCACTCACTGTATCAACCGCTCAGGATAACCTCCCTCCTCAGGGGCAAGGCGTATGGGGTGCACGCAGGTGCATGTGCACCTCCTAAGCATGGTGGTGTACCCCCTACAAAAAGGGGGTGCACTGCCACTCACTGCTCCACTGCTGACACTGCTGGGGCATCTGTAGGTGGTCCGTGATCGCCACAGGTTGGTGCTCACCACCCACCGCCACTGACAGCACCAGCAGCATCTGCAGGAGCTCCCGCTTACCACAGCCGTGCCCCTCCAGCCACCAGGGGCACACGTTCATGCCCCTCCTGCAATTGCAGCCCCATCCTGGCCTCTGCCTTGTCCTCTCCCCCACCCCTGCATCCCAACCCCTGAAAGCTAAGCAACCCCTCTCCCTCGTCTGCTGGCTCGGCAACCGTGCACAGAAGGCTAGCTCGCAGTGGCTGGCATGGTGGGTCCAGGATGGGCAGCCGAACACCTGCAGAGTGCATGAGAGAGGTGCATACGAGGCATGGGTGAACTAACAGGATCTGGTCACAGCCTCTGAGGTTAGGGCCTTCACCATGGCCTCCTGGTACCAGGTGGTCCGAGCCCAGCATGAGGAATGGCTTGGGACATGTAGAGGGGAAATGGATAGGCTGGGGGTGCTTATACCTGGGCTGCTGAATCTTATGACCAAGGGCTCCAAGTGTCCATCCACTGTTTGGAGGAGACACCCCATGGCACAGTGGAGTGGAGAGCATGATTCCAGTGCCCGGATAGGGAGTTAATACACATGGACTGTTTGGGGTTCACCTACAACACAACTGATGGGCACCAGTGCAGGCTTCTGTGGAGAGTCCATAGCTGTCCCAGGCAGGAGTGGTGAGACAGGCTGCCACCCACCCCCCATGGTATGTTGAGCTCCGCTCCAGGTAATTTTCCTGTGAGGGACAGGAATAATCCACCATCTAGAAAGTCACTGTAGGCTGTGCCATCTGCTTGCAAGATACCACAGACTTGGCACACCTGACAGAGTGCTAGAACCCAGGTACAGATCATCATCTTTCTTGCAGCACAGAGAACATCTGAATGTGCAGTATGTGGTGCCGCAGAGGTGTTTGCAGTGCCACACCACACAACTGCGCTTGTCTGGATGCAGCCTGAGATTACAAATAGGAGTCGGTAGTGTTAAAAACTTCTTACCTGTTGTGCTGTTTCTGAGCTTTTTGCAGCAGAAGAATAGCTGTATTATTTTTCTGTAGTTATAAACAAAGTCAAAACTAAGAGCTGGCATTTTCCAAGGGATGTCTTCAATCTATTGAAGGGTACCTCAAATATAAAACTGTTGAGAACCACTGATCTAAGTAGATCAGAGTGGAGCTGGCTGGAAAATTCTGACTCTAATGGCAGGCAAATAGACTGCCCAGCCAACTTAAAATATGGAGTTGTTGAATATTTCCATTTTGCAGAATGTATTTCACTACCAACTTCTTGTTACAATCTCAGAAAAAAAAGTCACAAATATGAAATCTTTGCTTGGGCAGCAGTTCCACTCCCTGCATACCTCTAAACAAGGGAGGGAAGGTGGCAGCAAAGAGAGGTAAGTGCCCATGGTCTCAGTTAGGTCAGTGTTAGTGTTTAGAATGAGTTTTTAGAGTGAGAAGATCTACACCAGGGCTGCGTTTTAGTGTTTGCAATCTTAACAGTATTTTAATTTTTAATTGTTATTTTATTGCAAGCCTAATAAGATTTGACAATTACATGAGACTCCCATGCTGCTGCTACTACTGCTGCCCCTTCTCCCTAGTAAACTTGTACCCCTTTTCTAATAGAGAGAAGTTTGAAAGCCTGGGGTATGTTCTAAAGACTCAAAAGAGAAGGCAAGCAAAAGGACCCTGAACCTGTTTTCATTTAAAACCTTAGGCCTTTTTTCCCCTTAAGAAAACCTGAGTTTGGGGAAGATGGTAGGTAGAAAGCAAATATGATTGATTCATCATGATTATACATCTCTTTCTATATATAGATTTAAATTGGTTTCACAGTAGTGTTGTCCACTATGTCACTGGTTTATCTTTGCTTGCATACCTCACTCATGACCATGGTAAAATACTTGAAGCTCTTACAAACATTAAAATAAACAGATTCCCTACAGCCTGCTTTATCCACTTTGCTACAGAATGACATAAGTGATGAGGCTTCTCCTGCTTCCTGGAGGAGACTATTCCACAGTCACTTCTAGGGAATTTGTTCTGATAAATTTACCTTTGCTCATTTTCATTCCTTTATTCTTAAGCATGTCCTTTTTAGGGTACTCATAGCAAGTTTATAAAGCCCTTAAGGACTGTGGGAGAGGACCAACACTTACTATACCACATGTATGCTCTAACTGGACCAGGTCTAATATTTTTAATTTGGTACCCTGGATATGTACCTCCTATTTAAAACTTTCAGAAAGCTTTGAAAGAAATGGAGATTTGGCTTGAAATAATAGGGAAAGCTGATTGCCTAATGTTGACAATGTGCCTTTAAGCTATTAGTAATCTCAGGAATAGTACTGCTCTTTTTTTCTTTCTTTTTTAATATCTCCTTATTTTCTATGACAATAGAAACTGAGGAGGAAACTGATAATGCAATTCATTCTGTCACCAAGGTGACAGTGTGAGAAATGAGTTCTTCCATAATGAAGCACTGGCTTGATTAAAAGGCCGAGGGTGCTGGAAATACTAAAATATAAAATAGAACTTATGAATGGACACATTTTAATTGTATACATTTTCCATTAAAGTAGACTTGTTAGAATGCAAAATGGCAATGTCATATGGCAAGTGAAAAGGGGTCAGATGCCATACGTGAAGATGGGGTCATAAGGCTTATTTTGTGGTAATTCCACAGTAACTAGGAAAGAAAATATTTTTTCTATTATTAGGAATGTTCAGGGGTTGTTTTTTTTAATCTACTAGAAAATTAATTAGTTGTTAACTCAAGGACACTTGACACTAGCACTTAAATAATAGAAACACCTTGTATTTTACATGACAAGGTACATGAGAAGGCAGAACTCTTTAACAAGTTCTTTTCCTCCGTGTTCCTGTCTGCTGACAATGGGGTGCTCT
>NW_017729006.1:27833522-27834911 GCF_001723915.1 Gavialis gangeticus | reverse complement strand
CTAGAGCATCAGATGGGGTCACTAGGTAAGTCTGTATTATGGACCTGGAGCTCTCAGCAAGGGATGCTCCTGAGTCTTCTCCGCTTGGTAGTCCTACACGCACGTACCTCATAGGTCTGAATTTGGGGGCAAGATGAGTGGCAGGCATGGAAGGCTCTGGCAGAGCCACGGCACTTAATGCTGCCATCACTGTCCTCCTTCCAAATGTCCAGACCTGTGAGCAGCCCACAGGCCATCTGGGTCACTCCTTCCACCTAGAAACCTGGGAACTATGTTATATCATCTGGATGCCCTTAATGAACATCACTTCCCCAGTTGCAAGAAAGGGCTTAGAACAGGGCTGTTCAACTATCATGTGGCCCATGGTCTGCTACGTGACTGCCACTGCCCCACTGCTCCTGCTAGTGCAATGACAGGGATTTCCAGGCTTCCCTTCCCTCCACTGGTTTTTGCTTCCTGCCTCTGGCCCTGGGGGCAGCATGGCATGGCATATTGGAAGGGCTGCAAGGAGGGGAGCTGCAATGCATGTGCCGAAGTTGTACAAGAGACCCGGTGTAGTGGTTTCTCAAGTAGTGAGAGACCCCCTACCCTGTGTCATGCATGGGGGAGCTGGGCTGCCCACGTGCTGGGGCAGGGGCATGAGCTGCCTGCTTTGGCCACCCAGAACGCAACAGTGGGGTAGGTGGTTTACATGTGGTGTGCTCATGTTGTGGGGGCTGGCCTGCCTGCATGGTGGGCAATGGAGGGGGGACATGTGCAACCCCTGTGATGTGTGTCCTCCCCCCACAAGTTGGACAATCCAACTTGTTTTAGAACAAACAATTCTAATGAGGGGAGCAGGATTTGAAACTTGGGAAAGCCATCATGTATTACATCGACACTGGGGGGAGACTCCTGGCCCTCAATAATCTTGCAAAGAATCTCATTAGCCACAATTGTGAGTAGCAAATGGGACTGTGTATTTGAGTCTCCTTTGTTATACCTGGTTCACAGTCCATGATCTGGGGTTACTTGAGTCCAAAAACATTTATTTTTAAGTGATGCTCCACCACTTAAGTTACCTGAGGGGACTATAATCATCGTATTACTGTACTGGATTTTACTAGCATCCCCTGCCCTACACTCGCTATGGTAGTGATTCTCAACCAGGGTGCCACAGCATCCTGGGGTGCCTTGAGATTCTTTCAAGGGTGCTGTAGCATTTGCTGTAGCAAATGCATCATGCATTGTTAGCCCTGTTAGGTGTGCAAACCTGATTCACAAGTTAAACCCAGAGATTTTGACAGGAATTCATAGTGTTACAAACATTCTCACCTGTTGCAGTCTTTCTGAGTTCCTTGAAACGTAGAAGCATTGCTCTATTATTTTTCTGTAGTCAGAAAACGAGTG
>NW_017729006.1:27815409-27828522 GCF_001723915.1 Gavialis gangeticus | reverse complement strand
AACATTCTCACCTGTTGCAGTCTTTCTGAGTTCCTTGAAACGTAGAAGCATTGCTCTATTATTTTTCTGTAGTCAGAAAACGAGTGAAAACTGAGAGCTGGCATTTTCCAAGGGGTGCCTCAAGTCTAAAAAGGTTGAGAACCGCTACCCTATGACTGCAGCTCAGTAGTCTTGGCTTGTCTTGCTGCCTTCATAATATTTCAGTGTAGTTTGTAACCTCAGTCTGCCACCTCAGTTTTAGAGAGGGGTTGGTGTTATACAGGACTCTACTAGAGTCCTTGCCATATGTAAGATAGTCCTGGCAGAAGCCCCATTTCTTTCTCCCCTTGTCTTGCCCTGAGCTCTCTTACCCAACTGCTCTGGACTGCAGTTGCAGTTACCCCTCCCATTTTCATAGTTTCATAGTTGTTAGGCGTTGGAAGGGACCCTACAGATCATTTTTTGCAATTCTTTTTTTTTCCTTCTCAGATAAGAAAAAATATTATCTTAATAACCCCTAATTCAATGCTGACCTATGTCTTGGTTATAATATCCCCAGCTCTTATAACTGAATGCAAGTAAGGCCTGGACTGTATAGCTGTTTTCCCTTGATCACCAGCAAAGCCTTTGCCTGTCCTTAGTTCTCCAGCAGCTCAGGGCCCTTCTTCTCCTCGTTCACCAACAGCTGTCCATAGCAAGCTTCCTACTAAGGGCTTCAGGCTTAAACCTACATATAGAACTGCAGTTTCTGAGGCATCTACCTTTTGGTAGATGGCCGACAATGAAGACTAGATTAACTGGAGACTTCAGTCTCTTTATTTCTTTGTCCTCTGTTTGAACGCAGAACATTTTCCTTTGATTTAACTTGTCTCACACTTGCAAGATCCTCCAATAGAAATCTCCTTCTATTTAACTTCTGCTGACAGATTAAAGGTCTGTAACATGGTAATTGGAATATACTTTCTCCCAAAGATAGTACCTCCAGAGTCTACATTATTGTTGTTTAATTGTCATCATCTTATTCATCACTCACTATTTAATTCAATTTGAAATTCTTTTGTTGTCATGGAGCTTTTTATTCTAACCTCAGGTCTTCAGAGCTCTTCCTATTTTGTTTTCTTTTTCTAATGCAACTTGCTTAGTTTTAAAGAAGTACTAAAACTATGTTTTTTCTTGCAAACAAATTTAAGAAGTTAATGCATTTTGCAGTACGCAAAGACATGGTCCTGTCAGTCTCTGTCACCAGACTGGCATTTGAATTCACATCTACCAGTCCTGCTGATGTCAGTATGGATCATGACCTAAATATTCAATGGACTAGTGATTTTTTTTTTACATGTATCTTTTAGGTATTGGATTTTTAGAGAGAATTGATTTTTTTCAGAAAAAGCTGAGGACTTATTCTCCAGTTATTCGACTTGATGTTCATACTTGGTGGTGGTGATCATCATTCACTAGAATGCATTGTTGTATGATTATTACTTATTTTTGTTCCACTGACTGGTTAAATGAGCCATAGAATCTTTTTGCTGAATTTGCTTGGATACAACACACAACATACACTTAGGACAAACTAAAGAGATACCATAGGGACAAAGCTTGCTTGCATTTCTACTTCTGAAGATTCAGGATAACCTGATTTGAAGCTAATATCTTTCCAGATACACCAAAATCAGAATTTGAGCCTTAGCTTCATTGTTTCCTAAAGGGCTGAAGAAAGAAGAATGCAGCAAGCATTAAACTTTTTCCTTTGCACATTGTGTGTGACAACACGTCAGAAATCTGAAGTCTACTTTAAAAGAGCAACTTTGGCCTGGTTAATTATCTGTGATGGTTTTGAATATTCCCCAAAAACAGTCCTTCTGACCGGTCTAGAGAAAATGATGCAGCATCTGATAAATCACTTAAATCTGTCAAAGGACAGTCTGTTTTTTTGATTGTCATCCAGTGGAATCTAACACATTTAAGACTGTACTGAATGTAGAAAGATATCTGCTGAATTGACAAGAGGAGCATCTAACTCCAGTGTAGAAAAAACTGGGTATATTAAAATGGAGATTGTGCACCATATGAACTTTACCTGAAAAATGATCCCTTGAGGAAAAGAAAGGGGGAATGGACTGCTAAGACTAAGAGAAACTAGTGTAGACAAATAGTTGCAGTCACTTGCTGATGTTTAGAATAAATTCTAGACTGTGTCACAAACCAGCAGGCAGTAAGAAGGCATCATAATATACAGAAGATGCCTGTTTCTGATTCAGACACTGTTTATCAGGTTGTACAGTTTTGGTTCTATTTCAATGAGCTTTAGAAACTCAACCAAACCTTTGTGTGCTTACATGTACCAAATCTGAATACTAAAATTTTTGAGATTCTCCCCTCACTACTTAAGATATGAATCTAACACGGGAATTTTCAAAGTGTTAGAGGTCTAACTTCGCTCCCAGTGAAGTCAAATGCAAATTACCTTCAACATCAGCTTTGCAAGGACTCTTCATTAAGACTTGGTACAAGGGAGATGACCTAGTCCTATGAAACCTTATTTCTTGGCTGTTTTCATTACTCCAAACTCTAGCTGCTAATGTCATCCGCTTCCATATGTGGCCTCTTCTGTTGTGCTAGCACTCTCAGGTCCATGTTACCTTCATAGATACCATGATCCCCTCCTTCCCTCCCTCCCCCCCTGCTGACCCTGAAAAAAAAGGAAAGGTAGAGGGGAGTCTCCTCTTGCTGCATGTGTTTCTTTGGTGCACCCTTGAACTAGTAGGAGACTTCCTGTATTACCTCACATGGACCCATGCGCTACAGTGTCAGTGTGACAAGATCATGCTCGGTCCCTTCAGTATTTTTCTGTTTGCTTTGCTCCAAAAGCTTGGTGTGTCCGAGATCACGCTTTTGTGATCTGTGCTTACTTGTTCTGCCCAACCTAGTCTGTATAATTGATATACATATTGCACTGAACTGGTAACCTTGATGCCCCACTGGGACAAGTAGGTAGGGGGTTTAGCAAGCTTAAATTTATTCTGCAGGGGCAGTCTAGAGAGAGAATTTCTCTATGCTGTTACCAGATTATTTACCACTACCCTTCCTTCTTGAGCTTAGTTAATACAAAACACTTGTCAGAAGTAAAAATAAGTTTGAACTTTTGTTTTGTTTGCATCTCTCTTCTGATGTTAACGTTTACTGTAATGGCCTAAGGCCGTGAATAGTTTTTACAGCCTTATAGTAGCCCTGCCCTCCATCTTCCAGGAACCCAAAATGTCAGACAGCAGGATAGGAAGTGGAGAGGAGCATTAGAAAATCCATCTCTCTTCCTATTTTCTCACTCTTCTTGACTATACCCCTACACACTTTTCTCTTGATCTGCTGGTGGCTCCTAAAAGGATTAATTAGAAAGATGTGAGCAGGGGTTGGAACGTCAGAAAACAATCGTCACTTTCATATCTGACCCCTATCACCAGCTGCAGAATTAACAAATTGAATGTCGTCAGCAAACAGGAGTTGCAGATGATATGAAGTTCATTACTAGCAGCACAGGGCTTGTGTTCAAAGCCCAGTTTAAACAACTCTTGCTGATTAAATTCCTTGCAGGAGCTCCTGCCAGACACTGTTAGAAAATACGAACATCTAACAACTCTGTCTCTCTGTCTTTTTTTTTTCTTAACATGTGCCAATTATTTGTCTCCTATCTGCAGGTGCTGGCAAGTATCAGCGCTTTGGCCCCACTGTCTACAGTCTTATCCATTTGGCGCCTGATCTAGTGCTCTCACATTACCAGCAGTGGGTTCTGTTTTCGACTGTGAAAAGCTGTGAGCATAACTCCCTTTTTACGCCCCCCCCCTATTTTTTTCTCTCACTCTTCTACTCCCACAGCTCCCTTAAAGTGCCGGAAAGTGACAAAAGAGACCCTCAGTAACCTTGTTAAAGATGTTATGATGAAGCACGGGGGATAAAAATGACAGCTGCTCCTTGTGTTTTAACTGCACAGACTCAGGTATCCTTTTATTATTGTCCTCTTGCTTTGCTTGCTGTAGTTTTCTACTTGGTCCAAGCACTCTGCTTTTCCTTCAATGGAAGTAGCTACATATAGCAAAACAGCGCTGGTGTTTGAAGGTGCTAAAAATCCATCTAGTCTATCTATGTCCAGAATCCTGTTCTTGACTAGATAAAGAGGAATGGGTGAAGAGGAAGGCAGGGAAGCAAACCTGCAAATTATTGTGAGATTAAATTACTGAAGGTTTAACTTCTCCCTGGATTCAGATTCTGGAAGGCAAAAAGTTATCAAATGTACAGATTTATTTTGCTTCTTTACTAGTCAGCCCCTTGCAAAGGGTATCCTTAGTAGAATTTTGAGCAGTTTTGTGAAATATTTTGTTTTTATCTTGGAAGAAAATATATTGTTCAGATGAGTTCCAGGGAAAACCTGTTCCAGGGCAGTACTGGATGATACAGAGGCCCTGATGCTACTGAAAAAATTCTAGCATATTTTTCCTTGACAGATACAGATGGGGATTTACTTTTCTTTTTAAGTTGCTTTGCAATATAGATCTCTGCATTTTTATACACTGGGAAGACTACAGTGCCAGAGGCCTCCATTGCTACACAATATTGTCAGATGCATTTTGTAACATAGTTTGGCCATTCTGGGAAAGATCAGATTCTGTTAGCTATCTCTCTCACTTGAGGAGTGTTGTCCTGTAATGGTCTTCAGTTGCCTGGTCTCAAATGGCATTCTATTGCATGAAATAGTTGCTGAGCTTGTAGGCGTTCTAGTTGAGTGAAATGTGAATGTGTCATATTACAAATGTGCACAAAATTACAATCTGAGAGTTTAGATTTGGACCTGAGGTTTAGTTCAGATCAGCTTCATACATTTCATACTCCAGTCACATCTCGTGCTTTACGAGTCATCTTTGATTAACATGTCCCCAATGTTACTGTTCAAAATTATAAGCCATTTCATGATTACCCTCCTCTCCTTTCTCCTCTTCTGCAATCTGTAATGCCTATTGGCTTTTATTTTTGGAAAACACATGAACATTAAGTTTCATGCTTACATATTTCTCTATCTCAAAAAATATGCTATATTTCCTGAAATTGCATTGCTGTTTACTGTTTTGAGAAGGGCATGGTTGAAGCTGATTCAAAAAAAATCAGTCAGCTAGTTTTTTATTTAATTACTTTTTTTGGTTTGACGACTAATTATTTCAAAGGATGTTTTTGGCATCTAGTCCCTTTTTTACATCCAAGTTCCCACTGCTTTTTCATTTGTTTTAAATTACATTGCCTACAAATGGGTCTCCTGGTTGCATTGAGGGACATGGTTTACATAACTTGGATGCCTGTTAGAAAAAAAAACCTCACCTACAGTGTTACAAATCCAAAGCTACATCCCACACAAAGCATGCAGCTGCTACTGCATGCACAAATCCATGCACATCTTGGCACGTCACAGAAGCAATTTCCAGCCACGACCGCCCTGTCAGTATACCATCAATTTGCTCCTCTGGAGGCTTCTTCAGTGAATAGTGAATGTGGCCAGTTGTAGAACACAAGGCACAATCTACCACTAACGGCCATAAGTTACCACATACGATAACAAAATACAGTCTTAGTGACCTTACTCCCTTCCTGGTTGCCTACATTGTTTTAAAGAAGGGGGGCACAGAGCATTTCTGATTTACAAGCACAGCAATGTACCAGCTATGGGTTGTGCTAATGTCATTAATAGCATTGCATGCAAAAGCATGTTTTTGTGCATGAGAAACATACCCTGTGACCACTCCACTCTTCATAAAAGACATCACTCTTGATTTCAGGTGATACGCAAAGTGTTGCTAGCAAACGTTGTTGTTATAGCTAAGATAACCATGGACACTCTAGCTTTCTCAAAGTCCCTTAAAATGCACCTCATCATCATCCTGCATCTACGTATATCCTGTGCATGCTTCCACGATTATGTAATCATTGAATAGTTTCATTAGCCTTGGTAAAAATGGATACTCACGTTTACCCAAATTCATAGAGAGGGGTGCGTTAGGACAATACTGATCTCCAATACTAAGAAGATTTTTATTCTCAGCTCATAAATCTGAAATCCTGAGGGTTTTTGTGCGTTTAAACATTTTGACATTGTGCACTTTGGCTCTTCTAGTATGAGCAATCTCTCTTGTTCCAAAAAGCAAAAATTCAAGGTCCCACAGGGTTTTCTTCCTCCTAGCTTGGAGGCAAATTAGCAAGGGAATTAAGGTATTTTTGTAGAAGTGTAGTTGAGGCAATACTGTATCTAAAATGGCCGGTGTGGCCAGCTCACACTATTGGCACTATCATACTTATTCTGTTACCAGTGGTCTTCTCCTGTGCAGATGTAGGCAGACAGGGTGTCTGGATCATGCTAAACCTATTAGCTTCTCATTTGCATGTATACCAAAAACCACATTAAAAGACTGCATTAAAAATAGAAGTTAGTAAGACTCCTAATGCTCCCAGCTTCCTTAATCTGGTACAAATAATAAGGTATAGTAGTTACAAGGAAATCCATTAAGTAGTCTTTATGAGCTGTGACAGAGAGAGCACTAAAGCCCATATTTTGGCCCCTGGGCCTTCACTAGGACAGTTCTTGATTGAAGAGGGCACCATTTTAGTACTGTATTCCATAACTAGACAAAGACTAATAGAGTTAGGCAGCAGTAAAAGTGTAATCAATGTCATGTAATCTAAAGATTTACCATTTTCTCTAAGGACTCTTCCCTTAAGGCAGTTTGCTTGTGTCACTCAATAATCTAAATTAAAATGAGTAGTCCCCTTTTCCCCTCCACCCCAGTCTTTTTACCCCTTTGCGGTCCCCTGCCTAAGTGTGAGCTACAGAAACTGTTTACTACAGGGTACTAAGCTAGTGATGGGTTGATGGCACTGATTTTTCTTCTTCTGATTTAGTGAAAAGTAAATCACTTTGTGGCTTGTTTGGGTTTCATTTTTCCCTTTATTTTGTTGATTGTTTTGCAAAAACAGTATTTCCCAAGTAAAATACGTCTTTGTCACATTGAAGATAGTAAAATTGTTATTGGAGCTAATCTTGTAAAATAGCGTTTTGCCTTCTCTTGCTATTTTATTCTGTTAGTGGTGGCGGGGGAGTTACTGAGGTTGAAATGCTGAAATATTTTGCTTTACTGAATCTGTAAATACATTTGCATACCCTACAGTAACAATGTTTGAACTGGAAAAGGGTCCACAAGGGGCTTAATCACCACTTACGTCCCCCTTAAAACTTACCTTGAGGACTAATGGGTGGTATAGGTCTTGGCCTGACCTCCACTGGCCAGTTCTAGAGAGTAGGAATTGTTTATGTACTTTAAGTACCACAGCAGCTAAATCTACAGGGTCTTCTTTATCTAGCTCAGTATACACTATTGCTAAATAAAAGCTGGATTAATTTAGAACTTTATCCAGAGCCTGCTGTAGTCAGTGAGAAACTTTCCTTTGGCTTCAGCTTTTTTCAATCCCTTTATGAGCTAGGCAGCATGAAGGGCATTTGGTGCTAAGTGTTAAAAAGTTTGGTTTTATTGCAGTGTGGTACACAGCTGTGTAGTGAGACAGTACAGCAGCAAATCCAGTGTCCAGTGTGCCGCTGTCTACAAAGAAGAAATGTTAACAGAGAACTAAACACTTGATGAAATTCTCACCACTGTCTGCAATATATCTCTTACTGACCTCAGGGAAGGGCCACCTGAACAATTTTGTGGAGAAGCTTCCCTTTGAAGCCCGAAATCAGGCAGCTGAGGTTAATCCTAATGGGAAAACAAATCTATCTGAAATGCATAAACCTGACTCGTGTGCACAGAAAAGTCAGGGAAATTTTTTGTCAGCCTACCACCTTTCTTCCTTTCCGCACATGCATCTTGTTCTGCCAAGCCAGATGAGCTACTTACCCCTGTTCCACGCCACTGAGAACCAGGAACCATTCTGGTCTAACAAAACTCAGGTGCCCACAATGCCCCCAGAGTACAATGACTTCCTAATAATGCTGTTCAGTCTGAGAAGACAGAACGATTTGTTCCATGGAAAAGTGGGGAATTTTGCAGCAGGCATCCAGCTTGATTTGGGGACTAACCAAAACTTAGCAAAGCATTTTTATCTTTCCATCCCATCTGTTCACTGCAGGTACTGGGCTACAAGTACCTGCAGTGAATGTAGGTTGGACACTTGGAAAATCTGACCCTTTCACAGACTGCGCTGCAACAAGATGAATGTGTGCAACCCTTCTGGTGTCACGTAGGATAAAATTCAGAAGAGCACCGAATAGAAATCTTGACCAGTGATCCTGCCATGCTATCACAGACGATCAGATTAATATGCAGTCTGATTTTTTCCATCTAATAGTCTACTGCCTTATACTGACCTGGTGAGAGAGGCAGCTGCAAATAGTCATTTCCACAAACAGTCCTCAAGTCAGTTCCCATTAGAACTGCCACATATTTTTCCCAATAATGAATTGCTCGCATCTGTGAAATTACAGTCACTCACTTTTGTTTTGTTTAAATCAAAATTGCAGAACCCATCAGGAGGTTTGTTGCTTCCAGCTACTGTATTCCCACAACATGATGTTAAACTGTGTGTTGCTGATTGGTAGGGGTGCTGTTTATCTGAGACTGACAAGGAACATATTAGACAAAACAGTCCCGGCCTTGTATGAACTGTTCTGAGTGATGACGAGAGGGTCTATGACAAAGATCTCCAGCTCTGAAGTCTGCGATGAATTATTGGAGCTGTTTTGTTGTGTAGCACTCTTCTAGGAGGGACCTATTGATTGCAAGAGTACTAGTAAACTTAAACACTGCCCACTTGTATCCTCACTCTGTAAGTAGCAGGAGGACAACGATGATTTGCACAGATCAATATAGGGGAATCTCATAATCAGCAGCATAAAACATGTTCTACCTTTCAGCTTGCCTGCTAATTAGAATTTAATTCTTGTGGGGCACCTTAAGACCCTGTACCAGCTTTCTCTTTGCAGCCCTTGTTATGAAATCCAGGATATGTTGAATCTTACACTGGGAAAAAATACTTGGCCAAGATTTTATCCTCTTTCAGACCCTTTTCTCTTACCTTTACATTTTAACACTATAAATCCCCAAGCATGACTAAATTCCAAAGTCTGTCTTTCTCAGTATTTATTTGGTCCTACTTGCAGTACTGCTTGAATGAATGCTTCGTAAGTATGAAGACACAGAAAAAACTAGAACTCTTCATTCCAGTTCTAGTTTCTTGTATGTTTTTTGTATGTCTTCTTGTCTCAGACCAACACAGCTACCAAGTACTCCCCTGTCACAAGTATGAAAGTATTTTTGTCTTCATAGAATCATGGAAAATGAGTGTTGGAAAGGACCTCAAGAGGTCATCTAGTCCAACCCCCTGTTCAAAGCAGGACCATCCCCAACTAGGTCATTACAGCCCAGATTTTGTCAAGCTGGACCTTAAAAACCTCCAAGGATGGAGATTCCATCATCTCTCTAGGTAACCTGCTCCAGTGCTTCACCATCCTCCTAGTGAAAATGTTTTTCCTAATATCCATCTTAAACCTCCCTTGCTGCAATTTGAGACAGTTGCTCCTTGTTCTGTCATCTGTCACCACTGAGAACAGTCGAGCTCCATCCTCTTTCAGACCCCCCTACAGGTAGTTGAAGGCTACTATCAAATCCCCCATCAGTCTTCTCTTCTGCAGATTAAATAGGCCCAGTTCCCTCAGCCTCTCCTCAGAAGTCATGTGCCCTATCCCCTAAACCATTTTTGTTGCTCTCCACTGGACTCTCTCCAACTTGTCCACATCCTTTCTGTAGTGGGCGGCTCAAAACTGGACACAGTACTGCAGATGTGGCCACACCAGTGCAGAATCAAGAGGAATAATTACTTCCCTCCAACTGCTGGCAATGCTCCTACTAATGCAACCCAGTATGCTGTTAGCTTTCTTGGCAACAAGGGCACGCTGCTGACTCATATCCAGTTTATTGTCCACTGTAACCCCCAGGTCCTTTTCTGCAGAGCTGCTGCTTAGCCAGTCAGTCCCCAGCCTGTACTGGTGCATGGGATTGTTCCGTCCTAAGTGGAGGACTTTGCACTTGTCCTTGCTGAACCTCATGAGATAGTTTTTGGCCCAATCCTCCAATTAGTTTAGCTTACTCTGAATCTTAGCCCTATCCTCCAGTGTATCTACTACATTCCCCAGCTTGGTGTCGACTGTGAACTTGCTGAGGGCCTACTCCATCCAGTCTTCCAGATTGTTAATGAAGATATTGAACAACACCGGCCCCAGAACCAACCCGTGGGGCGCTCCACTTGATACCGGCTGCCAACTAAACATTGAGCCATTGATTACTACCCGCTGAGCCCGACAAGTCAGCCAGATTTCTGTCCACCTTACAGTCCATTCATCCAACCCATACTTCCTCAGCTTGTTTAGAAGAATGCTGTTGGAGATGATACCAAAAGCCTTGCTAAATTCAAGATATATTATGTTCATTGCTTTCCCCACATCCGCAGAGCCATTTATCTAATCATAGAAGGCAATCAGGTTGGTCAGGCATGACTTGCTTCCAGTGCATCCATGCTGACTGGACCTGACCTGGGCCCCCAAAGACCCCATCCAGCAGAGGTCGTGTAGTCTCCATCCCTGGCAGTGTTCAAAAAAAAGCTGGACAAGCACCTTGTTGAGCTCGTTTAAGTCCATTACCTCCTACCCATGGCAAGGGACCGGACTTGATCTTACAGGTTCCTTCCAGTTGTCCTTTCTATGATCATCATCTTCTCCTTCAAGTGCTTAGAAATGGATTATTTGAGGACCTGCTCCATGATTTTTCTGGGGACTGGGGTGAGGCTGACTGGTCTGTAGTTCCCTGGATCCTCTTTCTAATCCAGAAATGTTGACTCTTAAATCCCCTCAGATAGTTCATAATCTTGAAGGTGTCTCAGTGGGGTATGGCCCTAAGCCCCTAAAGGCGTCCTTCTAAGCATGTCAAAAACCATCTAAATAGAGAGAAAAGAGGATACCCAAGCTACAAACAAATCCCGTGTAGGTCATGTGGATTTGTTAGGTGTTCTGGAACCTTTCCAAAATAGAGTTGGAGGAGTAGTTACTAGGGCTGTGCGAAGCTTCGGTCCCTGATTTGATTCGGCAGAGATTTGGCCTGATTTGGTGGCCGAATCTCTGAATCTGAATTGAATCAGGAGATCCTTTAATCTCTCCAAATTGATTTGGAGAGATTTGGAGATTCAGACATAGACAAGCTTTAAATGTTTTTTCTACATACGTCGAGGTACCAGGCATCTGGTGAATGCTGCGATGCTGGGGCAGATGGACCATCCCACAGGAGTGCAGGGGGGTCCCCAGTGTGCTGAGCAGCAGACCCAGAAGTGGACCATATGCACTTCTGGTCCACTTCCAGGCCCCCTGGGAAGTGTGCTGCCCCACTCCCCCTGACTCCTGGCTTGGCAACTGATGCCTCCTGTGGGGCACCTGGGGTCCCCCTGCAGCCAATCACTGAGCTGAGGAGGCACAGGGGGTGGGGCCCAGTTCACTCCCCAGTGGACCCGGAAGTGCACTGGTCCACTTCTGGGTTTGCCACCGAGCATGTGGAGGAGCCCCCCACACTACTGCGGGATGCTCCATCTGCCCCACTGTTGCAGCATTCATGAGCCATGCCTGGTACCTTGAGATCTGTAGAAAAA
This sequence comes from Gavialis gangeticus, assembly GCF_001723915.1. Taxonomy (NCBI): domain Eukaryota; kingdom Metazoa; phylum Chordata; order Crocodylia; family Gavialidae; genus Gavialis; species Gavialis gangeticus. The sequence continues at coordinate 27,816,822 of NW_017729006.1, read as the reverse complement.
ACATTTAAAGCTGTGTCTATGGCCAAATTGCTGATTCTCTGAATTGGCATCGAATCTTCAGAGTTTGATTCAGCTGAATTGAATTGGGGACAGTGATCTGAATTAATGAACTGAATCACTGTCCCCGATTCAAGCCAAATCCAAATCTAATACGGCCCGCTTTGCACACCCCTAGTAGCTACTGGCAGTGACAGTGACTCCCTTCTACTCAATAGCTCAGTGGCTAGTGCTCATCTGGGCTGTGGGAGACCCGTGTTCAGTTTCACTCCTTTGCCTGAGGATTTATTTAAATGTGCATCTCCAAGTTAGCATTGAATGCTCTAACCACAGTCTTCTAAAGGCTATAAAGTGTTCCCAGTCCTCCTCCTGGAACCTGTTCCACTGGATGGAATAACTACTCCTTGAGCCAGGGAGAGAGAGCACGCACCATTCTGCAGCATCATAGTGAGAGGAGGGACATGGATTGCAGCCTCTGCTTCAGTGATTATGCAATAGAAAAGCACTTCCATGTCTGTGGAAGTTCGAAACCCCTTGGGAAAAGGATGGAACTAAATCTGGATCTCCTGCAACCTGGGTATGTGCTTTAGCTACTGAGCTATTGGTGGGAGGATTGTGGGGGCAGGGGGAGGAGAGATGAGTACTAGCAGCATTTTGTAAGAAAGGTCAGGCTGGGGCACTTAACTCTGAATCCTTTTCTGGAGGGTGGTACCTCTCTGGAGCCAGGCAGTTTTAAGAACAAGGCTTTGTTTATCCCATTCTTAGCTGTATAACGCTTTCTGTGACCTTTACTGGGGAGTCTGGGTTCTTAACTCTGGTCTCTGCATTTGAGTAGAGAACTAAGGCTAAGTACACACATTCAAAAAGCCCCAGCCGGAAAGTGCTTTATTGCACTTTACTTAAAAGGCTATCAGTTAGAGCATGTTCCAACTGGACAGACGTGCACTGTTTTGTGGGGGAGGCTCAGTGCCTGCCTGCAATGGCCAAGGCCAGCAGGCAGGGGACACTCCTGCGTGCTTCCAGAGAGGCTGCTAAAGCGCCCCCCAACAGCAGCTGCCAACTTTCAGCAGCAGCTGGGGGCAGGGTGGGGGGAACAGAACGCCCCCATCATGAGGGCCCCCATACAGTTGCCCCTCCTGCAGCTGCTGGCTGCCACTGCCAAGAGACTTGGGCAGAGGGAACAGAGCCCTCCTACCATATGCCCCCACAAAGATCCCAACTAGCAGGCTGTGGGGGACCCTCATGGCAGGGGCCAGCCTCCCTTTCCCCCCTGCCCAGCTTCTTGACAGGCTGCAGCAGAGACTCCCAGCTCCACATATCCCTGCACTGGGAGCTGGGGCAAGGGGGAAAAGGAAGCCCCCAGACCATGTGGACTCAAGCTGACCCCCCAAGTCAGCAAGCTGGGGGGGGGGGGGG
>NW_017729006.1:27806097-27815226 GCF_001723915.1 Gavialis gangeticus | reverse complement strand
GGGGGGGGGGGGGGGGCATTGTGGAAGAGAGGCTCCCTTCCAGCCTCAGCTGCAGTTTCCAGCATGGCAAAAAGCTGGGGCAGCCCTGCTCTACAGCTTCTGGCTGCAGCTGCCAGGTTGCTGCCCAGCCTGTCCCCCACCTGAGCCCCAAGCCAGCAAGCTAGGGCAGCACAGGAGCTCCATTTATCTTCCCCACTCCCACTGGAGAGACGTGGCAGCTGCATCCAGAAGCACGCAGTGTGGGGCTGCTCCAGTTTTTCACTGCGGTGGGGGTTGGAGGAAGGGAGCCTCCCCTCCCCCCTGGTTCCCAGTCCAGTAAACTGGGGGGGCCCTCACGGCAGAGGTGGTCCCTTCCTCCATTCCCCCTTCCCAGCCACTGCTGACAGTTGCCAGCTGGCAGCGGGGCAGGGCTGGGGAGAAGGGTCACTCTGGCAGTGGTTGCCAGAAGAGGGACCCCAGACTCCTTCCCCTGTGTCACCCGCCTGGCTGTGGTGCACCATGGGGCTGGGGTGGATGCATGGACAGAAACTCCCCTTTCCTGACCTCCCCAGGCCAGGCTATATGTGGAGGGTCAGTGACAGCCAAGGGAGGAAGGGCTAGCCCAGCACTGGGACAGAGCAAATAAGCTGTGTCTGAGGCTAGATCAGCCCTGCACAACACCACCTGGGATGATCATGATCGCAAGCTAAGTTAACCCTCGATGGGATCTGGCAGAGGTGTTTGATACAGTGATTTAACAGAAAGCGCTTTAGGTTAGGACACATCCATCCATGGTTAACTTAGAGTGCAATCCACCATTTTTAAAGTGCTTTATATATCATGAACATCTGTTCTGGTATGGCTGTAAAGTACTTTCTGCATGCTTAAAGCATGTTAAGTGTAATGTCTTAAGTGCCTGGAAATTGGGCTGCAATACTGACGGTACTAACACATGAAACCTGGGACAGAGTCAGGTCTCCTGATTTCTTATGTTCCCTTAATCATAAGGCCATCATTTCCAAGGAGTCTGTGCTCTTGACTGAGGATTGGTGGACTAAGATGGATCTTCTTATCCTACTTGGAGTCTAGAGTTGGAGGCTCCAACTTCTAATCTGACAGCTAGGCTGTTCCTTAATGTGGCTATCATCACTCTTCTCTATTTGCCACCAAAACATCTCTCATCCTTATTGTATTTAAAAAAATGACTTAAGGAGTGTAGCTGATCAGAAACTTTTTAGAACTTTTAAAACTGTTGCATCAACCAATCTTTCTATTTCCCTCTGGCTTCAATCCATGATGATGCATGAATTGCATGAAACCAGTTCCCTTCCTTTTATAGATCATCTCCCTTCTCTTGAAGTTGCAGCAAACACCCATATACTTCCTACTCCCTTGCAGAAACCACTTCAGATTTAGAGGAAATGAAACAGGCTTTCAGTTTTAGCTGGTGCTGATGCAGGCAGAAAAGAGCTGGTTGGCAGTGTCTGTCAACAGCCTCATGACATGTTGGCGCATACTGCTCTCTTCAGACGCCCACTGTGGCACACATTACAAAGAAAGGTAGATAGCTGTGGTAGCCTGAAGTCAGGCAGAAGGCAAGATAATTTTGCACCTTAAAGGCTATAAGCTTTTGTAAGCAGCAGCTTGCTTAATACGCTTCATACCTCGTAAGCTGTTGCTTACAAAAACTTAATGCATCTCACATTTTGTTAGTCTATAAGATGCAGATGTACACATTCCTAAAAACATGATGATTCAGTAGGCTTGACTGTGCTCAGTCTACTAGTCTTCCCATCAGGAGGTTGACTAATAGTTAAAACAGGTGTCTTAACAGCTTTTTTTCAAATTTTCAAATGTAAGAGCAAAAGGATTTTATGCTATCATGCTGTGGTAGAGGACCAGACAGACTTTGCAACTTCAGTGCCTCCAGCAAAGATTGTCTTGGTGTTAGTGTCTTCTCCATGAACAGGTTTCTGACAACTGTTTCTCCCTCTTTCCAGAGAATGTTTTCTTAATTCCAAGTGTCCATTTGATCTTTTGGATTTCAGCCTTGACAAAACAAATCGTGTTGCATGCATGGAAGCAACATCTTGCCAGCTCAGAGCTCAGGCACTGTCTTTTTAATACTTTATCCTGTGTTTACCAGGAGGAGGCTTATCTGGAGCTACTCTGTTGCCTTCCTGCTACTTTTCAAATGGTTCATTGCATTCAGCCAACACATGTATGCAGTAAATATTTCCATAATAATTCCCATTAATTTTCTCAGCTCAATCAACTCCTGAATCCTAGTGAAGTTTCCTTAGTTTCCTAAATTCTTCTTTCCCTTTTTTTTGTCTCAGTCTTGACTGGAATAAATTTTGGGGACACCCCTTGTAAAGGTCACAGACATGATATTTCTTTTGTCTCTTGGTTTAACTTAGCCTTGGGAGAAGAGATGGCTTGAATGATCTCAGTAGTGCTTTGACCAATATGAGACAGTCTGTTCAGAGTAAACTGCTAGCTGTTTATGAGATGGATAAGACTAATCAGCTCATTTCATATTGGTCCTCTGCTTGAAATCGTGTGTGTGCGCATGCGTGTGTGTGCATGTGTCCATGTCCCAAAGGCAGATGGCAAAGGCCTTAATCTCTTTAACAACCCAGGGTATCTACTTGCTGCTTAGGATGACATTTCTTTGTATTCCTCCCCATGTTAGATGCTTGTCATCTTTATGTTACAAACATGTCCTCCTAATTGAAATGAATACTGATAGACTGGGTGTTGCGACCCCTTGGTTGTTCATTTCATGCTATTGCATTTTATTATAGAACAGTATTTCTCTCTCCTCCAAAGTGTGTGCGAGGGAAATTTAGTTTTCTAGTGCTTTACTCTGTGATGGGATTAAACCGAACCTGCTCCTTTAAAAAGTGTCCCCTTCCCCATCACCCCCCTCCCAATTACAGCACTAATTTCAGTAATGGAGCATTAATAGAGTAATGGGCTGCTGAAGCTGGCCTGAAGGAACTGTAGTGCTCAGCACAAATTGAGTAAATAAACCATATATTAGATTTCTAAACAATACTTTTAGTCTGGTCCCCAGGGAAAGAGAGTTGTCAAGACTTACTTAAGTCAAGGCAGTGAAATGTATGCAAAAGAATCATCCATTCATGCCCCCAAAATGACAATGGTGGTTTAAAGTAGCAGCATATCTCTCTCCCATAACTCCTTGAGGTCCAGACAAAAAAAGCTGTGTGTTGTTTCTCTTTTCCACATCCTCTTGCTTTATTTATTTACCAGTAAGTATCTCTGTGTCTGTTTTTAATCCTATCCTACTAGAAAGCTGGCTGTTTAGAGTGAAGCCTTCTTCTGATGGAGAATTATTTGCAATTGCAAGTAAAGAAGGATCACAAAGCTATGCATTAGAGCATGTTGTATTTCTTTTTCTGATTATTCTTCTCTCCACCCCAATATGTGGCCCTCTGTCGAACATAATTTTTAAAAATGATAATAAGTTCCCCATCACCTCGAAAATGAGTAATGTGGTACCAGCTTCCCATATTTAGCCTAGAAAATGCCCTAAAAACTAGAACTGAGGCCTCTTGGTTGCCAGGCCATTGCCATGTTCTGTCCAAACTGTGTTTCTTCCTAAGCCAATCTTCCTCTTCTCTAAGGAGTGATCCTCGGGGGTGATGAGAATCCACAATTCTCCTGTACGGCAGTGACTCCTGGCTGTTCAGCATGTTCACAATCCCAGTATAACTCTTATACCATGTGAACACCCATCCTGCCTTCTACTGGTGCACTCTGATACTGGCATTTCAGATCCTGTATTTCTAGGAACTTCTCTAAGTATATGACACTTTTGTAAATGGTGTTCATTCTGATGAGGGACATAGTGTTGCCTTTGGCATCCTGAAGAGAAAGTAATGTAACTTAGGGCTGTGCTGATGTGGCTATCTGAGGGTGTGGACAGATTAAGCTCTTTCAAATGCCTTGGAAAGGCTTAAAAGGGTAAGTGGACAGATGCTTTAAAGGGTGTTTACATTTCAGAAATGGCAGAAGCACTCCCAAAATAACCGTGAAGAAAAGCAAGTTGAGAAGCACTTCAAAATGCAGCACTTCCAGTTGCGTGCCCATGCTCCACAGAGCATGACAGTGCCCACTTAGTCCTCCAGCATCCCACAGTGCTCCTTCCTCCCTGTACCCCACTGAGGGAAGAAGGAGAGGGAGCAGACAGTTGACAAGCATGCTTTCCTGTGCACTCTACCTCCGTTCACCTCTTGTCCCTCTCTGCCAGATCTCGGAGAGATGCAGGAGCGTGTAGGGCTCCTGATCTCCCAGTAGGAGCAGGGGATGCCCTGGGAGAATGGAGGCAGAGTGCAAAGGGAAACCCTCACCCCCATTCATCTCTCTAAGCTGAAGCACTCTATTTTTAAAGTGCTTCAAATCTTACCTCTATCCCTACCCTTTAAAAGTGTCATCAGTTCAGAAAAAAGTTGCACCTTATTTAACGGAGGTGCCTCCTATATGATTTGAGAATTGTCCTGCTTGACTCTTGGTGACAGACAAGTATTTCTGCTGCTTTTCTTTTCTCTTAGTCCTGCTAAGAGACAGTGGTGTGGGCTCCAGCGCTCCTTGTGCAGTCTGACTCATACACTGAGTTTCACTCAGCTAGACTTTAGTGAAGCAGTGGGTTGTCACTGGTGGCAGACATAGCCATATCTTGCCTCTGGTAGTGATGGGCAAAATGGATTAAATAAAAATATGTGGGGTGTGGGGAGTTTGACTGGGGCAGTACACCTGTCAAGCCATAATGCAGGTGTCCTAAGGCAAGCTCAGGAAGGACAGAAACCTCCTATGGAGCAGAAGGGCAGAAGCTCGCTTGATCTTGATTTTCAGTATGAATAGAGATCATGAAAGCAGGGAAACCAGTGCTCTTTCTTGCCTAGGGCAAGGGGGTCAGACTTGATGACCTACTGAGTTCCCTTCCAACCCTAACATCTATGGATCTATGTCCTAAATAACAACCCCCACCCAATACAAATATTACAAATCATTTCCCATGCTGCCCAGGCCAATGGCCTTCATCACTGACAGAAATACAGTGATTAGGCTGACTTCCTCCACTAAATTTTTTCTTATCAGTTCCACCACCTTTCTAGTTAACCAGCTTTGCTTCACCAACTTCACTGAATCCCACAGCTGCAATCTCAGCCATCTTTTAGCTCCCAGTGAAGTGATCTTGAAACCTTCTCTTCTAGCACCTACTTCCCTCTACAAGGATTTCATTGATTTTTTTTTTCTTCCAAAAAAGAACTTAATAAATAGGATCTTCCCTTTCTCTCTTACAACTTTTTCTCCTTTTCTCTTTACAAACTCAGAAGTGCCTCACATGCTTTCTTTTCCTAACCTTTTCATTTCCTGTAGTGACCCCATTCCATATGCCAATCTCTTATGCCCACTCTCTTATACACTTCCTTACTCTTTCCCTTAACCTCTTACTCTCCTCAGGATAACATCTCAAAGTCCAAGCATGTTATAATCGCATCCAAAAAATAACATCCTTGACTTCGTGGGTAGAAGCAGGGGTCAGAACCCAGGGCTACCTCCCTTCCAGGACAGCAGCAATCTCACAGTCACATTCTCCCTGCCTTGCTGTTTTCTTGGGCCCCACACATCTTCTCCTCTTGGCTGCCCAGGGGGCTCGCCTCATCTGCAGACCTGCATTGTTATCCTCCTTCAACCCTGCCCCCACTGACCTTAAAACTCCTCCTTTTACCATACTGCTTACAAAAACTTTGACCACACTTAGGCTGCTGGTGTGTCACCTATATTGCCCGATATTTTTTTCTTGTGCTCCCTTGTCATTTTGTCTGTATCCATTTGTTGTCTCCTCTCTCATACGTGGACTGCAAGCTTTGGAAGCTGAGACTGTCTTTTTGTCCTTTGTTCATACAACACCATACATTCTTAACTCTCTTCACTTGTGCTTGCAAAATGCATTTTGAAAAGAACTAAAACTCTAGTGCTCCAATATAGCTATGTAAAGATACACCGGAGTCACGATATAGTCCAGGGGGGGCCAACCTGCAGCATGCAAGCCACAAGTGGCATATAAGTCTCTGTGCACAGCGTGTAGCAGACTGGGGAGAAGGCAGGAAGAAGAGCTTCATACAGGACAAGGAACAGATTGGAAACAGAGCACATGGCAGGCAGTGGAAAGCAAAGTGGCAGATCAGCTAGGGGAAGGGGATTGGAGTGGCGCTTAGAGAGGATGCAGGCTAATTTGTGGGATACCTGCCAAAGAGGATGTCCCCCAAAGTCTCTCTGTCTCTTACCATCCATGCATGTATTTTTTTTTCTTTGTAACTTGAGATAGTCAAATGCTTTACTCTTGGGCACAACATGGCTTTTGCTGCAGGATAACTGGCAGAGGTACAATGGTCCAATGAATAGGACATGGACCCAGCAGCTCTTGGTTCTGTTCTTGGTTTTGCTGCAGAGCTTATGTCACTTCAGGAAAGTCACAGGTTTTAAGGGCAGAAGGGGTTATTGGCAATCATCCTGTCTAGCTTGCATATCATAGATTATGGAATTTCATTCACTAATCCCAATATCAAGCCTGTTGCTTCTGTTAAAGCAAATGTACATCTTTTAGAAAGAGAATGATTTTGATTTGAAGACTCAAGATACTACACACCATGGAGCCTTGGATTTAGTTTTCCACTATCCTTGATATATCTTATTTATTTAGACTATTAACTCTGTGGGGGAGGGTTCTTTGGACAGTGACTAATTTCTCTTGGAGTCTCAATTATAGCATAAATAATAAGTATACTTCAATACTGTTAAAAGAGCATGGTTAAAATTGTAAAGCCAATTGTTCCAAAGTTACAAAATACCAGTGAAGCCTTAATTCAGCCCCTTTGTGCCTTTGTCTTATGACAGTCTTTTAAAACATGACCACATCATGAGCTGCTTTTTAATTCAATGCAAAAAATGGATGTTGTCCTATTAGTGAGCAACTGTTCAATACCGTCTCATCTTCCTATGATCAGTGTGAGGCTCTAGCCATTACTTGCTGCAATATAAACTGCTTTAATGGAAATGCAGATTTTCTTACTCTTCTATGGTGCTCATAATGATAACAGCCCAATGCTTCACAAAAGTTACTATTTCTAGTATCTCTGTGAGATGAGATGAGATGAAAGATTTTTATTTCCATTTTTACATGTTGGGAGCTCAGCCAGAAAGCAGTTAATGGAAATATTGGACCTTAATTTTGGGTGCCCAAGTTGAGCTGTCTAGAATTTGATTATTTCAGAGGATTTAGCATTGTGTCCAAATCTGAGCTCCCGATTACTTCTGTCGCAGCTGTGAGTACACAGCACTTTTGTAGATCAGATTGCAAGTTCTGAAGGTGGGCATTCAGAAAATGAAAAACACAGGCTTGACTCATTTTAAGAGACTTGTTTTAATCTCACATAGGAACTCTGTGGCAGAGGCAGGGACAGAATCCATTTCTCCAGGCCAGCAGCCATAATCATGAGGTCATTCTTCATCTTTTTCAATCCCTTGCTTTCTTAAATATACACCTTCCCGTTTGTTCAGAAAGTGGGGTCCTACAGTTACTGACTCCTCAGCCTTGATATGTCCCCAAAGTAGGTTCACTCTGTGCATAGAATTAGGCACAGCTCTTGAGGAAAGCACAGCATGTGTAACATGTAGAAGCTGCTTCATAACATATACATGGATGAATATATGGATGCCCAAGCAGGTATTCTGGCATTTCCAAACCGGAGAACTTGATTTTACAATCTTAAAAATATTTTTTGTGTATAATTTTCTAGATTTGAAAAACCAGATTCCATCCTATGGCATCATAATGACCCTTGCATGGTTCATCAGCAAGGTTGAGACCTTTAAAAACCACCACATAAACCTCTGCCACTTGAGTTAAATGGTGGGACATTTTGCTGGTAGGTTTCACAGATGCCTGTTGATAGGAACGAGCCTCCATTTGAGGCTCTAAAGGCCAGTGTGCTCTACCGGGCACAGATGTTCCAGGTGCTTTACTTCAAGCTTGACCCCTTCCTGCCCTCCAAACCTGTCCCTACCACAGTCTCTGACTCCTTGTCAAATTATGAGGATAAAAACTTCAGAGATTTTTAGCTAGTAATGTCAACGAATTCTTCCCTGAGCTTACCAGTCATTTTTTCAAGGGTTTATAATTTGGCCAAAATTTTAGTTGGATTCTCACAGGATCATAGGAAAGTAGGGCTGGAAGGGACCTCATGAGGTCATCTAGTTCAGCCCCCTGCTCAAGACAGAATCATCCTGGATAAAACCATCCCAGCCAAGTGTCTGTCCAACCTGCTTTTGAAAATTTCCAGGGATGGAGATTCTGTAATTTCTCTAGGTAGCCTGTTCCAATGCTTGACCACCCTCATAGTCAGAAAGATCTTCCTAATAGCCAACCTAAATTTTCCCAGGTGAAGCTTGAGTCTACTGTTCCTAGCTCTGTCCCATATAGTCATGGAGAAAAACCCATCTTCATCCTTTCTGTAAATGCCCTTTAGGTATTTGAAGACTGTTATCAAACCTCCCTCAGCCTTTTCTTCTCCAGACTAAATAACCCATTTCAGCCTTTCATTGTAAGTTTTGCATCCCAGGCTAAATTTTTCCCATGTTTGTTTTTGGAAATGGCTGAATCGCTTGTCTACAATTTTCCAAGTAATTCAATCTGAGACAGACAACCAAGCATGGGCTTCATCCAAAAGTTTTTCAGAGTTATAAGCAACTGAAAACAGGGTCTTATAACAGGAAGTGTCAAGGAAGCTTAATAGTAGGCAATGCTGTCAGATTCCTCAGTAACACTGGTAAGTCACAAAACATCCATCTTTTCATTCCCGCATTTGCTGTTGCAGAAGTCATAGAATCATAGAAAATCAAGGCTTGGAAAGGACCTCAGGAGGTCATCTTGTCCAACTCTTCGCTCCAAACAGGACTATCCTCAATTAGATCATTCCAGCCAGGGCTTTGTCAAGCTGAGCCTTAAAAACCTCTAAGGATGGAGATTCCATCACCTCTCTATGTAACCCTCCTAGTGAGAGAGTTTTTTGTAATATCCACCTAAACCTCCCTTGCTTCAATTTGAGACCATTGCTCCTT
>NW_017729006.1:27780809-27805988 GCF_001723915.1 Gavialis gangeticus | reverse complement strand
TGCTTCAATTTGAGACCATTGCTCCTTTTTTTTTTTTTTTGTCAATTCTTGGTATCTAAGACTAGCAACCCCATTAAATACTTTTCCCAAAATTAAGACATCTGTCAATGTTTGTTGAGTTAAATGGATTCCTAATAGCCTATTTACACCTTTAAATATCTGATTATTGACTTAAGTATTCATTGTATGCAATGATTAATTTTATCTATGCATTTATACCATGCTCATAATTGCAGTGGTTTTTAATGGTAAGTCAGAGCAGCATAAAAAAATAATTAATAGGGCTAGTGGAGCGCCAAAGTGAGAACCCTAGAAAAAAAAATTCCCTGTTTATCCACAGAATGGGCATCGGATGGATAATAATGGTGCTCTGCTCAGTCTGCCAATCCAACAAGGTTATTAATTAATGCCAGCTGTTAAACCTGCTGTTCTAATATGGCCATTTGTTCCCTAGAAACTAATCTGAAACTAACCTACATGACGAGCTCATAGGTGGAGAATAGCTTCTTTTCCTTCTCAAAAGACACTATTTTGCATGTGAATGGAAATTTGGAATATATTGCATTTTTACATTTATTGTTTTGTATTTTTGCTTTGTGAGGTGTTCTATACTTTTAATTTGCCAATATCAAAACATAACTGGTTTTTAATGTTTTAGCTATTTTATGAAACCCCCCAAATTTTTCTGAGTCCCCCATTTCATCTTAGACCTATGAAAGGTCTACTTAAGAGCTCCAACATCCTGGCTGAATTGTAATTCTGCCTATATACATTCCCAATAGTTTTTCCAGCAGTACAGAATAATCTTTACTTCCTATCTGAAATCATAGTGTCGCATTACTGTGTAGTTAAATAGTTTCCATATTCTGCAAGAGGGCTGCATTTCAGTAATTCTTATATATTCCCTAATAAATGATTCTTTACCCTAGTTCTGTTCTAAACTAACCTAAAATGCTGTATTCCACTTGATAAAAAGTCTTGTTTTGAAAAGATTACCCTAGGTCACTGCAAACGTCTGCTGCTTGCATACCTCCTGGTTGCATACCTCCAAGGAGTAAAGTCTCTAACAAATTTTCACATTCTTCTGAATTTAATGAAACATCTGCAATTAGAGAAATCAGGCCTGTCTCAGAGTTGTGGAGCTATGGGATTCCCTCTTACAAAAAACAGATCTCTAAAGTGGGTACACTTCATCAGAACTGGTATGAAACAAGTCTCACCTTAAGGGTCTGTCTCTGTATATCTAAGAACAAAATTTGGCTCGTGATTTGTAAAGCACTGCAGAGAGGTTTAGGATTAGAAACTCTCATGTAAAGTATTGCCAGTACTTGTGTTGGTGAGAAAAAGTATTTTGTTCCTGTGGGAAACTGTTTGCTGAAAATAAAATTATTTCTTAGTGGTTTTGGGATTTTGTTAGGAGGGGCAAGAGACAATTTTGGCCAACATTTTTGTTACATTTTGATTAAAATGTTTCTGTTGTCATGTTTTTGACCTTTGGGAAAAATCTGGAAAAAAAATAGTCAAAATGACATTTCGTGTAGAAATTTCTGTTTTAATAAAAATCAGTTTTTGTTAATAAAACTCAATATTTTAGATGAATTTTTCCTCCTTTGCTTTCTTTTATTTCTTTGGATGTCTTACATGGAGGAATTTTTTTTCCAGCTGCAGGCTGTTTCATAATAAAGAAAGACAGCAATTGGGCTAGGGACAGGCATTCAGAAAGCCTGAGCCTGAATTGATTCAATCTTCACAGGTTAGTCTAACCTGGCTAGCCTGAACTGGTTTGAAACCAGACAGACATTCTCTTTGGCCTGAGGAAATTCAGGCACATGCCTGCAGTGGCTCAAGCTAGAAGCCAGGGGCTGCTAGAGCAGCCCTCCCTTCCCTTCTGCAGGGAGCTGAACTGAGGGGGGCATGGCCAGGCCCAGCAGGACTCTCTCATTAGGGAGGTCTGCCTGCACAGTCCCAGGCTTTTCGCCGCTGACTGCTTAAGGGGTAGAAGTGTTGCCAGCCCTCAACCCCCTGCTAGCACTCTGAGGCAAGGGGGTGAGGGGTTCAGTGTGCAGTGTGTACATCTTGTTGATGTTACAGAGCTTTTCAATCTCCCTCCCTGCTCCCTCCCTTACTGTCTGCAGCAAACTGACAAGCAAGCAAGCCAGCTGGGGGCTGATAGTCATAACAGTCTTTATCACCCAATTAGCAAAACAATGGCCTCTCTCCATTACTTCAGACTTCTTAAACAGCTTACCAGCTGACCTGTTGATTAGCTCCAAACAGCCCTAAGCAATCACTGTTCTGTCTGCCTGCCCCAGGAAAATTGGAGAGAGAAACACACACAGACATCTTTCAGCATTAGCTAGCATACCACGTGCCTAGGGTCCTTGGGGCTGGGGTCCATGCTATGGGAGGGAGGGAGGGAGGGGTAGATTTCCAGCTTGAGCAGCAAGGTGGGGGGGAGTGAGGGGGAGGTAGGGCAGGGGGAAGCCAGGCAGACCCTGCTGTGTCTGCAGTCTCTGTCGGAGCCTAACACAGCATTAGCCAGCATGCCGCATACCGTCTGTGCTGTGGAAGAGAGGAAGAAGGGATCCCTGCTTAAGCAGTGAGTAGTGAGGGGGTGGGGGAGGGGGTCACATGGAAGCCAGCGGATCCTGCTGTGCCTGCAAATCTCTGCCAGAGCTCTGGGCAGGGAGCAGAGGGGAGGGGGCAGCCCTGCTGTGGAGCAGAGAGCTTCTGCCCAGCCCAGAAAGCATGCCGGAATACTGGGGGGCTCTGATTTAACTTAAACCAGTAAGGGGTCTGGGACAGACAATGCATAAACTGGTTTGACCCAAATCAGTTATGTTTGATATTACATTCATCCTAGTTTATCTCAAACCAGTTTCAGCCATTTTCAAACTGGTTTATGTGCACTAAACATCTGTTCTGTTACAGGTTTAAACCAGTTTCTGATCACTTAAACTGGTTTATGAGTAATGTCTGTCCCTAGCCTTGAAGAAAAAGTTGATGGCCACCATTACTGGCTTAGGCCTTGCCTTTTCACTAACTAAATTCTTTTGGTGGACTACAAGAACACAGCACTGCCTCTGCTGCTACCATAGTGGTCAATGTCACTGGTAGTAATGTCTGTCAAAGGAACACTTTTTGGCTTAGAAACGTTATCTAAAACTTAATTTTTTGTGAATTGGCTTATAGGTATAAATATATGTATTAAAATGGTTTAGAATGGGCAGCAGGGGTTAACTGATTTCTAAAGAGCCTAGGTCTCTCACACAGTTTCTCATAGCCTTCAAAGCAGACAGGCTGTCTAACATAACAAGGCCAACAAGAACAAATAGTTTGGAAAACAGTCTGGAAACCAAGGGAGTTTTACCACACTGCTCATAACACAAGAAAAAGTGACACCAGCTAACTGGGCCCCAGAGCAGGGGGGCCTTGAGTCCCAGTTTTTGGGGAACAGACCAAATTAGGAGAAGGCATGGAAGGCTAAGTAGACGTGTGACCACAAAGGGACAGAGATAGCCATGGATGAAGAGTCATCAGAAGTCATCAGGAGGGAAGGAGAATACAAAAGCAGAGACTTAAGAGTAACAAAGGGTCCCACCCTTTGTCTTGTCCCTCCCCATCCCTCCTTCCCTTTGTTTCATCCCTTCCCATCCTTCTCCCCAAGAGGGGTCCCCACACCTATCCCTATTCCCTGAGAAGGGTTCTTGAGGCCACCATGGACAGAGGGCATACCACCAACCCATTTCATGCACCCCACTGGAGGTGGGGGGTGGAGGGTGGGCCTCAGCATCCCACCTCCAAACTGCTGACATGCTGGCATCTGACACTTAAGAGACAGCCTCAGAGTGAAGCCTGCATCCTGGACAGTTGTATTTTGACTCTGATGATGACAGCCCTAGGATTTGATAGATATATGGAATTGTTTGATTGTTTGTATTGCTTTTTTCTGTTATCACTGTGTATCAATAAATTTGTCTATTATCATATGAAGTGGTCATGGTCAGTCTGAGGGTGGGTCCCAGAGCCAACACACCTTAGGCTGCCAACCTAAGGAAAACCATGATACTACTGAACACCATTAAGAGCGGCCTCTTTTTTCTTCTTCCACTGAATGAGCTGCTAAGACTAAGTGAAGGGCTGCAGACATTACAAAAGCGCAGGAATTTTTTAACGTATTATTCTTGATCGTACCTAGTTCCTGATGGCATCTGTTGTCACAGAATGGATGAACAGAATATATCCCATATCCTAAAAAAAAGGAAGTGATGTGTTGCTGAGCCTGTCTTACTGAGTATAATAATTAATGAAAAAAAATGTTAAATTAAAACATCTCCAGTTCTATTTATTATATTTCTAAGTACAGGATAAGCTGCTCAGTAGATGCTGGAAACCTAGCTGGATAAAATTCAGGGCCCATTTCTCTAGCTGGCCCTGCAACTGAGATGTAAAGGAGAAAGCTAGATTATGAGCTTGAAGGGGCACATACTGCTCTGCAAGATTGAGCCATTAAGCATTATGAAAGCAAAGACCATGGAGCTGTGCCAGCAGTGAATTTGACTGAAATTTGGTTGAATTTTAAACCTTCATGAGATCCCAAGTAAGTGAATTTGATACAGCTTGTGCATAACTCTCACTCCATATTTAGCATGCAAACTTCAATTTTTATGTGGGATTAGGCTACCATAGTTCCTCTTCAATTTTTGCTCTCCACCTGCTTCCTCAAGTCGTACTCCTATGTGCATATGTCAGTCCAGTCAGATCTCCAGATTTAAAGAGGATTGGGCTGTAGTGGGATTTAGGTAACCTAGTTATCTAAGGAGATTTCTCCAGAGTATGTAGTACCCTTCACTCTTCTAACCCTCACAGATAAAACTTAGCAGCTAGTACAGTGCACTTAATCATACTGTGAAACTGTTTGCTTCCAATTCCTATTAAAACTGGAACCTTTCATTTTTTTCCATCTCCATGCAATTATGTTGGCATGAAATATCAAAGTGTTCTCTAACTGCATGATAGTATATATGAAAAAAAGATTCAGTAACAGGTGTTCCTTCTAGACAGCAGTCCTTTGGATCTGGAAGTTGGGAATGAGGCAATAAGCAATGTGAAAAAATCTCTTGCAAGCTCTTTGGAGTGGGCACCAACTTTGTATTCTGTGTTCAGCTAGTACCTGGCACAATGAATTCTTGGCCCGTAACCTGGGCGCTTACATTCTACCACTGGATGGCATGATCATGAGTGATACACACTTCACGGTGTTAGCCAGGAAAGCCAGACAAGTTGGATGCCTTGGTTTATTTCACTGAGATTTTCTTGGAATATGATATTTAAAAATAAATAAGGCATAAAGGTCATCAATTCTTTTTGCTTTCTTACGTGCAGGTGTTGTAGTACAGTTGCACTGAGGATTGGGGCCAACACTGATCTGCAAAGGCTTTGGGGTGTGTTTTATTTGTGTTACTTTATGGAGTTGCCTTTTTGAGGGGATTGATGGATCCAAAGCACCTGGTGGTGGTCCTAAGGCATTTTTATGATGTGTTGTCTTATGCTTTGCATGGTCATTATGGTTCTGTGGCTTTCTTTCATGCATCCATGTGTTGTGCACATGTTAAATGTAATTTAGGCTGGTGGGTCTTTGTAGTCTGAAAACAATGCTATGTCTGAAAACAATGCTGAAAAGAGAAAGTATTGGGAAAAGTAGAGCTAAAAGGAAGAGAAAAAGACATGAGGGGAGAAGGGATGGGGAAGGCAGGTGGGAACACTTAAACAGAAAGGCAGCCCCTGAGCCAGGCCTTACATTTCAATGTTGACTCAGTAGTATAAGGCTCTACAGGAAGCCCCACACTGTTGGAGGGCTGGCTTTCAGCTGAAACTTTGGACCAAGGTCCTGTTTTTTCCGGCTCCGGGGGCTATCTAGGAGGAAGTGAGAGATCCTATGATGCTTTCTTAAGAGAAGGATATGATCCCAGTGTCCCCTCTGTCAGTAAATAGGGTCCACTGTTTGTACGTTATTCATTTAATGCAAATACTTAGTATGTCAGGCTATACAGTCTCTTCATTTTACAGCAGACCAAACAAAGCCTTAGCTGGTAAAACATGAATATAGTTCCACAGTCTGTGGGCCAGCATGGATTTGTGATGAATTTCGGGATATCTGGAGTTTGAAAGGCTTTGCATGGAATCTGTTACTGTCCTGTAGTGTCTTTTGAGAATAAGGGTCAGCATGGAAGCTGCATGCCCCTGGAGGCGGGGGGGCGGTGTGCAAAGCAAGCTCCTACAGGCGGCAGTGGTGCTGTCAGTGGTGGGAGCGTGGCAGCGGCTAGCAGTGAGGTCCCACAGGCAACTGCAGTGCTGTTGGCGCTGGGGGGAGGGGGGAGGCAGTAGTGAGCACCGACCAGTGGTTGGTGACCACCCACAGATGCCACCGGCAGTGTCAGTGGCATCCAACAGTGTTTGGGGACTGCCCACAGATGCCACCAGCAGTGTCAGCGGTGGGGGTGAATGGTGAGTGTTGCTGGTGCCTTTTTGCAGGGGGTGCACTGCCAAGCTCAGGGGGTGCACATGCGCCTGTGTGCACCCCCTACACGTTGCCAGTGAGGGTCAGAATATTAACAAAGCCAAAATATTTTATGGACTCAAATGCTGTTGTGAACCAATGAACTATATAAGAGCCTACAGGTTGAATAACCTTGTTCTGTAAATGTATTC
Source organism: Gavialis gangeticus (assembly GCF_001723915.1). NCBI lineage: Eukaryota > Metazoa > Chordata > Crocodylia > Gavialidae > Gavialis > Gavialis gangeticus. The sequence goes on along the minus strand of NW_017729006.1, from coordinate 27,799,277 downwards.
TTTCCTCACATCTGTCCTTTTAGTAGAGAAACATTCATGAGGTTTTTGTTTTGATCAATATTTTGGTTGAGGGATGGAAGTATATTGAATTACTATAGCCTACTCCTTTACAAGAAAATGTATCCTACAGCAATATGCTTTTGGTGCTTAAAATATTAATTCTGTACGGGTAACAGCCCATAAAATGAACTTGAGTTGTGTCTCAGTGGACAAAGTGAGGTAAACTTGTAATGGGCATGGTTTAAAAAAGTTTTCTGGTGCCTTGTTCCCTGGATGTATGATATTATTGATCTGGGTAGGTATTCCCTATACCAACTTTGGTGACTACCTCTAGTACTGACAATATCTTACCTACTGGTAAAACGGAAACAGAAACCTTTTGAGTTGTATTTAGATTCAGTAAGTACATCCCATGAATCCATCTTAGGTGATGATCCTTTTTGTACGATGTAGTACACATCAAAAGTGGTGGTACTTCTTATGTTAGTCATCCAGGACCTGATTGTACCACGGGTTGGATATTCTACTAGTAATATTAATTAATAGTTATTATTGTATTAAAATAATATTTTGTGTTGTTATTAATGAAGACGAGGGGTAGGGTGGTGCTCTTAAAGCATAGCCCTTGCACACCTCCAATTTATGCTCTGAGAAACACCTGGCATATCCAAAAAAACAAATAGGTACTTTTTACAAGGAATTTTTTACAAATATTTAGAATATGCAATTCCACAAAAGACAGTTTGCTTAGGAAAACTATATCCAGAATGTGGAGTTCTCTGTTGGTCCATCAGTCTATTTCCTTTTTTGGATATAACACAGCCAGTTTCATTTTCCAAAATTACAAAACTTGAATAATGCCCATTAAAATGAACACTAAGGAGGGAGAAAGGTAGAACAAGAGAAACACAGAAATGATTTAACAAGCTAGAGGCTAGATCTTAGAAATGTGATTTGACATGCAGCATAACTACCACTAGCACATGATTTATTGCTTTCACCCCATCATATGACAGGCCCTCACTTACTGGCATAATAAGACTTATCTGACTGACACCACTGAATTAATTGCTTTGCTGCTAAGCAAAGGTGAAGACGTGAAGTGCAACAAGTTGGCTGCTTTTTTGTTCTTTACTAAAGAACTGTAAAAAGAAAATGTAAAATTAGCATGTCCTTGTCCCCTTCCCATACTCTTCTTCACAATATACTTTCCTATCTGTTCCACTCTAAGTTTAATATTGGTTTGTACATGTACATTATTTTGCATTAGGATAAATAGAACCTTTTAACCAGGGTAAGTGAGCCTGATTCAGGAATGCAGGAGATTTGTATCTTGAAAAATCAATATTTAAGATGTACAATTGCTCCCATGGTATTGAAAGAATTAGTTGATCTACATGCCAAATGACAACCCCCTTGATAACAGGGATTATGTGTCCTGTCTTTGCAGCCTATGCTTCTTGAAGCTGCTCTTTAGGTCCCTACGGCAGAGATAATCTAATTAGCACAACAAAGACCAGGTCGATTTGAAAAAGGAAGAGGGAATTGGAGAGAGTGGTTGTGGGGAGGTTATGTGACAGCATTATAGCTGAAGACATGCTCTGAAAAGTTACAGGAGAGAAGGGGAAATTTAGGGCAGTATTTAATCTTCAGTGTGGCTCAATAAACATGGGAAATGCAGGCCTACTAGACTATTACCAGACAAGCACCAAATTATTGAGTGCTTACAACACACACATTCACTCAATCACAGCACAAGGGAGGAGGGGGCAGAGGAAACAAAAGTGATGTTGTTCTGAATGGAGAGGATATGGTTTTGACCAAGATAAACCTGTCTGCTACAAACTCTTTGGCTTCTGCTGGATTGCTACTTATTTTACCCCTAAAATGCAAGATCATCCTTTATACACGTGGCAGGGGGTTAGTCTTCTTTGCCCCCTAAATTGAAACGGTGGTTTTTTAATTGAAGCCCACCAGTTCAATGTAGGAGTTTTATTTTTTCATCATGTTATGGTGAGGGGCCCGATCCTTTTGTTTTTTGTTTTGCGGTGGGGGAGTGAACTGCCAGTGGGCCAAGGAGCCCCTGAGCTACAGGGGCTACAGGGGACCTGGTCCTTCCTTTTGCAGTGGCAGCACCCCCTGGGAAGAGATGGATTGGGCAAGATGCTGGCTCCAATGCTGGGGCAGCATCCTGCCCGCTAGAAGTATGTCTAGGCAGCTCCGGGGGGTGGAGGGCAGGACTGGGACACCCCTGCAGCTCAGGAGCTGCTCAGCCCACTGGCAGCTCACCCCCCCAGCCACGGGAGAAGTGGGCAGGCTCTGCCAAAAAAAAGGATCAAAAAGCCCAAGGTGAATTGATTCAGTTTTTGCAGGTTAGTCTAATTTGCATAGACTGAACTAATAAGCAAGAGAACAGACATTCACTTTTGATTCTGGAAATGGACCCACATGTCTTCAGTGGCTCAAGCCAGAAGCCAGGGTCACTAGAGCATGCCTCTCTGCGTAGCTGGAGCAAACAGCTTGGGCCAAGGCTAAGCCAAAGGGGGTTTTGCAGGGGAGGTGCAAAGCATCCTGGGATGCTGGGGGACTGTGAGTTAGCTTGAATCTGGAGGGGCTCTGGGACAGATGTTCAATAAACTGATTTAACCTAACTCAGATAAGTCTGCTACTATGTCCATCCAGGTTTATCTTAAACTGGTTTTGGCCATTTTGAAGGTGTTTTATGTGCACTGAACTTCTGTTGTGTTTCAGATTTGAACTTATTTCTGATCACTTATGCTGGTTTATGTGCGATTTCTGTTCCTAGCCCAAAGTGTGAGACTCATGCACAGAATAGCATTTGCCATTTCTTGCTCCAGAACTGTTTCTATGTCAAAGTTAGATTGTAGGCTCCTCAGGGCAGGGACTTTTGCTTTAAATTCGACTGTAAAGGGTAGTGCCCACCTACATATCTGTAGAATTAATCCTAGCTGCAGCTGCATGATATAGTGGCAGTGTTTGAAATCAGGGTGCAATAGACATATTCTCAGCAGGTCTGGAATTTTCAAAGAAACAATGGTGCTAAATTTCTGTTGTTCAGTATCCTTAGGCTCCTTGAAATTCAGACTGGACAGTTAACCAACTGCAAGTGAACATCCAGCATTGAACTTAACAACCAGTAGTACACTGAAAAACATTTATAATGACACATAAGCACATCTGTCACTGAGATCAAGTGAAATTGGGGGACACACTACAGCCCCATGAGAGCAGATGTGCAGTCATTTTCCCTTCCCAAGGCCTGTGGAGACAGGGTGCCTTGCTAATTCTTGTTTGTAACTTGACCTCAGTTGCTTGATTAAAGGAAATAAATAAATTAAGGAAAGGCAGGAATGCACACTCAGTGCTAAACATTCACATTTTGATGGCTCCATATCTCAGGGCCTTATCTGCACTCTTGAAGTTTTACCAGAGTGGCTGGCAAGCACTGTCTCCAGAGTGCTGATGTCTCCTTGCAGTTGTGGATAGGGAAATAGCATCAGATCTGTGGCATGGGAAAAAGGGTACGTGGAGCACTGAATGGCGCAGCCAGCTTTCCTGTCACTTCTCACAGAGCAATGATCTCATCCTTGCTGCCTCTCCAAATTTTGTCTCTCAAATGTAGGAGAGGCAGGCAGCAAGAGACAAATGGAGGGGGGAGAAGAAATAATACTAGAAAAATCCCATTGTTACAATGTTCTTATTTGTGTGAATATTTGCCAGAACAACAGACTGGTGTTCGATGATATAGACTCAACAGTCTGTGGGGAGCCATGCAAAAAATGCTTCAACTTGCTCTCCTGAGCTTTAAAAAAAAAGAAAAAAAAAGAGCCACTTCTAGATGTGAAAGTTCAGTCTTATATATTCAGGGCCACAAAGCTGCTAAATTGTATTCATTTAGTTCAAAGCACCCAGCAACCAGAGCAGGATCAGAAAGACTCACGTTAGAGATAGGCTTGACAAATTCCCAGAATCAGATACTTGCAGGCAATTTGAAACTAGAGCCAGAGTCAAAGTTCTTAGTCATATGTCTGCAAAGGATGCAACTAAAGCCCCAGAAACAAACGTTCCCAGATCATGGGGAAGCCTGGAACCAAGTCCAAAATATTTTAAAGTATCTTAACCCTGTCTAGAATGAAAAAAAAGTGTTAAGGTTTTCAGCCAACAAGTCACAGAGACAACTGTGATGTTTGTTCTGTGAAGTCCAATGTTCATCCTAGCCAACATTCTCTGCTTCGCGAGCCTTCATTTTGGAGCAAATGTTATTACTTATATAATTACTTATATAAGTATATATACTTATCTATATTACTTATATATGACTTGTAGGGCCATTTCATTTATTTCATTTTGATTTTTTTCAAAGCAAAGTATTCCTGCCCTTTAGAAACAGAACATTTCAATAAAGTCAAAAAGAAATTTTTTGTAGACTTATGCACAAGCTGAACTGTAAGCAAGTGAACAGTCTAGTGTGCATTTATTAGACTAAGGCTGGTTTATGCAAGCTGAAGATCTGTTGATCACTGTTCATTTGGTCCTTGTTGTAAACAATTATGGCCATGGAGGAAGCTAAGTGATCAGTTAGCAGGTTGGTGGGATGAAGTGAAGGACCTGATATACCACTCATAAAACCTGTCAGAACATGGATTATACTCAGAAGAGAAAAACTAAGCCTACCATGAAGAAATCACTGACATTCAGAAGGTACAAGCCCACTGGGAATTGCTAGTGTTTAATAATTCATTTAAAAAATGACACAACTTTGAAATGATCCAGAACCATTGATCAAATGATTACATTGTTCATACTGTTGGAACCTTTTTGTTAGTGCTGTTTATTTGCTTACTGCAGCACCTCCATTGACCTAACAGAGCTAGGATGCATGAGCTAAGAAACCAGGCCCCAATTCAAAAATCCTATAAGTTTCAATTCCAACTCCATTCAACAAACCACTGAAGCATGCACTTAATTTTAGGCACATGCCTAAGTTTAGTCAGCGTGACTTCAGACCTTAAGTTAAGCGCATGCTTTAGTGCATTGCTGAACAATGACAGCCTGCTGAATGTGGGCACAGGCCAGGGTGCTTGTACATGTGATGATATCACGATGTACACATGACAAACATTTCCCTTTGTGGTGCTTAATGTTGTCACATGATACGGACGCAAGTTTTGAGAGTTTTGGATGAGTTTGCATCATTGCAAACATTAGCTCACCCCCCAGCCATGGGAGAGGCAGGCAGGCTCCACAGAAAAAAGGACTGGACCCCTTGGTGCTTCTGCCTTCAGCAAACACTTTCAGGTCTGAATTCATACCTCAAGAGGGCTGTTGCTATGGTCTGTTTCTTAGTGTTTCTTAGAACAATGTCTAGTCATTGACACTGGCATCACTGGCAACAAGAGTTGGGGCTTTGGGTCCTGAAGTGTTTTGTTGTAGGTTTATTTCTAAAACTGGACTTAAGAAGACATTCCTTGGATAGTACCTGAAAGCAAAAAATGATTTCTGGGATGTCTCATAAATGACAGTTTAAATTGTGAACATTGTCAGCAAAGGCTACTGTAGTGGTTTTTACTGCTGTGCTACCTTTGTACCCTGCTAGTTGAGTTAAAAGTGAAAATCAAGTCTGCAGATGCTTCAGCTTCCCATATACCTGGGGTATTTGAAGTCAATCTTTTGAGGAAAAACCCCTTCACTTCAGTACCCCACCCCAGGTTCACCAGACACTTGTTTTCCAGGTTGCCACTTTCTCAAATTCACATACTAAAAACAACCAAAACTACTTGTTATTCCCTGAAATAATATGGTTTAAATTCAATTTTTGCAAAATTTGTGTAGGTGTAAAATGTAAATCCTGATGGATTTCTGTACATCCTGTAGTTTCTATAGTAAATTGGCATGGTTTAAATGACTGCTTTATTCTCCAGTCCATTCGGTGTTTTTGGGTATTGCCCAGTTTGCTCATTGCAGATATAAGAGACAAAAATATGTTAAAATTATTATTTCAGGATAAAAGAGACCATAAAAATTAAATGGAACAAATCAGAAAGGGTACAGTAAAACTTAGCTGTCTGCATGGGAATGTCTGGAACTCTCTCTCTCTCTCAGGCCACAAAGATAATTTCCTGACTACTTAGTAATAGCTGGTTAAAAAAATCTATTTGACAACTTCTCCTCACTCAAGGGAAATGTCTATCAACAAAACTGATTAGAGATAAGGGTAAGCAGATGTCAAAACAGAAGACCACCAAAGAACTGGGGGTCCTGAAGTGAACAGAGAGAGATCCAGTTGGTAATAAAAGAGGGGCTGATTTGTCATAGTATTATTTAGGGCCCAATCCTGTCTCCGTAGGCTGGCTTGACTCTAGTGGAAGTAAAAAAGAAAGAAGATAGCAACATTGCTGCCAGAGTTTGAATTATGTCCTACAGTCCTCTGTGTGTGTGTGTGTATGAGGAGGGTATCTATCTATAGATAGACCCCCCCACACACACACACACACTGAGGACTGTAGGATATAATTCAAACTCTGGCAGCAATGTTGCTATCCTCTTTCTATAGATACACACACACACATTCTACAATTTTGTGAGATAATTTTTATGCTTGTTTATATTTTTAAAAAGTCAGGTTTTTATTTTTTTGTTTTTAAAAAGCAACTGAACTGAAATCAACTGAAATTAAACTGAAACTGAATGCAATGGTAAAACAAAAAAAGACCACGAATTGTATTCCAGATGTTCTGAGTAGTTCATATGTATACAAAGGAGGAACTTGCAGATTTTTTCCTATGAAGGAAAGACAGGGCCTTATTATGGTACTCAGAAAACATTGCCAATGACTTTAGGGCTAGGGACAGACATTGAAAAAGCCTGAGCCTCAATTGATTCAGATTTTGCAGGTTAGTCTAACCTGGCTAAGTTAAATCACTTTGTAACTGCACAGACATCCCAGACATGCAAGCACATGTCTGCAGTGGCTCAGGCTAGAAGCTGGAGGGCACTAGAGCAGCCCTCCCTTCCCTTTTACAGTACTGAGCTGAGGGGGGGCATGGCCAGGTCCTGGCAGGACACTCTGATTAGCCCAGCAGGCTAATCAGTAACAGTATTAACAGTATTAATCCCCCCTAAATCAGTGTTTATCACCCCATTAAGAAAACAAAAAAGGGACATTACCTGTTGATTCTACCTGTTGACTCAGCATGGACCATAGCTAGCATGTGGTCTGCTAGCTAATACACAGACACCTCTCAGCAAGGCAGAGGGGAGGGGGGAATTCATGCTTAGCAGGGAGCAGTGAGGGGGAGCAAACAGCTCTTCTTAAACAGCTTTTCCAAGGAAGGACTTTAAGCTGCCTGTTGATTAGCTCCAAAAAGTCTGTCTGCCTTGGTTGTCTCCCACAGCACAGACTGTAGCTGGCATGTCTGCTAGCTAATGCTGAGGTGTCTGCATAAAGCAGAGGGGAGGGGGGAATAATCCCTGCTAAGCAAGGAGAAGCCAGGCAGATGCTGCTGTGTCTGCAAGTCTCTGCTGAGCTGCAGCCAAGGGAGCAGAGGGGAGGGGCCAGCCCTGCTGTGGAGCAGAGAGCTCCACCCAGCTCAGAGAGCATGCCGGGATGCTGGGGCTGCCTGATTTATCTTAAACCAGCAAGGTCTCTGGGACAGACATTGCGTAAATCAGTTTGAGACAAATCAGTTAAGTGTGATACTACATTCAACCAGGTTTATCTCAAACTGGTTTCAGCCATTTTCAGACTGGTTTTTGTGCACTGAACATCTGTTCTGTTACAGGTTTAAACCAGTTTCTGATCACTTAAACCAGTTTATATGTAATGTCTGTCCCTAGCCTAGGGGAAGTAAGAATTTGGGCAAAATATCAGCATTTCTAATACAACCTATTGAAAAGACCTGGCTGGAAACTTTCTGATGGAGCTTTTTCTATTTCTTTTTGAAAATGTTGATTGATTTATACTGAAATGTTTTGCAGGAACATTTTGACTTCCTCAAAAGAAATATTTGAGGGGAAATGATCAAAATGGTTCATTTAAATAAAGTTGAATTATTTCATTTTGATTTTTTTCAAAGCAAAGTATTCCTGCCCTTTAGAAACAGAACATTTTAAAGTCAAAAAGTAATTTTTTCCCCCAGAACTTCATATAAAAATTGTGAGATTTCTTTTTTCTTCCTAACTGGGGAAAAAACAAAACTTGCAACCATGGAATTTCCTGTGGGATGGGAGCTCCAGTTGTCCTTGAAAGTTACCCACCAGAGCTGGAGTAACACTCGTTTGCAGGATTAGATGTTTGGTGTAAATGCTACCAACTTGCTTCAGAAGAAAATTTACAAGCAATAGGAAAATTTCTGCAGGCTGGGGCTCTGCACCCTGTGGCCTTTGCCCCAGGAGCCACATACTGGCCACACCACGCATCTCCTGCCTGTTGCGTCATGGGAGGCACAACATGGTATTGTGCAGCTCCCAGGGCAAAGGTAGCAGGGCACAGAGCCATAGCCTGCAGCAGGCAGCGTGCCTCTGCCCCACACACAAATCCATGGGGCACATATCGCTCCGGGGGTGCATGCAGCAGTGGGGAGCCACCCTCCCCCCTGAGTCCCTAGACAACCCATCCATGGCTCCATCCCACAACTCCTCCTGGCCCCGGGGCCCCATTCACACCTGCCTCTCCCCCATGTATCTTCCCCCGCACAGACTTACCTACATGCTGCTGGGCTGTGTTTCTGGCTATGTGCATGCTGCAACTGTTCATGTGTGTCTGTGTCTGTGTGTGAGTCTGCACCCAGGTTGCCCTGCAGCTCCTCTGCACTACCACCACCGCCCCACTGGGTGGCCTGGAGGCAGCTGTGATGGTGGTGGAGTGGAGCCTGGGCGCAAGGTTCAAAGCCACATATGCAATTAACACATTAAAAAATTAATGCAAGAATCAATTAGCATATTAATTGTGTGCATTAACTGTGATTAATTGACAGCACTAGTTATTTCTGTTTTTTAACCAAAGACTGTTTAATGCAGACTCCAGAGACCAGCTCTACCACAGGAATTTTAGTTGAGCTTTCTTTTGTCAGTGCAAATTCTATGTGCTTAGACCACATCTAGCCATTTCAGTGTCCCTGGGCACAGGCCAGTTCCAGTTTGGATTACAAAGTATCTTAGGTGAGAGTTAGGCACCCATATAATCAAACTGGATCAAACTGGATGACCTCTGAGCATGTTCAGAGCCCTAAGTCTAGTCACCTAGGGAACTTAGGGCACGTCTACACATGCAAAAAATTGCAACTAAATTTAATATACATTAAGCTAATGCATATTAAGCAATTTTTGGCAGGTGTCTACATGTGCACAGACTTGGGACTAAAATTAGTCCCAAATCCCTCCAGTGCTTCCATGTGCCCCTGTGGCCACTGGGAGGAGCTCCAGCCTCAGGGTCACATGGCTGCCAGCACTTGGCAGGCATGTTGAAGCCAGACCCTGCTGCCAGCACTTGACAACCATCTTAGAAACTTTGATCCTGGGCCAGCTACTTCCCTGTCCAGGAGCCACATGCCCATTGCAGGGGCAGCATGCAGCAGTTTCCTCCTTGCCCAGCCTACCTCCCCACTCCAGGGATGTCCCTGCCTTTCTCCCTTCCAGCAACAACCAGTGCCCTGTGCTCCTGATGGCCATGGTGCTGACCCTATTGGCTCCAGCAGATACCCAATGCCCAGGCCCCAGGAAAGCCACAAACCTGCCAGCTGGGGCCAAGGCACCAGCTGTGGAAGGCCCTGGCCAACCCCCTTATGCACTCCCACTCCAGCCCTCCTGCCCTGCCACCCATACAACCCCTATTCTCTGCTCACCCCCAACACCACGCTAAGGACATGCACATGGGTGAAAGAAAAAAACTTTATTACCATCACAGCACCCACTCCCATCCCTCCCTGCTCAATCGACAGTGCCCCTCCGCCATCCTCCCCACCCACCAACAATAAAAAAACTTGCTTACAAGTGGAAAACTATATACAGGTGGGAAACTATTGACAATAATTTTGGTCTTCAAAACCAGAGTGGTGGGCTTTGAGGGGGCCTTGGGGCAGGTGCCCAGCTCCCCAGCCCCTGGATATTCCCCCATGGTTCTGGGGACTGCAGTGACCTCAGCGGGTGGAGGCCTCGTATGAGATAAGATGTACTGCTCAGCCTCAGATCAGGGGTCGGCCATGCACAGGTGCCCAGGCACCATGGTAGATTGGCCACATAGGCTTGGGCCCAGGCAGCTATCACCCAAGCTCCCCATCCCCACTTGCTCCCTTGGGGCCAGCGGCTCACTAAATGCTGGCTACAGGCAGCCTGCCTCCCTTGACCCCTTCCCAGGATGGGACAGGCCAGGCTGCTGGCAGTACTTTTTGCTGTAGCACCAGGTCCCACTCCCCACCTCCCTCTCTGAAGGCCAGCCACTCTGCTGCATTGCCACCCAACCGACAGCACCTGGGCTCAGGGTACACAGCGCTCCCGGACAACTGGGGTGAGGGGCTTGCCACTCCTCCACCCTTCCTGCAGGGGGCTTCTCTGGGGAGTCACCCTGGGGCTGGCCCTCCCCACACTACTGCTGTGCCCTGAGTGTGCCCTGCTGCATGTGTCCCGGGTGGTGCATGATGAGCTGTTTGTGCAGGCAGGGGAGAGAGGGGAGTGCCCAAGTCACTACACCCTGCTGCTGCTGATCCTCCTGGTGCACCAGGCATGCTTGCATTTCTGGTTCAGGATTCTAAGGTACAATGGCATGGGGGGGCAAGCCCAGGCTGTCCCACAACCTCTGCCACTCTCTGAAGGGCTACCTGTGGCAGTGGTACATGTCCCTGCCCCCTGCTGCCAAGGAGGACATTCCCACCAGCCTCAATGCCTTCTTCGGCATGTGGGAGGCCTCTGCCCACCCAGCTGTGGGGACACAGGCTGCTCAATTAAGTTTTGAACTGTCTCCCACCTCTCTGTGTACTGTGAAGAGGAACTAGGGGCGAGGGGAGTGCAGGTGGGCCAGGCAGAGAGCAGGGGCAGGAGAAGGGGCAAGGACTGGGAGAGGCTTCCCCCAGTGTGGGAATTACCATATATCTGGGGCTGGTGAGGCTGGTGGCTTGGTGTGGACCTCCCTGTTGGCAAGGGTGACCAGCTGTGCCTGGTATCCACAGCCCATGATGTATGGCAGGCTGATGCCTGGCCAGGCCCCACCCCCTCACCCCCCAGAATGGGGCTGTGCTGAGGGTGAGGCAGCTACTGGACAGGGTTCTCTGAGCTGCCAGTGAATGTAGCATCTCAGGAGAAGGAGGGGGGGGGACAGTGCAAGGCACTGAAAGCCTCTGGCAAGCCATCCCTGCTGGTGGTCTATCTCCCGGGGCACTAAAATGTGGGTCAGCTTCTGCATGGAGGCCATGGACTTTTGGTCATGACCGGACCAATGATTGAATTTGGTTGTGGCCATTCATTGTGCCTGCAAGACCTTAACCTTTATGTGGCAGTGCCACACTGACCAAAAGTGCCCTCACTCCTGCATCCTGTCCAACAGTGCCTCATAAATGTGGGTGTTCAAGCACCTGCCCTGCACAAACTGCCTCTGCATGTCAGCACAGTCCCAGAGCACCATGAGTTTGCTTACCTCCTCCCAGGTCCAGTTGGGGGCCCTGGTAGTTGGCAAGGGTGTGCACACGTGGACAGGGCTGGGGCTCAATGGGTAGGAGAACAACAACATTTTTGTCCCATACTGGCTTTCTGAGCCTCCGCATGGCTGGCCTCATGTGGCTGGCCCTGGATGGCTGGAAGCAGCACCCAGCACAGGGTAATGGCCAGGGACTGGGAGCTGCATGGCAGAGGCACTTCAACCTGCAAGGACACGAGACAGCTTGGGGTGAACAGCAGCAGGGAGCTGGTGCTGGCCCTGCTGCCAGAGACAGCCAGGAAGCAGCACTGGGGGGATCCCAGGGCTAGGCAAGAGGTGCAGCAACCTGCAGCCCTTTGGAACACTTACCTGTGGCCAAGCAGTAGCTCTGGAGCTGGGACAGGCCAGGCAGAGACATTCTGTGGCCTGTCCAAAGGGGCACATGGGGCCTGCTGGGCTCCTGTGCAGAACAACTGTCTTGGCCAGGCTCCTGGGCACAAAATGGCTGCTGGCTTTTATAGCCTGCAGCTAGGATCTGCCAGAGAGTAGCCCACCCCTGGAGGAGGAGCGACGCCCAGCCGGGAGCCCTGGGGCTGGGCTTAGGGCGGCCCCCCAGTGGCCCGGGGCAGATCTGGCACTAAAGTTAGTGCCAGCTTATGTCTACACATGCGTTACTGTGTGTTAACTAATTGTGCCTAAATTTGATATCTGCATGTGCAGGTATCAAATTTAGGCATGATTACCCTAAGTTAATGTGCATTATGGACACACAGGTGTAGGTGCATGCCCATAATGTTCAGTACATTAGGCTAATGCACATTAATGCGTCTCATCTAGATGTGCCCTTAGTAATCCAAAATGGAGGTGCTGCCTTACTGTAGCATCCACTCAGTTTTGTGGTTGTTGAAGCAGGGCCAGTCTGTGATCACTCTTTGGTAATTAGGCACCAAAGAGTCTACCTATATCCCATTTAGGCTCCTGTGGATGCGTCTACACATGCATTAATGTGCTTTAGTTAATGCGCGTCAAATCTAGTTGCTCCATGATGAGGTACTAGGAAAATGCACATTATCCTGTCTTAATGCACGGTTGCTCCTATGTCCCGTAATTACAGCATGGTTGAGCAGGCTTGATTAATTGATTAATTGAGTCTGCTGGAGCATGGTTATTACCACTCTCCAGCAGCCTCCTGTGTCTCATGTGTAAGCGTCCCCACACTTCAAGATGGAGGCAGGGGTGCTTGAACTAAAGCTCGTTGAACAAGCTTTAATTCAAGTGCCCCTGCCACCATTCTGAAGTGCAGGGATGCTGATACATGAGATGCTGCAGCATTTTAATTAGAATGGCTCTCAGATTTGCTCTAATTAAAGCACCATCTCCCCACCCCCGGAGCAGCTTTAAAAGTGCCTATAGTTTTTAAGTGATACGTAATGCGCATTAGGCTATTTTAATGCACATTAGGTAAATAACATGATTTTTAGTGACACTTTAATGTGCATTAAAATAGACTAATGTGCATTAAAGTGAGCTTGTAGACGTTCCCAGTAGTATGACCAAATTACATTTGGCATCTAGGCTACAAAAATGAGTTGCCAAATGAAGTGGATCAATTGTGCTGAAATGTGTCTCAGAACAGCTGGTTTACTTCATTAAGTGAAATAGATGTTGCCTGTTGTCCTTCAGCACAAAATTCAGGGCATGTCTCTGTAAACTGGAGAACTCTAGGTTTCTCTGTTTACAGAGGCACACCCACCAAATCTGTATCATGCCCCAGAAGTTGGGATTTTCCCATTTGCAGAAGCATATCCCAGGACAGAACTGGGATGCTTCTTGGGAAATGGGAAAATCCAAGCAAGTGCTTTTGGGGGCTCCAGGGACCCTGGGAGTGCCTGCCAGAATGGCTGGAAAGCACAGGCATTTCCAGGCTGCCCACTTTCTCCTGCCTTAAAACAAATAGACAACCCCTGCAAAATAGAGCAGAAATTGATACCACATTTTGTGGGATGTTCTGGTCATTTGTGGCATGGCAAGGGGTATGGATGTCTCTTTGTTTTTGCTTTGTGCTGACATAAATTTTTTATGGCAGCACAAAGCATACTTCTGTTTGCAGCATTGGCAATGCGTAGGGGTGCATGCAGGTGCACGTGCACCCCCTGAACATGGTGGTGCACCCCCTGTGAAAAGGCACTGCTGATACTGCCAGCAGCACCTGCGAGTGGTTGCCACTCACTCCCTCCCTCCCCCAACACTGCCCGCGGTGTCTGTGGGCGGTTTGCAATCGCTGCTGGCTGGTGCCAACACTGCCAGCTGCATCTGTGGCTGGTTGCTGGCCACTGGTTGGCACTCGCCATCCCCTCCCCGCCGCTGACAGCGCTGCAGCCACCTCTGGGAGCTCCCTACTTGCCACTGCCATGCTCTTGCTGCCAACTTGCTAGCGTCACCTGCAGGAGCTGTCTATCCCCCCTGAGCCTCTGGGGGCATTCGACATTCATGGTTTGTAGCCTGATATATCTGCCTCAATGTTAACTGTGCCTAACTATTAACTGTATACCCTTTTTCCCCTACAAAAAGGCTTGGTTTAATTCTTTTCTTCAGCAATTATGAATTAGGAATAGAAACATTTTCTTTTTCTACTTCTTTTCACACCTTCCCTTCCCCCCTTTCTGTCTCAAAGTTGGATTTGGTTATCTGATTTGACTTCCCTTCAAGTGAAAGTCTGATTTAATAGCATGCAGTTCTATTGTTCTGCCCCCAAACCCACAGCTCATTTATCCTGCTGGGGTTTTCTTGTATGGGACTGCCACCCATTTTCTGTTGACTAGAAGAAGCAGAGTAATCCTCAAGTACTTAAATGTGATCCACCTGTATCAACCAGCCTGTCACTTCTAAAGAGGACTGAAGACATTTTAACAAATAAGGCCGACCACACAGTGTCAACAAGCCCCCACAAGAAAAGGTAATTGAATGCATGCAGACTTTTACCTTTTTATGGAATCAGTTAGGCAAAACAGACACATTTTGTTCAAATTAGATCCAAATTACAACAAGAAATCCAGGTCTGGAGTGGGAAATGCTACTCCACAAGCCTAAAGCTTGTCTAAAGCTTGAATGTTATAGGTGTTTGTGACACAGATAATTCTTGGGTCGTCTGTCTCCGTTGGTTCAAATTTGAGTTTGGGGCTTAAATGTATTTTTAAAACTTAAAATCCACCCAACACTTCAAGCTGAATTTCTTGAGCAGTTAGAAGGCGACACCAGCAGCAAAGTTAGTAAGACTTGCACAAATCATTTTTGGGGACAGATTTTCAGTGCTTTTTGAAAATCTATTTCCCCTTAGACACCAGAACTGTAATGAACATTTAAGCCCCAGACTTTTTTTCCCCCTTCTGAAGTGGGCCTTTGTGATTTCTTCAGGCAAGTAAAAAGATCTAGTTCACAATCATCAAATATCATTTGAAAATAGGACTTAAAACATGCAAAAACACATCATTTAAAAAAGTACTTGGTATTAAAGGAATATGTCATTTTTCACACAGTTGGAAGCTAGTGGAATGCAATTGTTTTCAGGTTTGGCAGAGAGGCAAAAGACGTACAGTCAACTGCTTTGTTGTTGTGTGTCCTTCCACCCTCATTGGAAGCTGCTTTTAACATAATGAAAACTCTAAAAGGAGTAGAGAGCAGTGTGGATAGGTCAAAAGTTCAAATTCATCTTACCTCACTTGTTCTCTCTGTGAATCAGACCCACTTACTAAGTAACACTCAAGGCTGCATTATCAAAGTGTTGTGCGAGGGGATTTAGTCATCTGATCCCTTTAATATCGATGGGAAGCATCCTGCTCTATCCCTACACACAGCATTTTTCTCTGTCCCCAGTCACGCCAAAAAGGTCTTTAAAAGCAAAGTGGGGAGAAATCAGTGTGGGTGTCAGGGGAAAATGTGTATACCATTCATTATTGCTCTTTACATTCCTTTTTATGAAAATACGCAATTCAGTCCTTGTTGCTCTTGCTACTGCCAACTTTCTTCTTTGTTCTAAATGTTGTGACATGGCAAGTAATAAGGTATATTCTCTGGCCTTTGCCTGTAGTTCTTTTCTCCTGTATGTAAAAGTCACATTTTTTATTACTATTTACCCATATCATTTGGGGGTGATGAAAAAAAGGTTGGATTTTTTGGGTTTCAGAGGGAAAAAGGGAGCAATTCAAAATAGGTATGGGACCATATGGCTATTAATAAAAATACTTCCCAGATCATACAATAATGTCACCCATGAGGGGAAGTTAAGGAGAGTAGTGTTTGCCTGGGGGTCTGTGGCAGGGCGCCCTTAGGGGTGCCGTGACCTCCCCTAGCACCCCCTGGCTACCGTGTCAAACTGGTGTCAACGCACCCTCACCAATCTCGCCCGCCATGTCTTTGATGTTTAAATGTTTCAGGGAGGCTGCCTTTTCTATCTGCCTTGACACGGTGCCTTGATGTCCAGTTGCCCAGCGCACTCTAGCGTTAGGGCTACCCGTAAGTCCTACTATTGCCCTCTCCTGGGACCTGCTCACTATGCTCGCCCTCTCCTGGGGCTTCTCCCCGCGCTCTCGCCCCCGCCGGGGCCTGTGCCTCATGCTTCTCGCCCGCACTGGGGCCCTTGCTCACGCTTCTCGCGCTCCTCGCCCGCACTGGGGCCTACGCTCGTGCTTCTCGCGCTCCTTGCCTGCACTGGGGCCTATGCTCGCACTTCTCGCGCTCCTCGCCCACACTGAGGCCCTTGCTCGGGCTTCTCGCACTCCTCGTAATCGGGGCTCAGGAGGTCTTGGCCTTACCTGGCCCCAGACCCCTTCTAGGGTCCTACGCCCACTGGGCTTCTCACAATTGGGGCTCAGGCGGCCTCAGCCTTACCTGGCCCCCAGACCCGCCTCCTCGGGCCTATGCCCCACTGGGGCTTCTGCCTACGCACAACACTGAGCTCTTCCCGAAGCTGCCCACACTGGGCCAGGGTCGGGACACCCCAAAATGCAGCGCCTCCTGCGGCACT
Organism: Gavialis gangeticus; assembly: GCF_001723915.1. Lineage (NCBI taxonomy): Eukaryota > Metazoa > Chordata > Crocodylia > Gavialidae > Gavialis > Gavialis gangeticus. The sequence continues at coordinate 27,782,607 of NW_017729006.1, read as the reverse complement.
AGGAACACCCCCACCTTACTGGGGGGGGCTCCTAATGAGGCCTCCTCCACCCCTACAGCCTCGCTTGGTCCTCCGGTGTAATCACAACCACCAACCAAAACAGAAACGCAAAGCCCCTGGCTACTATGTAAATCCTCAGCCAACCTGGCTAATCTTCTCTCATATCCCTGTCAGGGTCCTCTCCACCCCGTATCACCATGCCAACACCGCTTAAGCCATCTGGCTTCCTTCCTGGGCCCGCAGAGCTCTGCTCGCCCTGCTTGCTCCAGCAGAGCTCCTGCTTCTGAGGCTGCCAGAGGGAACTGCCTATGGCCTGAGCCTTCTCTGTTTATATAGGCCAGGCCCTGCCCCCTCCTGGTCAGCTGACCCAATCGGTTGCCTTAGCAATCCCCCCACCTGTGCTGCCCTAGTGAGTGGCAGCTGAGCCCATTCACTATTATCCAGTAGCAGGCACCCTAGTGCCCTGCTACAGGGTCATATTCAGATCGGTGGAGAGACTTCTACTGATATCAATGGATTTGGGATCAGACCATTAAGAACTTTTTTTTAAATGGAAAATTGCTCCATTCATTGTTTTATCAGTCCTAAGTTATTACAACTTTTTTTGTTTCCTTTAGAGCATCCCTTATGGTAGCCAGATTTAAGAATAAAACATTCCGAATCTTGATATCACTACTTAATATTAAGGTAACTAGTGTAAAAGCCTGTAAAAAATGACGGGAGAAAATAGGCTACTTGTTATAGGGTACCACATTTCTGTTATCCACTGTGTCATTACCAACTTGAGTTGTTCTGCTTGCTCTTCTTCTACAGAAAGGTATCCACCAATGTTTCCAAGTGTCTCCCTTCTGAACTCCTTTGGATATTTCCTGAGACATTGATGATTTTCCATGCATGGTGCATTTGGATTCAATCCTCCATACAGTCCATGAAATCATACATCTTGTCACAATGATCTTTGCTCAACAGGCAATGCACCGTTGTACAATCAAATATTTGTTTTAAAGTTCTGGTAATGCTCATTGTTCTGATTCGTCATCAAATCCAACAAATACTCTGGAAATGGTCTTCTTGGAGGCACAATCACTTTACTCTTATGACAACAACTCTGGAATTCACCAAGGCAGAGATGGAACCGGGACTAGCTGCTGGCCGACTCAAGTAAGACAGTTTCTAATTGGAGTTCTACACACCCACGCTTTTTCCTGCCACGACTTGGTGTTTAAAGGAGTTGGTTCAGAACCTGGATGTGTAGTTCTATTAGTCGTCCCATAGTCGTCCCGCAAAGGTCCCACGTTCCTGAGGGCTCTGCCACGCCTACACCCTCGCCTGTTCCACCGGTCTCTGATCGGCCGCTTGGTCCTTCCACATGACCTCCATCCCAAGAAGAAAAAGAGAAAAAAACAAAACCAAGCACTCCTGGCCTGGGTTATTGTTCCAGCTCCTTTTAGCAGAGTGCAAACAAAATTGACAGTCATGAGGTCAGTCCCTCTTTTCTTCCACTACCGTCTCTTTCATGGCTCTCCCCAAGCCTCTTATTGGGGTCATCACGATTCCCCTTATCTCATTAGGTCCATCTGTGACACCATTTTAGTCTTGTGCCCCTTTTAGGGACTTTACAGTACCAAAATTCTAGCGAGCCCCTCTGTTAGAGGCTTTACGGTACCTTACTTTGCCAGGCTCTGCTGGGTCCCAGCATGGTAACAAGCAGTTCCAAGTACTGTCAGGTCAACAGTCCTCTCTCTTAGTTCCCTCTGGGGAGCTCGCTCTACATGGAGAGGCTAAGGGACCTGAACTT
>NW_017729006.1:27746857-27775809 GCF_001723915.1 Gavialis gangeticus | reverse complement strand
TCAGCCTCCACAAGAGAAGGCTGAGTGGAGATCTAGTGGCCTGTTACAAACTAGTCAGAGGGAACCAGCAGGCACTGGGGGAGTCCCTGTTCCCCCGAGCACTACCAGGAGCGACTAGCTATAACGGTCACAAGCTGGCAGAGGGTAAATTCAGATTAGACATCAGGAGGTGTTACTTCACTGTCAGGGCGGCTAGGATCTGGAACCAACTTCCAAGCAAAGTGGTGCTGGCTCCTACCCTGGGGGTCTTTAAGAGGAGGCTAGACAAACACCTTGCTGGGGTCGTTTGACCCCAGTACTCTTTTCTGCCATGGCAGGGGGTCAGACTTGATGATCTGCTCAGGTCCCTTCCGACCCTACCAACTATGAAACTATATGACCATCTTTCAGCTTGGAAATTTAAAGAGTACAAAATTGGCACACCATGTTCATCAATCCACAACTATGTTCCTCAGTCTCATCTTCAGTGAATCTCTTGTTGTCTAGTCTTTCAGCCAGACTTCTATTGCCTCTGCAAACCCTTTGCCTTTCCATTGCATCTTTTCTACAGTGTCCTTTTTGCTCATCTGTTTCGTTTTGTCTTACTCTTGCCATTCTTTCTGCATTCAATTGTCGTCTAGTCTCTGCTTCACCCATTATCTCTGCAAACCCTTTGCCTTTCCATTGCATCTCTTCTTTGATGTCCACTTTGCTTGTTTGTTTCATTTTGTCTTACTCTTGCCATTCTTTCTGCGTTCAATTGCTGTCTATTCTCTGCTTCACTTTGGTAAGGGTGTTATGGGTTAAAGTTAAAGTAAGGGTGTTAAGGGACAATTTTTGCTTGGATACTGAGACTGCACCATAACTAATTGAAATCAATCACTAAAAGTCCAGAAAAGTGGGTGCAAATATGTTTTTTTGAGTGTGACAGACAGAATGACAAAGACACAAATGAAGCAAATAATTATAGAGGATAATATTTCTGGTAAGAACTTGGAGTGTTTCAATATTTTGATATTTGCAAAATGTGTGCTATTACACTACTTGAAACACAGCTCTCCCTAACTTCTGGGAGGCATTGTTGTGTGACCTAAAAATGGTTACAAAAATGTTTTTATTGTAACAATTGCTCTACTTTAAATTTTAGAGTTGGAAATCAACAGTACTGGTGATACAGGTAGTGACTATCTGCAATCAGTTCCCAATGAAAGTTTCAGGTGTCTTGGAAACTTTCTTGAAAATGCCTTATTACTCTCTCTTGGCTGGTTTGCATAGTTAGAGACATACATGATTCTTTTTTCACATCTGTGTGGTGGAGCTAAGTGAAAATCTGTTCTCCCTTTTCTGTTGCAAGTATTTATTTACCTGGGTAGATTAAGAGAATGCTGTGGATATAGTGTATCTATCTGGATTTAAGCAAACAAGGTTCTTTGCCTAAATGTGATATCTTTATTTAGATCAACTAAATAGTTGGAAAAAATTGTTCTTTGCAAGCTTTCGGATACAAATACCCTTCTTCAGGAGTAGGTGGTGTTTTGTGTGCTCTCCTGGGTGGAATAGAAGCCAAAGCCAAAGCTTTTATTCCATGAGGAGAGCACACAGAACACCAGCAAACTCTCCCTGTTCCTGAAGAAGGGTGTTTGTGCCCAAAAGCTTGCAAAGAACATTTTTTTCCAACTATTTTACTTGGTCTAATAAAAAAATATCACATTTACTTCCCACAAGTCCTAAGTGAGAAAAGCCCATCAACCTCTATTCCTGAAAGCTAGGAGGAGCTAGCTGTTGCCCCCTCCAAACCATCTCCCAGCAGCTGGTAGGAAGCTCATTGGGTTTCCCTTAATGAATTGGTGGGTGGGCTATGAATTTCCCCTCTGTCTTAGGATGTACTTCCACCATTCTCCTTTACCAGCTAGAAGATTCATTACTTTTACAGTGGGAAATCAGTCTGATCTTTGGCCCTAAGCCTTACATCTCCACAGGGTAAATCCAGTGAACTAAATGTTCTCTCTCTCCTGATGTCTAGCTTGCTTTTCTAGCTATAAAGTGGCAACAGCTAGCTGTTTGGAGCCCCAGTAAATGGCTTTCTTCTTTGGATGCCATTTTCCTCGAGCTCCTGGTCCAGCTAGGACAAGTTGGGTAGAAAATGTTTCTGTAGCCCCAGACTTAGCTCACCATTTCTGAGGCTGGCATTCCTGGATTTTACATGGGGGCTAAGATAGGGCTTGTAGTGGCAGGTCACTTGCAAGTAGAACCATGGTGCGGCAATTGCTACCTCATAATAGTAACAACAGTACTGCTCATCAATACTTCAGTAAGGCTCATTCCTATTTTCTGTGTTTTTTTTTCCAGATGTCCTTTTTCATTGTGGAGTTGTCACATTGGACTTAGTTAAAAAGGCACTGTCATAATGGGCAGCAGAGTCCAAACAACGGGAATTCACAAGGCTCAGCCAGAAAAATGTGGTAACACATGGGGCCCATCGGCCACAATGGTAGGAGGCTTTGCACATCAGGGACATGATTGTGAAGCAAACTGAGGACCACCTGCTGCAAAGGGGAAGGGAAGGGAGTATTTTGTTAAACCCCTGTAAAGGTTTACAGCATCTTTCCTGTGCTCTAGTCAATTTGATCACTCAGTGTGTCCTTCCTGCTTCCGTTCCTCCCTGCCCACTTACCCCGGGTGCAAACATCAGATATATAGCTCTGACTGTGTTTGGATCCAAACAGTGTGAAATGGGTCTTATTCTTTCTTGTGCACAACCACTTCACTTCTGTTCACACTCAAGGCCACAGTAAGGATCAATTTTAGCTCTGGAGTAAATAGGCACAGTTCTAAGGCACATCTGTTTGGCCCAGATTATAACCCAGAGCCTGTTCTTTATCCATCAGTTTACCATAACATGGTCACAATCACACAAACTGTGTAAGCCAAGAACATTTTGTTGTATTCAGGCTTTTCTTTCATTGAGTTTAGCAGGGACAACTCGTGAGTAAAATTATTATGTTTTGAGAAGAAATCAGCCAGAAAACCATGGAAAATCTAAGTAATAGTTTCTATATTGCTTTTGTATTCCACTTTTGTTTTTCTTTTTAAAGGGCTCTTTCCTTCCCTTAAAATTAAAGATAACTAATACAAGCAAATGCAGACTTTGCACACAATTACATCTGGTATTTGCATAATATGTCATCTACTTTTAATAGCGACTGGCTTAGTTCTGTGTTCATCTGGAGTGAGTGAATGAGCTAAATTTAACAGCAAATGCCAAGCATATTGACATTTTACTTTAAGTGCAGCCTTGATAATTTCAGATCTCCCTCCCTTTATGTGCATCTTTTTGTATAAAGTTAAGTTAAACTGGGTTGATCAGGAAATGCAAAAAAGGCTTGTGAAGAATATCTGAACATGTTGAAATTTCCTATGAATTTTAAGAAGCAAATGTTCTGAAAGTTTATTTGGCAAAGTAGCTCTTCATTTTTTGTAATTATAACATTTGAAAGAGACTGTTTGATAGTTTTCAGATGGAAAAAAGTGACATTACTGGTGAGTACCTTCCAAAGAACATTTGTTTAAACCATAAAAATAAACCAAAGAAGAAAAACAGCACAAAATAAGAGGATGGTATTTTCAAAAGAGTACAGATGATCCTGAATTTCCCTCTGTCACTTCCAACAGGAGTCTGATCATTACTTTCAGTGTAGTAGGTTAGACCAACACCTGGGATATTTTAGATCCTCACTGTAGACTTTGGATCAAACTTTTAAAAACTAACTTCATTCTGTGCACACAACTGGTTGCCTGATAAAATTAGATGCTTAAGTATTACAGGTACCTCTATCCTAAACTTCAAGGGTATTATAAAATTCTTTCTTGGTTATTTGTACCTGCAGTTCAGGTTGTAAAATAGAGACCTTTCTAAAACCGTTGAAGTCCAGAAAAAAAATTACCTAGTATCTTTCCCATAGACAGGCATTTATTATATTTCAGCAGATATAGAGCCGGTTGAAAATCATAATTTCCATTTCTCAGGAAATACTGGCATTTCCAAACCAAATCAGAACTGGAACAAAAAAGAAAAATAAAACTATATTTTATGTGAAATGGAGTTTCTGAGGAATTCCAGTTTGGTACAACTGAAACATTTCATTTCAATAATGTCAAATGACTGAGTTTTGATTTAATTTTGTGTCAACCATTATTTTATGTTAAAATATTAAATATAACATGAGGACATTATATAACATATACAAGTCAAAATGAATCAAGATTAGAAGTGTCAAAATGTTGAAACAAAACATTGAGGTGTTTTTTTTCTGAAAATGCTATCAATTGACATATTTGTGAAATACATTTTGTTTTCAACAGAACTGCATTTTTGATGGAAAATTGCTCCACTGATTTTGTTTGTTTGTTTTTGATGGGTCCTAGGTTATTACAAAAACAGAGGGGAAAGCTAAAGCTAATATAATTATAAGCATAATCTTACTAGAACTAAAACTCTCTCTCACTTAGCCTTCATTTTGCTAGGAAAGGTCTCAGCATATTCTCAATAAGATAATACCATTTTCAGAGGTTCCAAGACTTGGCTGTGTCTGGTAGTTCTGACTTGGCTCCAGCAGAAGTTCGAATACAATTTGAAAAATATACTTTTGAATAAATATTTTGTATATTTTAGTTTTTGATGCATATTCAAGTTTTGCTGTGAATGAGATGCTATAGCTTTTAACAGAACCCTGAATGTATGTCTTGAGAGTATCTATATGCTTTGTTACCTTTTTTTCAGTTTGGAGCATAATCTTTTAGGAAACTTTTGTCTGTGAAAATTGTGTGAAGGTGCACAGGCCTTTTGTTTGTACAAAAACTAGAGGATTTGAACTGTAGGTATTGCAAAACCTTAGCTATTGTCCCCTGAACGATGATAAGATTTAGGGAGGGGCGGGGAGGGGAGTACACCTAGCAAGCATTTAAATAATCATCACCAAATTGTTCAGATGGTTCCATCATCTTGCTTTTCCCTGCAGAAATTTGGGTGGCATCACATCCAGTGGAATCATGAATTCCAAGTAGAGTTGAGGTCCTGAGAGTGTCAAAGGCTGTTGAAAACAGGTCCAATTTCCACTTTCCAGACACTTTGGGAAAGCCTGTACAGGGCTAATTTTGGATAATGAGTACTCAGCAAGAACAGAACATCCTGTAAGTATCTGAGAATGCAGCTGAACCCACTTAAACAAGATCTGAATAATCAGAAAGCCTTTTTCTGGGTGTTAATATGGCAATTAAAGGTTACAAGATGCTAGTGGGTTTTATTGTCCATGTGACATGCAATGGCAACTAGGAGGGAAATCCACATTAATGTGTTGCTCTTCAATGCTAATAGGAATGTTTGGATCACCTCTGCACAGATTGTAAAGTAATTGGTTTTATGCAGTAATAATTGGTATATAAATGTAATGGTGATTAAGTAGGATGAGCTGAGTAGCAGAAATCTGTGGGAATAATGCCCAGAAATAAAGTTGGGATAAACAGGTTAACTGGAATGGCTGCTTAAGAAGGATTGCTTGGAGGCTTGGATCTGTCAAGGCATCCTGATGTAAAAGGTTTGTACCATACATAGAATTCAAATCCACAAAGACAGTCTGAACTTGCAAACGTGGTATACTTTATCATTATGAAGTCTCTTTGCTTGCAGTAGTAGCTACTAGTCACCATGAATACATTCACAGATTCTGGTTAGGTATATACCTCACTTTCTCCCACAAGGTGAAATAAAGCAGTGGCCTCTTAGTTGAATATATGGGTGAATCTTTTATAGAAGATACAGTCATGTCATTTGTAGGGTGATACTATGTTTGAATCATTTCCTTAGTTCAAAAGTGGACTTTTTCTTTCTCTGTCTCTCTTTTTCCTCATCTTTTGCTGTAAAAGAAGACTTTGAATATATCACTTGATGTTTCTATTTCTGAAAAGAGAAATAGAGATGGTCAGTCTCTTGCCATGGAAAAGATGGTATGGACTGTATTGATTGTTGACTTAAATAGAAATCCTTCTTCTGGTTTTGAGTTCTTTGTAGATTAGTACTGAAGGGCTGAATGTATGGAATGTTCTTGAGATGAGCAAGCAAAAGAGGAAGGTGATCTCACAAAACACTTGGTGTTTGCTTCTAGTTGAGAATGGACTCCAGAGATTTGGGTTTAATTCTCAGCTCTGCCATGTTTCTCCTGTGTGACACTGGGCACATCATTTGTTTTTTGTCTAGGTCCTCAAAGGTTACTTTGGTGCTGAACTCCCATTGAAATCAAGAGATGTAAGGTGCCTGAATAGCAATTATGGGCATTTGTACACATGCTCTGGGGAGTGGGGGGCAGACGCTTTATTAGAGCAGATCAAAGAGCTGCTCTAATTAAAGCGTGTTCAGTGTCTCGTGTATCAGCATCCCTGCATTTCAAAATGGCAGTGGGGGCACTTTAACTAAAGCTTGCTAAACGAACTTAAAGTGCTCCTGCCACCATTTTGACATGTGGGGACACTGATTAATTAGCACATTCCACCAGACTCGATTAATTGAATCTGCTTGGACATGCTGTAAATACAGCACATTGGAGCAGCCTCCCAGCATGTCTACAGCCACCCTAGGTGCCTAAATACCTTTAAGAATCTGGGCCTTGGCATCTTACTCCTCATCTGAAAAATGAGGATAACAACATTTCCTTTCTTTATCCTTTGTAACCTTTATCTACCTTGATAACTTGGTTGTAAGGTTTTTCAGGGCAGGGACTCTCATGCTCAGTGCCCAGCTTGTAAGAATTATACCTGATAAGGAGTGTTCACCAGATGAGATCCTCACGTCTCAGTTCCTAGAAACTGAAGGATGTAATAAATAGCAGCAACTAACATGACTTTCTGAACCACCTGAGATAGAGGATGACTCGGTCATCAAATATTCCTGTAAGGTAGCTTTGATGTGACTGTTATTGTCATGTAAGAAAAGGCGGCTCCTTTCTGCACCATCTATTTGCCTCTTTAATGTGAGTGCATTTTATTTTGAGGCGTTTCAGTGCATCCCGTCCTCCTCTAAAATCTAAGAGACTTGCAGAATTTACATATCAGGAAAGGTAAAAGTGATGGGAGCCTCATTTCCATGCAGGCGGCTTGGGCTTTGGCAATCTGGGGAAAAGCAGAAGACAGGGAGGAAAGCAGTGACATTCTCAGTGATGACTGGCTGTCTGGATGCTGCTCCTTCTGGAATTCAACAAACTGCTGGGTCTTCTCCTTCTCTTGCAGTACTATTCAGATCCACTTAGGACTCCTAATCCAATCTGATCTGATAGCACTGCCTATGTGTGTGCTTTGCAGTTTAGACTGATCATACTGCCTGGCCAATTGCTTTAAATGTGGGCTGAGAGCAATGGAACCTTAGGATGAGGACTAACCACTAGCAAAATGTACTGAAGTACAGTATCATTATGATGTAGGAAGGCTTGGATGTTTCTTTCCAAAATTTCTGCCTGTCTGTCTTGTGGTTGTAATGAAGACCATCTCTACGACTGGTTTTTTTTGGTTCGTTTCTTTGTTAGTGTTGGTTTCTTTGTTTTGTTTTTTTGCCAAGCAGCTCAGCCAAGTTCTGATTACAAGAGTGGAATTACATCAAATATCTAGTTGGTTTAATAAAAGACATCACCTCTACCAAGAGTTCTGATTGAATTACATCTGAGCACTGGTGTTACTGAGAGCAGAATCTTGCCCGCTGTATCTTCCATGTGCAGAGTGACTGCTCCATCTGCTGGTCATCCTTGTATTCCAGGAACCTTTAATCTGCTGAAGATGGGAAGTGACTTCCTTCCACTAGAACCAAAACAGTGTGATGGAGAAATCTCAGTGATAACATTATGTCTTGCATCTGTGGGGAATAATATTTGCAAAATATTGGCTTGACACCTTGGAAACTTATTTTTAAATCTTCCTGTTTCCTGTCTAGGAATATATTTTAAAAAAATCATAGAATCCTAAAAAAGTAGTGTTGGAGGGGACCTTCAGAGGTCACCTAATCTAATCCTCTGCTCAAGGCAGGATCATCGCTTTCCAAAACCTCTCATACGAGTGCTTGTCTAACCTACACCTAAAACTACTAAAACTAATAATAGCAATTATCATCATTGGTAGAGCTATAGTTAGCCATGTTAGTCTGAAGTCTGGCAGAAGGCACCTTATAGAACAGGGATGTCCAAACTTTTTGGATGTGGGGCCAGATCATGAACTTTTTATCACCCAGTGCTGGCAGGAGCAGGCGCTCGTGCGGCCTGTCAAGTCCGGCTGCAGCCATTGGGGCGCCGGGGTCAAGGGGTGCTGCCTAACCCTGCCATGGCCTCCCTGACACTTGGGTGGCCTCAAGGATGCTCCCACACTTGTGCGCCTGGGCTCAGCAGCCAGGAGGACATGCAGGGACCCTACGGGGGGTGTGGGATGTGCAGGGACACCCCCCCTGCTCCCTCTCCCCAGGGCCTGTGACTCACCACCCCCAGCGCGATGCCTGTGGGGGGATGCAGGGAGGCAGGAGTGGTGCCAGCTTCCTGCCCCAACTGCCACAGCCACAGCAGCAGTGGCAGCAGCGTCTCCCATGGGCCCGGCCGTAGCATCCCTCTGAGCCGGCATTCGTGCCCCCTGTGCCTGCCCGCCCACTGCACTGTGACCTGCTCCAGCCCATGCGACTGGCAGGGACCAGTGCAGGGCTGGTATGCAAATGAGGAAGGGGCGGGGCTAGGAAGAGACACTGTAAAATGAGGGGGGAGGGGAGGAGCCGCACCGCGTCGGCAACGTCAAGCTGATGCAGTGCATGTGGGAACCTTGTCCCTTCCCCAGCCCTTCAGCAGCCATTAGGAAGCTGCTGAGGGGTTGGGGGAGAGACAAGGGGTGGGAATGAAAGTAAACAGTGTTTACTTTCCTTTCCTGTTGCAGCACCTTGGGCCTCAGAAAATGGCTTGGCAGGCTGCATGGCGGCCCGCGGGCTGTATGTTGGACAAGCCTGAGACTACCTAAATCTGAGATGCATAAACTTTCATGAACTCAAGGTCACTTCATCAGATACTGTGAAAGGACATGCACATAGTGGTGTATTAGTTAGACATCACTTGCTGCTGCTGCTAAACATTAGTCTACTAAGAACTTAACCACTGAACTTCATTTCACTCTCCCTCTTTTCTGAACTTCACATATTTCCACCTATGCAGAGGGAGGAGGACTTCCCTTCTTTTCTTTGCCTCTCCCAATGCACACATGTCTTTTTTTGGAAAATGTATCTCCACATGAAGGATCCTTATGGATCATCTGTTCCCATGACTAACATCCCTAGCCAAAACTTTCAAAAGGGGCTAGTAATTTGGACAGAGTCAATTCAAGAAATCTAAAAGGGGATTGATTTCTGGGGATTGCAAGGAAGCCACTTTAAGATGTTTTGGGTTGAACAGTCAAACTGATACTCAGTGTTTTAAAATACGGTCCATTATGTCCTAATTTCTAGACCTTCTTTTCATTACAAAACTCGCTTATGAAATATCCTATCCTGTATATTTTAAGATCTCCAATGACCATTTTATGGAGAACATATTTGCCAGATGTAACCATGAAACATGAATAATGTTCCTATCTTTGTACAATGACAGTTAAAATGCAAGAAGTAAACCCAGAGGGAAATGAGCATAAACTTCAGAAGAAGAGAGCATTTTAAGGTTGAAGTGTGCTAGTCATGGAAGTTTCATCAAGGTGTCATTATTAAAAACTTGCTTTCTAAATCTGAAGCTGGTAAAAAGGTGGAACAATTTGGAGCTCAGTTTATTTTTTCAGTGCCATAAACTTTGGATTACAAGCATATGACTGCAAGGTACACAAATGTGATAGTGTTAGACCAAGAACTGTTCTCTACAGAAGGTACCTCATCAATCACAATCAGTTCTTCTATTTTTATTAGTAACCAGTACTACAGCAAAATTCAGAAAGTGATTTCTTGTGACCTGCTTTGTGCAAAATATTTATTTTATTGAGAATAAGAGTATATAAGGTGCCCCCTAATGTTTCTTAAGACAGAGTCGTTTGAATCAAAGATGGCAGAATAAAATAGCTGTGTACGCACAAAGCACATTTCTTGCTTTTTTTCCTATATCCTTTCCATCTTTGTAGCCTGAGTCTCCACCTGCACTTTCACCAAATGTTACATTAATGACTTCATCCCTTATAAATGTATAACCCGTTATATATAATAATATATATAACTCATTATAATGGGTTATAATAAATAGGGGTGTATGAAGCGGGCCCTATTCGATTTGGATTCAGATTCAACCCGAATCAGGGACAATGTTTCGATTTGTGAATTCTGATCACTGTCCTTGTTTCGATTTGGCCGAATCCAAATCTGAAAATTTGATGCTGATTTGGAGAATCAGCAATTCAGACACAGACACAGATTTAAAAGTTTTTTCTACATACCTTGAGGTACCAGTGTAGCTTGTGAACACTGCGATGCTGGGGCAGATGGAGCGCCCCACAGGAGTGTGGGGGGGCCCTCCACATGCTTGGTGGTGAACCCAGAAGTGGACTGAAAGCACTTTCAGTCCACTTCTGGGTCCACCAGGGAGTGCATGGGGGGCCCCACTAGGCCCCCTGGCTCAGCAAGTGGCTGTGGGGGGATCCTGGGTGCCCCCCCAGACCCAGGAGGCACCAGTTCCCAAGCCAGGGAGGTGTGGAGGCCCCCCCGTTGCGCTCCCCAGCAGACCCGGAAGTGGACTGGAAGTGCTTCTGGTTCACTTCTGGATATGCAGCAGAGCACACTGGGGAGCCCCCTGCGCTTCTGTGTGGCACTCCATGCATCCCAGCATTCATGAGCTGCCTGCTACATAGAGGTATGTAGAAAAAACATTTAAAGCTGTGTCTATGTCCTAATTGCCGACTCTTTCCGAATCTCTCTGAATTGATTCAGAGGGTTCCGATTCGATTTGGAGAAATTAAAGGGTCCTCTGATTCGATTCAGATTCAGAGATTGGGCCACTGAATTGCGCCAAATCTCTGCTGAATTGAATCAGGGACCGAAGACCAACACTTCACAGCCCTAATAATAACCCATTGTTGTTGTTGTTGTTATTTGTATTACCACAGTAAGAGCCCCAGTCATGAACCATGAGCCACTATGCTAGGTGCTGTACAAACACAGAGGAAAAACTTGGTCTGTAAGCCCCACAAAAGCTTACAATTTAAGTACATGTAATTTTATACCTTCATTTGTATCACATTGAGTTTGACTGTAGAGGCCTGGTCATCCCATGAGTTACAAGTATGCAACTCCCACTGGAATTACTGCTCATGCCCAATATGTTCTACAGTTTCCCTGAAAGTTGCATATTCAATACATATTGAATTTATCAAGTCACTGGTATTACGGTTGAAAATATTCATGCAATAACCTCTCATTTATTCCTCTAAGCTAGTATCCTAATTAAATTGTTAAATAAATGGTATCAATTTTACACATGGTGGTGAGTATTTTTATAGGTACATGAATAAAATGATGATTAAACAGCACCAAAGTATCCAAATTACAAAACTGTACTTGAATCATGGGTTATTTTTAAATAAGCATGATTTGGTATCCATGTTTCTTTATCGGTACCTGAGTAACATGAATATTAAACTAAACTAAACTGCCCGTGTCAGAAGACTGCATTGTTTGTATCTTGGGTTGTGCTGATATATATATAAAAATTATTTAATTTTTCTCTTTGTGGTTTATATTGTCAGATTGTTCAATAATGCAGACAATAGACAAAACATTATGCAGTTGGATGCTTACATATCCATAGCCGCACACACACATTTAATGTAAATATGGTAGGTAGGGAGATAGTTATAAGAGGGAATGTTGTGTTTTAAAATCATTGGAGACAGCAAAGTTATGCTCCCTCTTTAATAATAACAAACCAGTGCTTATAACTCTTATCAAGCAGTCTGTGCAACGTCTGCATCCTTTCACTAATTTCAACAAACTGTCCTACGGAGTGGGAAGATTAGCTGTGTGGATGTTTATTCTCGGTGGAATTATAGCCATGTTCCCTTCAAGTGTTCAAGATAGGAAAATAAAATTTTGTTTGTATTTCTTCTTTCCTGTATTTCTGGGGGTGGTAGAAAGTAACATCAAGTGATTTAAAGTGTAAGCATGCATAGTGACTTCTCCTGCAGCACTTCCATATTAGGGGGCTTTCCAATCCTGTTACACTTGAACTATTTCCTTCTGCAGTTCTTTCCAAAGTGGGATCTATAGGTGGAAGGCCCTGGATCAATAAAAGCTGATACCTATAACTGATTTACTATAAGCTGCTGAAACATTTTTGCCAAAATTAATCAGTAATTTCATTGAGCATTGCTGCTTTTGTTAACTGCATCCACCAGCTCTACCCTTCAGATCCCCAGTTAACAAAGAGAAGTAGCACATTCCTGCAAACAGATCCTAGAAGCAATGCTTTGTCCTCAACACGTTGGGACTGTTTAATTGACGGAGCCATCTGATTCATTAAGCATCAGAGTGCTCCTTCAGAGTGCCCCATATTAAGGGGCATTAATTATGAAGTTAGTGGGCATGTCTACACATTCATTAATGCACCATTGCTTAGGTGCATGAAGTTTAGTAATTCTAATATGAGGTACTAACTAAATGCACAGTAGGCGATGCTACTGTGCAGTAGCAAAGGTGCGTGGACTTTTTGTGACACTTTTGTGCAGTAGACTAATTCTACTGTGCATTAGAGCGTTAGTCTACTGTGCATTAAGCATCTTGTGTAGACATGCCCTATTTTAAAGAAAGAGATCCTGTGTTATCTATTGTTTTTTCTTTGAGGTTCAGAAACCTATAGTTTTCCCTTGTTCTTAGATACAGGTTTACATTTCAGATTTTACATATGTGGTATGGGAACAAAAAATAGCATGGCTGAAAGCTGTGTGAGAACAATGGTGCATTCAGTTTCGTGGCTAAATCAAAAACCCCCCAACATATTGTGGCAACTTTTGAAAATATTTCCATTTTTCCTTATAAGTAACACATTTAGAAGGATGAAATTGGTTGGAGATGTCAAGGGAAAAAAAAACCTAACAGGGAGGTGGGACTGAGATTAGCTGTTTGTCATAGTGAATCCATCTTGAATTCATGTAGACCAATAGGCAGACAAGATTCTTTGGGTGAATCTGATATCTTTTATTAGACCAACTTAAATAGTTGGAAAAAAAATTTCTTAGCATGCTTTCGGGTTTAAAAATCCTTCATCAGGCTGAGGAAGCCTCTGCAGCTGGTGTGTGCTCTTCCTGGATGGAATGAATAGTACAGAAGCAAGAGGCTGGGCTGGTATGTATGCAAAAAGGCAGTCAGTGAAAATATAAATTGAGGAGTCAGTGGGTGAAAGAGAGGCTGGGTGGGAGTGGGGGAGAGAGAGAAGGGGCATGAATGTAGCAGGTAAATAGTGAAGAGGTACCTGGGGAGTCAGATGTCAGGCAGATTATAATGTGTCATAAATCCAATGTCTATATTTAGTCCATGATTTTTTGTATCCAGGAGGTTGATGAAGTGAAGTTCGTAGGCTTGTCTGTGAAAAGTGCTTTGTAAATTCCCTTTGAGGATCAGAACTGAGAGATTGGAAAGAGAATGGTTTCCTTGTGAGAAATGTGCCCCCACAGGTAATTGGGTATTCTTGTGTTTGATAGATTTCCGGTGTGCATTCATTCTGGTGTGCAGGTGTTGTTTGGTCTCTCCTACATATTTTCCATCAGGGCATTTGGTTTATTGAATGAGATATGTTATATTTCTGGAGGTGCAGCTGTAATATTCTGGAATGCTGATGGCTCTGTTGTGGGGTGTAGTAATTGCAGGGGTGGTGGAGATGTGTTGACAGATTTTGCATTTCTTGTCATATCATGGTCTGGATCCATTCTGTGTGTTCTGGGCCATAGGAAGTTTGCTTCTAGTGATGAGGTTAGCGAGGTTTGGTGCTTGTTTGAAGGCTAGGATGGGTAGTTCTGGGAAGATCTCTTTAAGAATAGGGTCTCCTTGTAGTATGGGTTGAAATGGTTTGAGGAGTTTCCATATGGGTTCCAGGGAGAGGTGATATGTCATAACCAGCGGTGTGCAATTTGTGGGTTGTACTGCAGCAATTCTTCACGTGGTGGCTCTTTCAAACCAATAGGTAACTTAAACTCATTGTTTCCCATCTCTGAATTTAGTCCAACTTGGTTGGAGGACAAGGAACACCCAGACCTCTGTCTCAGTTATGCTGCTGTAAACAGAATTATATGCATGTCCACCATGTAACTGAATCTGAACCCAAGGACCTGATTCTGATTTTACTTGTCATGGAACTCCACTGCTTCCATAATGCCGCTGCTCTGGATTTATACTGATGTCAATGAGACCTGCATTAGGCCTGAAGTCTCCCGGGAATGCCTTGAAGGTTTTGTCAGGAATCTTTTCTTGAGAGCATACATCATGCGGCTTGGGCCTGGGTTCTGTGTAAGGGTCACTTTCTGTCCCAAAGCTGTGGTGGTGCAATCAATATGCAATTCATCCTCAGCGCCGGATAACTCAGCCTTGTCCAGTGCTGTTTCCTGAGGCACCACTCAGTGACATAATAAATATGTTGCTAGAAAAGAACAGATTAACTTATTTTCGGTGTTTAACACAGCCACTAAACAAAGAGAGGGAAGAGGAAGGCAGGGAAATCCAACTTGCTGGCTCAATGCTTTAATGGTTCATGTGTGAGTGTATTGACTCTAGACGTCTGGTGCCTGAAGTCTGAGCCCCTATAGGCACCGACAGGCTGCAGCTGCTCTTGCTGCAATGTTGGAAAGGCCTATTGGGAAGAATTGTTGAGGAATTCTCACAAATAATAAGGGCAGGAAATAAGGGCTAAGGGTAGGAGCTGCAGAAAGTTGTATTTTTATTAATGAGAGAGTTTGTCTCCAGTTTTGTTTATCTCAGATGGAGAGGAAGTTTGCAGCCAGCATGATGCACGGGAGGGGTCTGTCAGGATGATGTCATAGCAAAAGGGAACAGAGACTGATTGTGTGTCACACTACTGGAAGCGGAGCTGCTAAGGCGCATAGTGGCCACCTTATCAATTAGGTAATGTCTGACACAGATTGGGGGAATTTCATTACATTGTGCTTGGTTGTGTTGATGTGTTACCAAACATCTGTAAGGGACCTTTTATTTTCTTGGGGAGCATTGACTCAAACTGAATCACTGACAAGACTGAATGGGTGAGTGGTAACTTCCCAAAGTCCCAGGAGGGCTTTACACTCAGTGGTTTTCCCATTGAGATCTGACAGACGCTGCTATGTGCATTGTGCAATGTTGATAGCAAGATAGAACGCTGTTTACATTTACGCTTCTAACACGCATCAGTAACAAAGCAGCAAGCCGTAATTAGTTATGCTGAGCAGTGATTTTGTGAAGACCTGCTGGGATCTCCTGGAAGGAGTGCTGGATTTTTGACCCTTTTAGAACTGGATTGAGAAGTGCAGCAAAATGATAAGAAAAAAACCCAGTCTTGTTCTTTCCTTTGCGAAGGTTAGCTACTGGAAAACAACGTATTGCTTAGTGTTAAGACAGACAGTGTCTTTCATACATGAATTTCAAGGCATTTACAAACAAAAAATTAAGCAAGCTTCACAAGACTCCTACAATGAAGGGCAGTAGGCAGCATTACTAGCATTACTCCCACTTACAAACAAGTAAAACGGTTGGTCTGGAGGAAAATATCAAGATTTTCCAAAGTGAACACTGATTTCATAGAATCATAGAAAGAAGGGCCGGAAGGGACCTGTAAGATCATCAAGTCCGGTCCCTGGCCATGGGCAGGAGGTAATTGGGCTCCAATTCCAGTTCCTTTGTTTCTGAGTGCCTTGCTTGACACACTTTAAAGGGCAGGGGGCTGACTTTTCAGAAAATGCTGAGCACCAAGTCACTGGAAGTCGGATTCTTTTTTAGGGTGTCTTAAGGGAATTCCCACTTTCAAAAATCTTAGCCAAAGTGATTTGTCAGAGCTGGGAGCAGACCTTGGGCTTTTGAACTCCCAATTCCACAAAGGAAACATTAGAGATCACCTCTGCCTGGTGCACAGTACAGCTTCCCAGTTCTTTCAGATGGCTTCAGTCATTAAGATAGAAAAAAGGTGGAAGGGAAGAAGCCAGTATTATAGCTCTCAGATCAACTGGTTATATAATTCCTCCACCTAAACCTCTATGTTTATACTTATCAAGTCCCAACAGCTCCATCTGCTGCTTTACAAACAGACACGATGAAATAAGCCTGGTCCCAAGGAGCTGAAGGTATGTGGTTAAGTAGTTTCATTATATATTTTGTTGTTGCCATTACGCAGGGGCTGTTTTTTTCTCTTGAACATAGTGTCGGGGACAGCACCATGACTTGATACCTAACACCTGATTCTCATCTTACTTCAGACTAATGTAAAACAGGATTAGCTCCTTGGTATCTGTGGAGTCATGCTGGTATAGTGGCAACATGAGAGAAATATCAGGCCCATGGAGAATTAAACAGAGTAACCAAGAGATATGTTCATTCCTGCCAAACGCCCATCTTTTATCCCCCGAGCAAAGCAGTCTCGTAAGCTTCTTTAAGTCTCTGGTATGCTAAACTGATATCAGAGCACTGCCCTATTCCCCTGTACAGACAAACATGGGTGGAGCAAAACTGCCTTTTCTTGTCATGTTTGCCACTGATGTCCTTCCGACTCGCACCCATCAGACAAACAAAGAATAACTAGGAAATACCAGCAACATTTCTCAGTGCTGGCTTTTCGGAATATGCTAAGAGCTTTCAAAACATTGCATTGGCTTTACTTTCCGAACAGGCCAAGCTGCAAGCCAAGCCCGTGGAAGGGGGAAGAAAATGATATGAAATTGCTGAGTGGAGAAAACCCAGCGTCCTTCAGCACAGAAAGCAATTGATTTAGGACCTCGTCTTCAGTAAAAATTTCATTGCTAAAGAGCTCTCCCTCAAAAGCCTCTGAGGTAGCTATAGATACAGATATTGCAACTCCCCTGACCCAGGCTGCAAATACTTGAGTTAATGGGCATATAAGTTAGCCTCTCTTAAAAGAAAAAAAATAGTGACAGGGCTTAGAGAGATACAAAAATGACTGAAGCATCATTGTTTGGAAAAGTCTTCATGATGCCTTAGGAGGAATAATAACTTTGATCTTTCCCGTGAGAGTGACTGGAGGACTGGGAACCAGCAATAGTTTTGTATCTCCTGTTATTCACAGCACTATAATTTCAATTACCATAAAATAAATACATCATATTGGAATTATCTATAAAGTACAACATACGATTTAGAAAAATGAGATCCTGTCTGACTCACTGATTATCATGATAACATTTGTCCTGGGGATTTAGGCCCCAGTCCTGGAAGTTACTCTGCATGGGTGGACCCCTCCACAGAGGCTCACAGATGTGTGCAGATATCTGATCAAGTGAGAGAGGTTTCACAACTATCCCAAAGAGTCATTTGAAGGCTTGGATTCTATGTGTTGTAGATGTGATTAGATTTTGCTAAAAGAAAAGTTTTGAGTCAAAAACAAAATGGTTTTTAAAGCGCTGTCAAAACTTTGGAATTCATAACTAAAACCCAAGCCCTTTTGATCTTTCTTCTTTGAAGCAGCCTGGGAAAGTCTGGTCACAGCCAGAAGACTATCTGTTTAATCATTAAAGAGGAAAGGTTGCCGTTTGCGAGATACAACTACTTTGCTACATGGAGCGCTGGAGTTCAGGTCAATGTTTTCAGAGAGGCTTCCTCAGCTATATTTTGGATGGATATGAGAAGCTCAAAATGAGAAGAAAAGGTGATAGTGCACCATACTATTTTCTCAAATTCCTCTGTCCCTTTCCTTTCCTTCTAATTGTAAATTGCCTGGTTTTAGGAACTGGATGAATGCCCACTGAATTCAATGGGATTCTTTCTATTGACTGAATAGACTTTGGATTAGTAACTATGTATGGCTGTTAGAACCAGCTGGGAAATAGACAAGTTTTCATTAGAAAAAATCTTACTGGAAACCTTTCATTTAAAATAATTGTTTCCACACAGGAAAATTAGAAGAATTTTAAAAAAGGTTTGGAACATTTTTACTTTCTCCCACTTTTTTTTATACTTTTCCATCTTTTACAATTGCAAAAGAAAAATAAAGTGTGAAAAATAATGTTTTTCACTTCTTCATCATACAACTCTCCAAGTGGGGAAAAAGACATTAAAAAGTGTTACTTTGTCTTTCTTTCCAAAAAGGAGAAAGGTAGAAAAAGAGAGAAAGTACCAAGTCAAATATTACAAATGTTTCTTTCTCTCTTTGAAAGTTTATTTTAAATCAAGTTTATTTTATTTGGTGTTGTAAAAGAAAAATAAATGTTCTATTTTTTGGTTTTATTTTGAAAGGAAAATTACTGAAAACAACATGCCTCATGTTACATACTGAATTTTACATTTAGATGTCTTCTTGAAAAACAATATATTTCATTGAAAACAAGAATTTTCAAAAAATACATTCATTTTAATTGAAACTATGTTTTTGATCAAAAGTATCTTTTGAAAAAAAAATCCACCAACTGAATTGGGCGTGTAAAACAAGTAAATAAAATTCACAGCTATGATCTAATAACTTGGGTAAATCATTAGGCCCCACTGTTACAAACTGTATTACTTTTTTGTGTATTTTTCAGTTGTCAGAAAACAGATTGCATTTTTCTTTAATTTATTTGTTATTTGAAATTGCATAACAAGTAAAGTATGAATAACATGTACCCTGCAGCTATACTGGGAAGTAGTTTGTTGCAACTATCTGGGTACTGGGAATGGGAACTGTTTTGGCCAAGCATGGAGGCTGCCTTCTCTGCTTCTGTTTTCCTTAACTGGATGAGTACAATCAAGGGCGCAGACAGAAATGCAGCTCCTGGCTGTAACAGAACACTTTCCGGGAAGTGATCTGAGTTACAATGATCCCCCGGACCAAACAGAAGTTCACTGTTGGTTCCGTGGGATGGAGGCGGGTGCCAAAAAGCCCCCAGACTGAACTTCCTCTTCTCTCTTTCCCCCCTCCCATTCTGAAAACAGTGACAGGCTAGGGGGTGGTGCAAATGCAAGTTACAGAAGATGCTATATTTTGAAATGTCTTCATCTGACCCTTCATGCAATGAGGGTTCAGGTTTTCATCCAGTTGGTCATTTTTGAAGCAGTCTGCAACTGTACAATTGTGTTTGGTCATGGCTATAGACTACTTTCTCTGGCCGGATAGGGCAAAAATTATCACTTCTGTCTGTGCTCCAGGTTTGCAGGGCTGTTACCGATTACTAGAAGTCTGTCATTTGTAAATATTGTGCAATATTAACTTAAAATTAGGGGCTTCAGTAAACATTCCTGACAGTCAATTAGTTATGCAAAGTAACTACAGAAAGCAAATAGCAAAAGATAGGGATAAATTAATTTATTACGAAATTAGAATCCGTGTTGGAAAAATATTCTGATCCCTTTCATCCTCAGGTATAAGAACCAAGACATCTGCTGCTAAAACAGGAAGCAAGAGTTAGACTAAAGGACTGCAAATCTTCTAACCATGGTAAGTATTCACTGAACTGCGAATCAGAGAAGAGAGAAAACAAAGGACCAGCAAATGGTTTCCTGGAAGGCCAATAGCAGGAAGCCATCCATGTGGTGTCTACTATGTATTCTGAAGGAGTCTTGAAGCACAGTGCTAGACTATCTGAAGGTTTTGAGTGGGTCCATTTGAATTTTGTATAGGATTTGGGGGATGAGAAAACAATATTGTTATTTTAAAAATAAATAATATTTGATAAATATATAATAGTATACATCATTAATAGTGAATGCAAATATTGTGTTCAGAACCAGACAAGAATGCAATTCTTAAAAAAATATATGAAGTTACAGAAAGGACATGCAAGGCAGTGGAATCACTGGATTTTCAAAAAATTCCTAAGTGAAGGAACAAACCTCTCACTGCCTGTTAGGTCAGTGCTTCTTTTTCCTTCCTAATAAGTATGGCTTTTTCACAAAAGAAAAAACTTTTCCTCTCTTCCCCAAATATCAGCTTCATGCCTCACAGGGATAAAATCTGCTATTATGGGTTCCACCCTTGCACAAAACTTTATATTTGATTTCTCCACCAAAAGTAGCCTCTTTGATTTCAGTAGTGAAATTAAGCACATGTTTTCAGTGTTTGCAGGATCAAGGTCATAATTGGCAGCATTTTAGAGTTGTACTGAGAACCATTTATCTTAAGACAAAACCTTCCCAATCAACTTTACTACACAATTTTCTATATATAGTCAGTTTGTGCACGTGAACACACATACAAAGAAAGAGACAGAGGAATGTCTGATAATCTCTCTGGACTGCTTGCAAAGGAAGAGCTTGCTCAAGTCATGAAAAATTTCCAGCACAGCTCTGAATCCAGCTTCTGCTGCTAATCTTGGGAGTAGATGTTGTGGACCCTTCCCTCCCACCTCCAGCTACTACTCACTAAAGAAGAAAAATTGAACCCTTTGTGCATAAGGGGAGAAAAATAGCACAAACCCTTCAGCCACACAATACAATGGCTGTGACAGGTCACTTTATCACCTACTGTAGGGATCACTAAGAAAGGGATTCTTCCAAGGAGGTGCAGGTGTGCTGTAAGTGGTTGCTGTCTTCCAGCCTCTGATTTGGCTAATGTGAGAAACCTGTGGAAGAACTCTAACACCAGGAGAGGAACCTCCAAAGTGCTGTTTGTCTAGAAAGTAAAGCCATCTCACTGTGATATTTAGGAAGCTGAAGGAGGACTGCAGCAAATCCCTATCCTCACTTTGGTGATAGGAAGAGTTTTCATGGATGTGTAGTGCAGAAGCACTCAGTAAGGTGAGAAAAGGAAAACAGGATAATCTTGGTTCAGTAATGAGACTTTTATTAATAATGTGTGGAAAAATGTAGTAATGCTTTCAGGAGATGCACACAGTATTAGAGTAAAGTATGATGTGGTTGTTTTTTGAGTACTTCAAAGCACAACAAAAATAATCGCTCTTAGGTGTTCATGACTTAGAAAGGAAGTAGCGTACATGTCACAGTTTGCTTATATAATATCCAGGACAACAAATCTATAACATACATAGATATTTCTGCTCTTTCCACCAAGCTCATATGAAACTTGCTACCAGCTCACCTTTTCCTGGGAAGAAAAGTAAATCTGGGAGACTAGACCATCCCCATCTTCCTATTGCATCTTCTGTGTTTTCCTTTTAGGTTCTCATACAGTTCTGTAATCAAACACAAATTGGTTATTTAAAAACACATTTAAGATTAAAACCTATCAGGTTCAGTTTATTACATGATCATATTACACACTAACGTTTTAGCAAATACTGAATTCTTTTTTTTCCATGGGGATCTTCCTTTAAGCTTCTTTTGTATCTTCTGCTTTTTCATTTTCTTTATTGTGATGCAATTGCAACCTAAGTATCAATGCAGTTCAATCCCTTGAACCACTGGCCTGCAACTCCAGAGACCTTGGCTCCATTCCTGACTCTGCCATGGACAACTGCACCACGTTGTTTCTTTGTGCCTCTCTATCCCTTCCTGTCTCTTGTCTGTTTTATTTAAACAAGCTGTCAGGCCTTTGGAATAGGGATTATCTCTCACTGTGTTTTGTACAGTGGAGTCCCAGTCTCAGTTGCTGTCTGTATGCAGTATTGTAATTAATAAAAGTAACCATAGCATGGCAAACTTCCTCTTTGCTCAGAAGAGGTAGACCTCATTCCCCTTGGGTCTTAACATTGTTACCCTAAATGACCAAAGAGGAAAGCTGCATACACCCAGAGTATCTAATTTTCCACTATCTTCTTCTTAGCGTGGTTATTTTATAGTTGAGTGAAAGAGTGATACATCTTAATTGTAACACCATGCACCCACTCTGGTCTAGGTGCAAATAGCTACAAAAGTAGAAGGCACTGGAGGACCAGCCATTAAATTCTGCTCCCCTACTCTGCTCAGAGGTGAGGCTGCTGTCTTTACGTTGTTTCCAGACCCTGCCTCACGAGCAGCCAAGAACCAAGAATAACCCCTGTGCTGCTGTACTTCTAAACCAGCAAGCCAACCCAATCAGTTGTTCTGTTATTAAGAATGAGGTCTATGGAGAGCCTTTTCCATTTGTATGTGTATCAGAGATATCTAGTAGCATTTCTGACACCTGGAAGAACTCTGTAGGCTTTTATTTTCCAGTGCTGCAATTTTTGACCTTGAAAGGGTGAGACTTGCAAGTTTTCCCTTCAACAGATTTCCAGAAGTCCCCAGCCTTCTTTGCTGTATCTGCTCCAAGCCGTTGCCTCCTTGCTCACGTGTATCCGTGCCCTCTGCATTTTTTTTTTTTTGGTGCATATTTATATCTTGGTGGTTGTGTTGCCAAGGAGCTCTGAAAGAAAGCAGAGCTGAGATAACTTCTAATCCACCTTTCTGTGATAATGTGGCGTAAGTGAAAAAAGCCAGGGGTCTCTCTCTCTCTAGCTGTGCTCTAGATGTGGTAGACTGGGGCCTTTAACAGACACAGCAGGCACTTCAGAGAGTAAAGGTCCAAAGCCAGTGCTTTGTGGAGGAGGGGAATAAGTACCTGAGCTGTGGGTAGATCTTGCATTGGGAAAACAGAAAGTGAATGAAGCCCCGCTGTTAAGCATGGGCAAAGAGCGACTGTGTTGAGAATGACAATGACAATCACTGACTGTCATGGAAGGAATAAATGAACACGAGTGCTGTTCCCACAGCCAGGCTCTGACAGTCTTGGAACTAGATGTGTGTAGCCCATGGCTGTGTCACACTGGGGGTTAGCTGTGCCAAAGTGAACGTGCATAGAAAGAAGTCCTTAACCCTGTGCAAAGCACAGAGAATAAATGGGAAGTAATTCAAGGCAAAGAGTGTGTCTGGGAAAAGGAGGGAAGGAGGGTTGTTTTTCACCTGACTGATATTAATGGTTTACCTCTGTTGTTCTACACAGCTGGGAGTAGAGCTGTGTGGGAGGTGATTTTTTCTTTCGACCCCCCCACATTTATGGAGACTTCAAAAATGTTCCTGTTCTGCACTGGGGCAAAATCCATGGCCCTTCAAAGATTTTGTGAAAAAGGGGAGAGTGCCCCACTATGAGCAACAGATAGCCCACAGGTCAGAACACGTGGCTGGGAAAAGGGAGATCCAAGTTTGCATCCTTACACTGCATGACTTGAACCTAGGTTTTCCACATCCTAGGTTTGTCTAACGCTGTGTACTCACTAAATAAATACTCACTAAGTGCAGAGACAGAGACTGACTGTATACCTCTATGGTTAGGGTATTTTGGAGGATCCAAGTTCAAGTTCCAGCTTCAAATGTTTATACAAAGCAGAGCGGTTCTAAGAGTGACCGAGAGACGCATCTCAGAACAGCCAACAACAGGGACTTGAGCCTTGTCCTCCTGCATCACAAATAAGTGTCCTGCCCAGGGCACTACTGACTATTTTGAGGTCTCTCTCATATCCTAGACTAGAGAAAATGGCACTGAAACTGGTATTTTCCAGAAAGGAAGGCAGGCCCTAAACTTTTGGTTTTGATAAATTGGCATTCTCAAATGGAAAACATTTCACTAGAAAATTCCTGACTTGTCCTCTTCCACATTTGCTATTTGTACATAATGTAATATATTTACTAGGAGCTGGAACTCTCAACACTATTTCGCTGATACCATCCCTGTCTAGCAAATAGGGAGAGACAGCTTGACAGAGAATCTTGGGAAGATAATTAGTTTTTCTCTTTGACAAGGATTTCAATTAAGTGTTTTACTCTTCTTCGTGTTCTGGCTGTTGTTCATAACAGGCCAACTTCTCCTAGGGTGTAACTGCATTGGTTCTATAGGTTTTTCACCAGGAGTAAATGTGGCCCATCATGCAAACCTATCGTCTCAGTCTTTTATCAAGGGATTTTCTCCGGTCTTCTTCACCATTGCCTCTGCCTTTAAGATCTGCAGCATTTGTTATGTAGAGATGGAGATAGTTTTGAAAAATGGTCTTCTTTAAAGACTCATTAGAAAAGTAGATGTACAGGGCTGTGACCGGCTCGCATCTGGCTCAGGATAGTACTGACAGAATGGCTCTACTCCTTGACTGTCCTTTGATGGCTTTCAGAGGGTCATTCATGGCTTTCTTCTACAACTTTTATGTGGACACCTACCCTACTGGTAGGTCATCTTAGGGGTCACCTCAGAAAGGAAAAGCACTAAATGAGCATTGAATGGCAAGTTCCATTCTGATGGTCGGTGGTGAGGCCTGGATTGAGGCATCTCTTGGCGAACAGGATAGGGCATTTACACTGTCACTGTACATGCTTTACTACTTATGTTTTGTACAGAAACAGAGAATTTCCATTCTCCTAAAATGATGCGTTTGACACTTCTTTGGGGGGGGGAGGGGGTTCTAGTCAAAGCACTCTGCTGTCCACCTTCACAGTCTCTTTCTGGAGATGGGGCCCAGGCCAGGATCTGGATAGAAGAATAAAGAACAAACTTATATTAGGGAGTAGTTGTGTGTCTGTGCCTATATTTAGGATAGACTCAGCCTACAAATAATATGTAACAGAATCAATTGTGTATCTTGCTGTACCATGTTAAGACACCACATAGTATCATAATTAATAGTATCATATACAAGCAATTCAGGAAAATGAATGGGTCTATTGACTCTAAGAATAGTTAATTCTAATTAGTTTCATTTTTCAGACCTTGGCATTGTAACCTTAACCTTGGAATATAAGGTCCTAGCTCTCTGTTCTTTTTTCTGTTGTTTTTCAAACATATTGACTTTTTCTAAATGTCATCATGTGGAGTCATGCCTAATCTCTCCCTCCAGCATGGTTCTTTGCCAGCAAAGTGGCGAATGTAGCAGTTGCTTTCTTCCTAAGTGACTGTAGTAACTGGTGAGAGGAGTAGGTTGTCATCCTGTATGTATACAAGCATAGAAGAAAATTATTCACACATTTGGCCTAGGGTTTTAGGGAAACATGTTGACAGTGGAGGAATGGTAAAACTTGGGGATTGTGGGTTCCTTTCCAATCTGTGAGCATTCCCTAGTGGGCACAGAGACCCATCCATCCAGTCTCCTGGCTTTCCCTTTTTCCCCCTACTGCTTCTATCTCATCCCCCCAAGCTGTTAGCCCTCCTTTGATCCAATACATTTCATCTGCACACACCCTCTTCCCCTCCCCCCATTTCCCTTTCTCTCCGCTCAAGTCCCTTGTACCCCATTCCTATTCCCTCAGAAGGCCTCCTCTATAAAACTGTCTGCTTTTTTTTCTGCTCTTCACCCATCTACATCCTGGTCAGGCTATTCATCTACTTCTCTGTCTGTGCAGCTGCAAAAGAATAATGAAGAACACAGCAAATACAGTTACTCCGCTCATGGTTCTTGCACACACGTCCACAGTGAACCTTGTTAGCTAGGAGAAATAATTGTAGGGGAAGTCCTGGGATGGAACTATTCTTCTGTGGGGAGAGATGGTCTGTGCAACCTAGCTGAGCATTGGTGGGAGTGTGCCAATCCCCATGGAAATGTCAAAGAGTTTAACCACCACACTAATAATAAATCTCAGCTGAACACTTGGGTACTGTCACATTTTGAAGGTTTCTAACTTGTCTGAACGCACATTCCTGATACTAGCCAACCCTCTTACCAAATCACGAAGTGTGGGGCACTACGGCTTCTACATAAAATTATTGTAAGAATTTTTTTAACATCAACAACACAACAGTATCTTTCTCCCTAAGTTCATGCTCAAACATTGGGTAAGTCAATTTAGCTGAAACTTCCCAAAATAGTCAATCCAAAGGGGGGAAGCTCTGGAAAATCTGAGCCAATGTCATAAAGATGTGATACTGTGGGTACATCTACACATGATTTTAATGTTCCTGAATAAACTCTGGCACAGTACACACAGGAGTTTATTGCTCCTGTGGTGGGTGCACATCTAGCTTCTTTTGGCATCTGCAGATAAAAATGCCAACTGGATGGGAGATTTATTGGTTTTAGGATGCCTTCCTTTCCTTATCACCTTATTTTACTGGTGCTCATCCCAGGACAGTGGTTGTTACATAGACAATGTCAGTTTCTTTTGCACACAAATTGTAGAAAAAATAATTATAAATCCTTGACTTCTTAATTCCTGCAAAATACGATTTTCCTCAAAAAAAATTTTAAAAAATATAACATGAAAGCCTCCGTTTTTTTCTTACTCTAGTCCATTATGCTTTCGCTGTAAAATCTTTCTTTAATTTATATTACAAGGAAATGGATTTTACATTTTTGTTTCTCTCTTTTAAAGTTGAGGGTTTTTAATTTTGGTTTGCTGTTGTTATTTGGCATGGGAGGATCCTATGGGACTTTATTCCATTAGTATATTATATGTTTATGTCTTTCATCCCAAATAACTTATTATACATTACCCAGTAGGCACATCTACCTGTGCAGTTAATGTGCCTGAATAAACTCTGTTGCAGTTTCATAAATTTCATAGCCATTAGGGGTGGAAGGGACCTTGCAAGATCATTGGGTCCAGCCTCCTGCCCCAGGGGCAGGAAGTCAACTGGGGTCAAACGATCCCAGCAAGATAGGCATCTAAGTGTTTCTTGACAGTGTCCAGAGTAGGTGCTTGCACCACCTCTGGGGGGAGTCTATTCCAGGCCCTGGTGACTCAGATGGTAAAGAAGTTTTTCCTTATGTCCAGCCTAACATGGTCTTCCTGGATTTTGTGACCATTGGACCTTATCTTCCCTGGGGGCGCCCTGGTGAACAGAAGTTCTCTTAGTTCCTGATTCACACCCTTTATGTACTTATAGGCTGCTACCAAGTCATCCCTCAGCCTACGCTTTTCCAGGCTGAAGAGTCCCATGACTCTCAAGCTGTCCTCATAAGGCCTGCTCTCTTGTCTTCTAATCATGTACATGGCTTTCCTTTGGACTCCTCTGTAGCTTCTCCACATCCTTTTTGAATTGTGGAGCCCAGAATTAGATGCAGTACTCAAGCTGTGGCCTCACTAAGGCTGAGTGAAGTGGGAGGATGACTTCCTGGATCTTGCTTGAGATGCATTGGTAGATGCAAGCCAGGGTTTTGTTTGCTTTGCTGGCTGTGGGATTGCATTGGTGGCTTGTGTTCATCTTGTGGTCAGTCATGACCCCCAAGTCTCTTTCAGTTGTGGTGTTAGTGAGTGTAGCACTGCCAAGCCTATAAGTATGATGTGGGTTTTTTTCTCCTGAAGTGGAGCACCTTGCATTTCTCTGTGTTGAATGCCATCAGGTTTTATCCACCCACCTTGCGAGCCTGTCAAGGTCAGCCTGAATAGCCAGCCTATCCTCTAATGTGACCACACTTCCCCATAATTTGGTGTCATCAGTAAACATAGCCAGTCTGCTTCTGCCACCAGAGTCCAGATAATTTATAAATACATTAAAGAGTACAGGTCTGAGTACAGTGCCCTGGGGCACACTACTGGTTGCCATGCGCCATATTGATTCAGTTCCATCGACTAACACTCTCTGGGTCTGACCATGGAGCCAGTTCCCCAGACATCAGACCATAAGGTTGTCAAGACCACAGTTCCCTAATTTTACCATGAGGACATTATGGGACACCAGGTCAAAGGCCAATTATAGGCATATGTTTGCCCTTACCCTGGTAAATCCTGCATCTTGTCAGTCAGGGTGATCCCCTTGGGCTGGTAGAAGACTGATGCGAAGTAATCATTTAAGGAGACTGGCTTTTTCCTAGGTGTTGGTTATCAGCTGCCCCATTTGGTTTAGCAAGGGTCCAATGTTGCCCTTTTTTTTTTTTCTGACTTCCCATGTATCTGAAGAATGACTTTTTATTGTCCTTGATTCCTGTAGCCAGTTTGAGTTTGGTTTCAGCCTTGGCTTTCCTAGTTCACTCCCTACAGGTATGGGCTAGTGCTGAATACTCCTCCTTATTGGTGTTTCCTGACTTCCATCCTTTATAAGCTTCTCTTTTTAGGTAGAGGAGGTCCATGAGTTCCCTGCTGAGCCAAGGAGGTTGCCCAGTTTGTCCTAGTGTTTATTGCTCCTGGGTGCAGCATTTACTTGTGCTCCCGGGACTGCAGCAGGTTAAGCCCAGTCAGTGCAGCCTCATCTGGCAATGGGCCTGGAGAGTTAGCCTGCCAGCCTGGGGCTGCTCTGTCGCAGCTCAACATACTGCAGAGGGGCTGGCTGGGACATGTGGGTGCTCCAGTGTGGGGCTAGCTGGTACCCTCATGTCCCAGTCAGCCCCGGTCACTATCTACACATGCTTTGCAGCACACTAAATAACTCCACTATAGGATAATATTTGTCCCTGACACTACTATCCTATGGTGGAGTTAATTAATTCACTGCAGCTAATTAGTCAACTCCATGGTACAGTGCATATGTAGATTCCTCCTCGTAAAAGCAAAGGAAAGCAGTGTCCTATAATAGAAACTATCTGGTGTCTATAGGCAATTCTACCTGTCCCACCTAGGAGCTCCTGTTGCTTGGAATTATAGAAAATAAGGATGAAAGGGACCTCAGGAGGTCATCTGTTCCAACCCTTTGCTCAAGGAAAGATCTTCCCTGTCTAAACCATTTAATCCAAGTGTTTGCTTAACCGGTTCATAAAAAAAAACTTCTAATAATGGCAACTACAGTCTCTCTCTACATTCATCCAACCTTAGTGTTGTCCTGTGGGGTCAGGCCAACTGTCAGGATCTCAGTATTGCACTGTTAGACAGGTGGGAGTGACACAATTGCACATATACAAACACACACATCAATTGGATGCATACACACACACACTACCAACTTGGGCATATGCACATCCAAACTAGCCTAGGCACATGCATACCTATTACC
>NW_017729006.1:27744775-27745329 GCF_001723915.1 Gavialis gangeticus | reverse complement strand
AATAGAGAGGGAAAGAAAGTCAGAAATGGTTGGGGAAGGGAGGGAATACATTTTAAAAGAAAAAAAGAAAAGAAAAACTGGGGGTTTTGCTACATTAGCTTATAGCCAAAATCTCTGCCAGATGTTTAGGTAAAGGCATGATAGGATTTGATGCACGGTCTACACAATCATGTCTCCTATTATGCTACATGTGCATGGCAGGAAGCATGATTATGGGATCCAGCATCAGATCCAATCACTCCTTACTGTTGGTGCAGGGGGAGCCTGGGGTCATGATGGACCACCCCTGTGGCTTTGAGACCCATCAGCTGTGGACTCTACTCCCATCTACAAGAGAGTGCATGGCCATATGTTCAGTTAATGGCATGATAGGAACAAGCTGCAAAGTTATTAAACATTTTTCGTGGAATAACTTTGTGGCTTATTCCTTATAGACAGGGGCTTAAGTCTATACTGTGCCCTGGACTTGTACTACAACCATCTACTACTGTGAGCAGCTGATATCATCTCTGCTATCTATGACTCTCTTTTTTTTTTTTTTTTTTTTTTTTAAT
>NW_017729006.1:27733954-27744676 GCF_001723915.1 Gavialis gangeticus | reverse complement strand
TTTTTTTTTTTTTTTTTGTCTCTTAATGTATAACTTGATTCTCCCTCAAAACCACCTTGTCTCAAGTCCCTCATTTTCAGGCTTATCGTCTGTTTCTTCAACACTGCAGCAGTTTTACAGGAAAAGGTTGCTACTTTCTGCATGTTCACCAAGTTAAAATGTTTCTTCTCTGCTCCTTCTGTAGTGTTGAATGACTTACTATGCATGACCTGAGCCCATCCTATCAGTCTCTTTTTCTCCTCTGCCATAAGAACTGTCTGTGCTCGTGCTGCTCTGCTGACATCGGATGGATCACCAACAGCTGCCTTTGCTGGTTCTCGTTCCAGTGTGTTAGTCAAGTCTGGCTGCCCAAGTCTTTTTTTTTTCTTTTTTTTAAATGTAGACTCTTGCTTTGTTGTCATTTTCCCTGCTGCCTACCAATGTGCTTTATAGGAAGCAGGAACATTATTTTTAACGCATGGGTGCAGATGAATAATATTTTTTTAGAAACAGCATATGTTTTCTATGCTAGATTCTCTGCCGATCAATGGATTACTTTAGGATTCTGTAACTAAGACCTACAGATTGATGCCGTTCTACAAACTTTCAAAAGTCCCTCTGCCACCGTGGCAGTGGGTGAGTTTCCCCTCCCTGGTCTGCTCCCATGTTGGACAGGCAGTGGTGGCGGGAGGAGGCACCCACCTGCCATCACTGCCACTGTTCCTGGCTGAGTCTGGCTTTCTGTACAGCCCAGCTGGAGAAGGGCAGGAGCAGCTCTGGAGCTTCTCCTGCCCCAGGTCAGCTGGGGACAGCAGCAGCAGTGGGCACGTAAGGGGGAGAAGAGAAGGAGAGGGGACATGCTACTGAGCGTGGAGGGGGAAAGGAGATGGGGGAATTCTTACCTGCTTCTGGGAGTTAAAAAAAAGAAAAAAAGGATTCCCAACTGTTGCTCCCACCATGTGGTCTGAAAAGGGGTGTGACTGTCCCATCACATCCCCTCTGTATCCCCTGCTGGAGTTTTGGCTGCTGCCGCCCTGTCTTTCCCAGGGCCATGATCTGCCCTAAATTACAGCAGTATGGATTAGGAATGCTCCTACTGAAGTCAATGGAGGTCTATCAGTGTAAAATGAGAAACTGGAATGGGCCTGTAATTATCATTTTCATCCATCCTCTATTTTCATTTATAATCCTTCTTTCCCAACCTAAAGTCTGACTACTTCATTTATAAATAACAGGATACAGGGCTACAAATATTCTTTAAATACGAACAAAAAATATATGTATATCTCTAGCTATGATCACAAGCTTGAAAACTCCAGTGCTAGATGGATGACTGAGGTTGAACTGTCATTGTGGAGACAGGGCATCCCTAAAGGAGGTCGCTTATTTATCCCAAGCTCTGGCACAGTGAGTAGTAAAATAAATTTAAAAACAGTCAGCAGGGGAAAGTCAGCGGTTTCTTGCCCTTTCTTTAAAGACTTATGTAAGAAAATAATCTTCACTGTCACCAATTCAGCTACTTTTTAATAAGGAATCAATATGTAAAGAGCACTGTACTTTCTCTTTTCTGTTTAGTAACAATATATGTGTTAGTTGTAGACTTTGCTGTCTGAGGAAAAGCTTTTAAAACAATTGGATGTTCCTTCTGGTCTCAGGAAAATGAAGTCAACAGGAGTGGAAAGACTCTTATGTAACCATTCTCTTGACTATTTAGTTTTCTTCTGTTTATTTTTTTTAAACTATTTTTAATATCTTGTAATACTGAACCAGCACAGAAGGACACGCAATATTTTGGACCACTACTACAGAATACTGAAATATTTATTATTGCAGAAGGGCTGGGTAGTGGACCTTTAAAATAATGTGTGTGTGTGTGTGTATATATATATTTTAAGACCTCTTGGGAATTTGTCTGTTTGACATCTGCCTAGTAGCTGGCTCCCTTCCTACTTTTACAGCCCAGGCACAGAGAGAGAGAGTGACACTCTGCAAACAAAACATTGTCACCTGAACAATTCACTCAGCAGCTCTCTATGCTGTCCATCAGAGGGGACTCATCTCTCTTTTTTTTTTAATTCCTTTTTTGCCCCCTTTTTTGTCTCTGAGCTTTTGTTGACGTTGACAGCTCATCCTTTGGCCATCATTCATCCTGGCTACTGCAAACTTCGGAGAAAATAAAAACCCTGCTCCCCTAATCAGATTAGAGGGCTTGCAAATTGAATTCAGCCCCTCTCAGTGTCCCCTCAGCTGGCTGTCATTAGGAGCAAAGGCTGGCCCTTGGCAGTGGTCCAAACACCAGCTAACTGAATTTGAGATGCTGGAGTCTTGACAGGCCAAGGAAGGTAATTGAAGAGCTGTGGGGATCTTGTAAAAATTTCAGGCAATGGGGATTACGCTGGGGATCCTTGGGACCCATCTGTAGCAGGGATGAGCACTAAAACAAGCCACTGCATGGGCCTCTCTTTCTTCTTATCATTGATAAAAAGACTGGCACACATAGGCAGAAAAAAAACAGCTTAAAAAAGGGTAAAATCTAGTGTCCAAAACTCTGCTTTGAATTGGGTCCCATCCCTGCCTCGCCCCTGTCTTGACTGGAAGTCCAAATCTGAATATATTTATTTGTTTATAGTACAGAAGTGTCCAGAGACACTAGATACTGGATAAACATACAGTAATAGTGAATGTTATCGCTGAATAATTTTAGGTCTTAACATGTTATAACTGGAAAATAAGCCTGCGATGGCAATTTGGGGTTTATTTTCATGTGGTGGGTTTTTTAACATTGCAGAATGGGTCCATGATGCAGTTGGACTAGATCATCTCTTGAGGTCCCTTCTATCCCTATTTCTCTATGATGATGAGGAGTCAAGATGAAGAGGAAACAGGACCAAGATGGACAGGTAAAAGATGGTGTGGCAGAAAGGCTGAACTGGGTCAAAGAACCTCTTCTTGTTTGAGTGGGCTCCTTTCAAATTTCCTAACAGCAAGTATCTATGGAACTCATTGGCAGCATGTGTGTACTGTTCTACAGAGAGGACAACCTATTGCTGCTATAAGATACTCATGTGCTCAAGTTATAGAGGTCTGAGTGGGCCTAAGTGTAACAAAGTGGATTACTAGCCACTTACATGCCACATGAGGGACTTTCAGGATTTTTCTCCCCTTTTGCTTTTTTTAAAAAGCGTGATTAAAAGAACATTTATTAAGGGTGCAAAGTCAAGCATCATCTATCCTGTGTCCTGAATGAAGTGCTGGATTAACCTGAAGCATTTAACTGACAGAAGACACATTTTCTGTGAAATATTGACTATTTCTGGGTGGGATTTTGATCTCTGGTTTAGAGAGTCTGCTGTAGTCTAGATTTGTTTCCTAGAGGCACGAAATTGTTTTTTGTTTCTAGCAAAGATGGCTATCTTTATCAATAGGTCTACTTCATGTGGACTGTCAATGGGTATCTGATGTATGCAAATCAAGGGAAGTGATTTTTCCATTCTGTTCAGCACTGATGAGGCCTCACCTGGAGTTACTGTGCCCAGTTTTCGGCTCCACAATTCAAAAAGGATGTGGACCGTTTGGAAAGAATCCAGTGCAACACAATAAAAATGATTAGGGGCCTGAGAGGCAAAACTTATGAGAAAAGGCTGGGGTTATTTCATATGGAGAAGAGAAGACTTAGGCGGAGGGGGGGTGGGGGGGATTTGATAACAGTCTTCAAATGCCTGAAGGGTGATTGCAAAGAGGATGGAGATGGGCTTTTCTCTGTGGCCATAGGGGATAGGAGCAATGGCCTCAGGCTTCATCAGGGGAAATTTAGGTTGGAGATTAGAAGGAATTTTGGGCATTTTTACACATGCTCTGGGGGTGGGAGGGAGGCGCTTTAATTAGAGCGGCTTTGAGAGCTACTCTAATTGAAGTGCCACAGTGTCTTGGGCATCAGCAGTGCCGCACTTCAAAATGGTGGTAAGGGTGCTTTAACTAAAGCTTGTTGAACAAGTTTCAGTTGAATGCCCCTGCCTCCCCCCATTTTGAAGCATGGGGACACTGATACATGAGATGCGGAGCCTGGCTGTAGTGTGTTAATTAACATGCACCAGCAGACTTGATTAATCAAGCCTGCTCTGATGCACTGTAATTACAGTTGGAGCAGGCTCCCAGCACATCTACAGGCACCTTTTCTGACTATGATGATGGCCAGGCATGGAACAGACTATGTAGAGAAATTGTGAAATCTCCATCCTTCAAAGTTTTCTAGAGTAAGCTGGACAGACACTTGTGTGGGATGGCTTAGTCCAGGATGATCCTGCCTAGAGCGGGAGACTGAACTAGATGACCTTGTGAAGTCCCTTCCAGTCCTACCTTCCTGTAAGCTTTATTTTACGGTATGCAGTTCCACTGTATATACTGTGTATATACTGTGTCCTTCACTGTAACAGGGAGCCTGTTAAGCCCTTTTGTAATGAGGAGAACTTGCATTGACTGTTTCTGGGGAGTGGATAAATAACTGTACTGAGTGAAGACATTAAAGAACTGGGACACAAAATGACCAAGCACCGATGTCTTTAATTAACACTGGAGGTCTGCAGCTAGGGTGGCCACTTGCCCAGTTTTATAGAGGACAGCCCGGTTTTCTGCTACTCTGTCCTATTGATATGAAACCGGACACCTTTATGTCACACTGGTGGAAGTCTGTGGAGGAAAATAGAAGACATAAAGGTGTCTGGCTTCGTACCAATAGGACAGAAGACAGAGTAGCAGAAAACTGGGCTGTCCTCTATAAAACCAGACAAATGGCCACCCTATCTGCAGCAAGAGCCTGTGCAAGGATGAAGCCCGTCCTTATTGGTGCTGGTCAATGAACCAGAAGTTAAAGCCCATGTGAGTTGGGAAGGTCAGTGCCCCAGTGAGGGGATGCACACAGGAGCTCAGGCTTGTGCAAAGTGACACAGAGGTGCAGCGACTCACCTGGCTCCCAGGCAGGGAGCTGGCTGAATCTAATTAGAGGAAGAAGGAAGGAGAAACTTACCTTAAGTGAAGATTTGGCATGAGATCTCTGAGTGGAGTGAAAGTGGCACTCTGGTGGGTGTGGCAGTTGATGAAAGTTAATGTGAGCATTAGTGGGGCAATCCTGTGAGGGTGGCTTTTGTTGACTTTGGCAGATGGGAACGGGGTTGAGAGACTCTTTTAAACTTAACAAAGCTCCCTGCCGCTGTGAGAAGGAATAAATATTGTAAGAAGTATATTAAGAAACAAAGATGCTTGGCCAAGTAGTAGCTATGGAAAGGAGATGTGGTAAATTGATAAAGACCCTGTGTAGGAATCAGATTGCTTGGCTTGAAGGATGAGTACTGGCTCATAAAGCACAGGGCATGAGCCTGGGAAATTGTGTTATTAGACTCGAGCAAGATCTGGGATTGATCTTTGCATGACTGGTTAAGAGTAACTAGGTGTCGTCTTGAGTGTGTAAAGACATTCCTGAGACAATGATGAAATGCCTATCAGTCTTTAACTATTCATGGTATGGTATGGGCAGGTATAGGGACAGAGGAGCCCTGTAAAGAGGTTGGAAGCCACTGCCTGGTTCAGAGTGGGGCAGAAGATCACAACTCCCAAGATTTACTTTCTCTTTCTGTTATTTTATTCTTATCATCAAGGCTAGGGACAGACATTACTTATAAACTGGTTTAAGTGATCAGAAACTGGTTCAAGCTTGTAACAGAACAGATGTTCAGTGCACATAAATCTGGTTGAATATAGTATCAGATGTAACTGATTTGGGTCAAATCCGTTTATGCAATGTCTGTCCCAGACCCCTTGCTGATTTAAAATAAATCAGACTCCCCCAGCATCCTGGCATGCTCTCAGGACTGGCTGGGGCTCTCTGCTCCACAGCAGGGCTGGCTTCTCCCCTCTGCTCCCTGGCTGCAACTCCAGCAGAGATTTGCAGGCACAGCAGCATCTGCCTGGCTTCTCCCTGCTCAGGGATTATTCCCCACACCCTTCTGCTTTATGCAGATACCTCAGCATTAGCTAGCAGACCACGTGCTGGCTATGGTCCATGCTGTGGGAGATGACAAAGGCAGACAGACTTTTTGGAGATAATCAACAGGTAGCTTAATGTCCTTCCTTGGAAAAGCTGTTTAGGAAGAGCTTGGAGAGAGCCTTTGTTTTCTTAATGGGTTGATAAACACTGAGTTAGGGGTGAGAAACATTCCCTGCTAAGCTGCTTAGGAGGAGGGAGGTGGGGATAATCAGAGCATCCTGCCAGGGCCTGGCCATGCCCCACTCAGCTCAGTTCTGTGGAAGCCAAGGGAGGGCTGCTCTAGCACCCACCTCAAAACACTGAGCCAGTGCAGGCATGTGCCTGCATTTCTACAGTGAAAGTCATGAAAGCATGCTGGACAGTATGTTTTACAATTAAAAAAAAAAAAATCTTGTCCCAAATGAGCATATTTATAGGGTTGGTCAGCAGACTGGCTATAACACAAGAGGCTTGAGTTCTAGCCCTAAGATTTACATTTTATCCTCAGTTGACCTAGGTAAATGGGCATCTGGTCTTTTGAACTGAGGAGTAAAGGCACCCAGAAGTGAAGCCATTCTTGCTCCCTTGTATGCCAATGGCTACAGACTCCATTCTGCAGCCCTGACCCTGTGAGCTTGCTAGGCTAAGGAAAACCTTTGATTTTTTTTTGTTTGTTTTTGGAATGTGCAATTTTGAGATGTACATTGGCTTCCCAAGATCTCCTAGCTCAGTGTAAAAGGCATCTCATGGCATCTTGCTGTCAGAAGTGTTGTTTGTTATATCTGTAGAAGTTAGATGACTGGTTACCAGACTACATAAAAGTAATGTCTTTCAAGGCCTCACTGCCTTATCCCTAAATGTGATCCCTTTGCATGAGGACTTCCTTCTATTGGCTTCCTAATCTGTATCAAGCCCAGATGCTTTATGCTCAAGGTTCTCCACAGCACTGCTCCACTCTAGAAAGGTATCCATGTCTTCTACCGTACTCTGTGTTTACTTGGCCCACATCTCCAGCCTAAGGGGCTCCTTTACCTAAATGTTTCACTTACATTTTCAAGGCTGTGTCCCCTTGCAGTTCTCTGTCTTGCATACTCTCTGTAGGCACAACAGGCTGTAATAGCAGATGACCAGATATGATTCCAACTGTCCTGCAGAGGAGCAATACATACACCCAAGCCACAAGCTGCAAAGCCATCCCAGCAGTTGCAAGGATTTGTGGATGCCTTGCTGTACCAAACCACCAA
Source organism: Gavialis gangeticus (assembly GCF_001723915.1). Classification (NCBI taxonomy): domain Eukaryota; kingdom Metazoa; phylum Chordata; order Crocodylia; family Gavialidae; genus Gavialis; species Gavialis gangeticus. The sequence goes on along the minus strand of NW_017729006.1, from coordinate 27,737,434 downwards.
CCACTGTCCTCAGTGGCAGTCATAATGTAGAGGAAGTCCCCAGCCTTAGATGATGGTTGGGCAGTATCCTGACTGCTGCTCTAAAAGAAGGGTTCCTTCTTGCCTGTCCCTAAGGGACTCCAGTTTATGGCCTTACTGTTGGGGGTCGAGCCTGAAGACCTTAATTTAGAACTGTGGGTTCAGTTGTTTAAGGGGTCTAACAGTTCTCATTATTGGTAAATCTGTTTTGTTTCTGTTCTGAAGTGAAGCTCTACTCAGAGAATTTTACTGAGGAATTAAATTGGAAGGAAATTCTGAGATTGCACCAGCTATACAAATAGACAAAGATAAGCACCCCCGTCTGTGTAGGTTAGGATCATCCTAAATTCAGTCTTTATCTGTCCCCACCAGTGTATTTTGCATCTTCTGAAACTTATGTAACATCCTACCATATTCACCTACCTCTCTAATAGGAAAACCTCTCCAGAGAGAGCTGCATGTTTGCTGCACAGCAGAGCGCAAGGCCTCACTTTGTATAATGGTTTAATTATAATGTCAACATGGATTCATTAGCATGACAGCTGTCACTGTAAATGGGTGAGTGGCGAGGCTCTCAGAGCCCCTGGGGTCAGGGTAATTGATGTAGTGAACAGAATACTGTATTTACTAAACAATGGGATGGGTCTCTATTTTGACCTGGGAAGGGCAATCAGTGTAAGCAGGGAATCGATAGCAGCTGAATTTTCATCAGTGATCAGATTGATTCAACTATGTTAACCTCCACGCAAAGAGTGTTCTCCTGAAGCCTCAAGGACTACGGCAAACTCCAAAAAAGGGCTTAGAAATCCATTTTCTCGTCTTTTGTCTCCGGCATTTAAGCAGAAGCTGTTGCTGTTCTGAGATCCAGATCAGAGAAGAGATTATCTTTGAACTATACTTGGATCTTTTTTACGTTTGCTTTGTTTTCACTTCCACGGCTTCTTTTTCTTTTTTGAGATAATACCACAAACTAGTCTCTTCCCTTCAGGATGTCTCTGGAAAATGAACTAATGGCAAAGTATCTGGAGGGCAGGTGGTAGCATTTACACCTCTCTTGGAATGGAGACCTTTTCCATGAGGCTATATTGTATTGCATTGCCTCTGCTACCCACCCCAAATGTTTTGCATGGAGTCCAGTTGAAGATTCATGTCATTCTTCATGTCCAATGGTACCACTGTTGTAACTCTTCAAGTATTCTTTAAGCTTCTGTGACAAACTGACCTTTGGATAATATCTCAGGTTTATAATTTTTCCCTGTAATTTTTTTTCCTTTCTCTTAACCTGTCCTAATCTTTGCAACATAAAATGCATGGCTAGTTTAAGATCATGAAACAATTTCATTTAAAAGACACAGACCAACAAAATAAAGCAGTCCCAGTACAATATGTACATATCTGACCCAAGTGAAATTTCTCCACAGTCTCTCTCCTAAAGAAATGTCCAAATATGTTGTTGTGGTGAAGTCAACTGATTTGCATAAGTGTTTGTTTTTTCCATAACTTCTTATATTTTTATATAAATTCAAAATGAAAAGGTTGGTATCATTGTTTTGAATATTTTTCCCCTTCTGGCACATGAGAAACAACTGGGGGAAAAAGAGGGGCAACATTTAAAAAAAAAAAAAAAAAAAAAAAAAAAAAAAAAAAAAAAAAAAAAAAAAAAGCAACCCCCAAAACAACCTGAAACTCTTTCACCAACTCTAACAAAAAGGCAGTATCCCAAAATCTTTTGGCACAAAGGAAGCCAAATAAAGTTGCATGGAAAGACATGCTCCATCTTATTTTTATTTATGCCTATAGCACAATAATAACAAATTATTGGTCTGCTTTAAGTAAGGTTGGAAACCACTTTCTGCTTAAAAGCTTATACTACCACCATAATATCTGCATACCTATTTGGATTGCTTTGGAATTCGTTCAACTTCATGGTGGCTCAATGTAAGGTAAAGTCATAGATAGTTATAACATTTACAGCAAAGTAATCTGCAGTACAATGTTGTAAAAAAACAAAAGTAGAGGACAGATGACAAAGGGATAACTTTGCTCAATGCCAACTTTCTCTTTTCGTGGCTGTTCTGGAGTATCTGTTTGCTAAAGACAAGGAAGCTCTCCTGCTGTCTTGCTGCCTACAGGCAAAGAGCCATAACAGCTGCATACTAGTTGAGCTACTCTGGGATAGGTGCATATCTGTTCATTTCTGATCCTGGTGTAATATAGCTTGGTAACTCATGCATTTTATACTAGGTTGTGCATATGTCTGTCTTCAGTAATCCAAATGTGGGGTCATGTGGACAGTAGGCTCCTGAGATCCATCCCCCTTCTCAACCAAAAAACAGTTTGTTTGAGGTTAATAAGACAAGCTTTGCTGTGTACCCTTGGGAATCAAATCATAGCTTTGTTCATGTCCCAAATAATCTCTGTTGTTTGACATTTAATCCAGCTAATCCATGACATCCATTAACTGTTAGGTAATGGATGCAGAAAGGAGTTGATTTGTAATAAGAATAACCTCATGTTCATGGGCTAAACAGGTTGCACTGTGTTTGTATGGAAAAATTAGCTAAAAGACTTCATCTTCTGCAGGTTTTCATGTGAGCTGGCTGGTTACATGAAACATGCAGTAGCAATTGAACATGACCTGATCCTTACCAATGCCTTTTATAGATTCATAGATTGCAAGGCTGGGAGGGACCTTGGAAGATTATCGGGTCCAGCCCCCTGCACCAGGCAGGAAAGACCCCTGGGTTCAGGTGACCCCAGCAAGGTGACCGTCCAGTCTCCTCTTGAAGATTTCCATGGTAGGTGATTGCACCACCTCTGGAGGGAGTCTATTTCGTAGTCTGGACACCCTGGCCATGAAGAAGTTTTTCCTAATGTTAGGCCTGGAATGGTCTTCCAGGAGTTTATAGTCATTACTCTTGATTATCCCCAAGGACACCCTGGTGAACAGTTGTTCACCAAGCCCTTGATGTATGCCCCTGATGTAGCAGTAAGCCGCTATCAAGTCCCCTCTCAGTCTTCTCTTTTTCAGGCTGAAGAGTCCAAGGCCCCTCAGCCTTTCCTCATATGGCTTGCTGTGCAAGTCTCGGATGATACGGGTGGCCCTTCTTTGGACTGTCTCGAGCTTTACTACGTCCTTGTTGAAGTGCAGCGCCCAGTACTCCAGGTGCAGTCTCGCCAATGCAGAGTAAAGTGGAAGAATCACTTTCTTAGTTTTGCTGATTTGCCTTGTTGGCTACAGTGTCAAACTGCTGGCTCATATTTGTACTGTGGTCTATTATTAACCCCAGGTCCCTTTCATTCATGGTGCTGGTCAGTTTGGCATTGCCAAACCTGTAGGTGTGTGGGGGGTTGAATAATAGGGAGCATGTGACAGGAAGATGGTTCAGTAGATGTATTAGGAAATGTCTTTATAACCCTAGTCACAGCTCTGAGTATAAATCCAGACAAGCACGCATGTGC
>NW_017729006.1:27709893-27728954 GCF_001723915.1 Gavialis gangeticus | reverse complement strand
ATTTGATTGTGATACTTGCTAGTCTGTCTAGGTCCACCTGTATCTGCAGCCTACCTTCTAGCGTAACCACGCTTCCCCATAACTTGGTGTTGTCCATGAACTTGGTCAGTGATCTCTTCCTCCCTGCAACCAAATCATTGATAAAGATATTGAAAAGCTCTGGACCAAGCAGCAACCCCTGAGGGACACCACTGGCCACTTCTCACCAAGATGACACAGATCCGTTCATTAGAACTCTCTGGGTCCTACCCTGCAACCAGCTCCCTACCCACCTAACTGTCTCACGGTTGAGTCCACAGTCCTCCAATTTACTCATGAGAACATCATGGAATACTAATCAAAGGCTTTTTGGAAGTCAAGGTATACAATGTAAACCTCCTCTCCTTCATTCAGGTGACGAGTAAAAGGATCCTGATTGTAAAAGGAGATGAGGTTGGTAAGACAAGACCTGCCTGCAACAAACCCATGCTGGCTGTCATTCAGAATCCTACCTTCTGCAAGCCAATTGCATATAGACTCTTTGAATTTTTCCAGGATCTTCCCTGGGATAGAAGTTAGGCTGATTTACTTATAATTACCTGGGTCCTCCTTCCTCTCTTTCTTGAAGATGGGCACAACAGTGGCCTTTTTCCAGTCCCCAGAGACCTCTCCAGAGTGCCATGAGTTTTGGAAGAGTTTCATCAGCAGTCCTGCAACAACTTCGGCCAGCTCCTTCAGCACCTTGAATGAAGTTCATCCAGTCCTCTTGATTTATATATGTCCATTTTTTTCAAATGATCACATACCAGTTCTATGGTAATAGTAGGAAGGCAGTCATTCCTACCCTGCTCGTTCTGTACCCACTCTGGCATGATTTTGCCCTTGGCCTGGTGAAAGACCGAAACAAAGTAGTCATTCAGGAGTTCAGTTTTCTCCTGAGTGCTGGTAACCAGCTGTCCTGAGTTGTTGATCAGTGGCCACACACCCCCATGTGTTTTCCTCCTGTTCCCTACATACCTAAAGAAGGACTTCTTGTTGTCTGTGACTCCTATCGCTAATTTTAGTTCTGTTACTGCCTTAGCCCTTCGAATCTGTTCCCTACAAGTGTGGATCATTGTTGTATAGTCCTCCTTGGGGCATGCCCCAAGCTTCCATTGTTTGTATGCCTCTTTCTTTTTTCTTAAAAGGACCATGATATCCCTGTTTAGCCAAGAGGATGTCTCAGCCCTTTTGTTACCTTTCTTCTGCATGGAGTTGGACTTCCTTTGTTCTTTGAGGATCATGTCTTTAAGAAACAACCATTCTTCATGCACTCCTTTCACCTTCAGCCCCTGGTCTTGCAGCCCTTTCCCTACTAGTGACCTGCATTGGTTGAAATTTGCATTTTTGAAGTCCAAAACTTCAGTCCTGCTACCTAATTTGCTTGCCTTGCAATGGACAGTGAACATGATGATTTCATGGTTGCTGTCACCCAGGCTACCTTTTATTTTTAAGTTGGTCACCAGGGCATCCCCCTTGGCCAGGACCAAGCTTAGAATAGTGTTACCTCTGTTTGGTTCATGCATCTCCTGAATCAGGAAAAGCTCTTTGATGCAGGTCAGGAAGGGACATGACCAACCTGACTTAGCTGAGTGTTCCTCCCAAGAGATATCTGGATAATTGAAGTCACATTTAAAAATGTAGTTCTTTGGAGAAATCAGAAGAAAAGAGGAAGGCCTCATTTGCTACGATCTGTCTCTGCCAATGTATATTATGATTCTGGTTCTTCATTTTGGAGGGGATTGGGAGATCTGCAGTTGATATTAATGCTCTAAGACCAAGAGTATTCTGTCCAGTTTTAGGTGAGGAGGGAACTGTCTAACTGCTATTTAAATATGTTACCTCAAATTGAAAAAAAATAATGGTATTATTTCCATAGCAATGCTGACATGTTGTAGATTGAACAGGTCCTTTGTAGTACTTCAGAGTCCCTGAACATGCCTGGAAACTGGCACATAGAGGGTTAATCCTGATAGCCAAGGGATCTTTACTTAGTTGAAAGGTAGTGACTTTCATGATGAGCTAGACTTGAATAAAGTCATCACAAGGGCACAATGTGTGTGTCTGTGTTTTACCTATGACAGTGACTTGCTTGGTTTAAGCATTGTACAGTGGAAACTCATGGTAAAAAAAATAATATGTGGGTATTGCCCTATGTTTGGTTTAAAATTTTTTTTTAAAGATTAATATTGGTAATGGGTAGAGAAGGAAGCAGGTGGAGAGGGGAGAAGGCACAATCAGATTGACTGTGGAAGAGGCTTGTACGCACACACACGCACATTGTGTCGCCTCTGTTGGTTGCATAAGTGCTTTTAAAATAATGAAATTACTTCCATCAGAAAGAGGAGAGAGATGCTTGCGTGATATGGGTTTTTGGGAGGAGGGAGGGAGGGAAGGGTTCACTTGGGTGGTTTAAAAATATCTATTGCTGTATTCACACCGGCCAGGGCAGTAGGATTGGCAAGCCTTTCTTTTTAAGAATTAAAGAGGAAATCTGCAACAAAGGAAGAAAAAAAGTTGTGGAGAGATGTGGAAATTAAAAAAATGAAGTAAGCAAAGTCATCTGAATTTTGGTTTGGAGGTTTTACAGTGTGTGATCTTTAAAATTCATGGGAGAAATGTGTGAAGAAAGGAAGAAATGCATGTGTGTGTATAAAATACATAATATGTCACTTTTTTGGAAAGCTGTGTATTTTATTTCAAAGGAAGGATCTCATTTATAGCAACCCCTTTCTTGCCTTCTACTTTTCCCTTGAAGGGCATCAGCATTAAAGATGAAATATTAGAACAGAAGATGTGTCATTTAATTCAGGTCAGAGAAGAGAAGAAAGGAGGAGGAAGAGTAATGGAGAGGAGGGAGCCTTCTGTGAATAATTTTCAATTCAATTAGTGTGTGCTGAACAAGGTAATAAAAAGGATCGGGGACAGGTGCAGATGTTTTAGTGACAATTGGCTCCAACAGAATCTTCATTGAAATGGAACATAACATAAGCAGAGAGCTGCTGTTTGCATTCATGACAAAGAGGGAGTTTTTACAACTCCGCCAAATACCTGCTAGCTATATTCACCCAAGAGGATGAGAATGGGAAGCCAGATGCCAGTGAAGGCTTCTCTGTATACTGTGATAATAGCTTCATTTTGCCCTCCATCCAGTGAGTGCTTGGGCCCACTGTGCTGTGGTTCTCTGGAGATCCGTATTAGAGGATGGAAATCAAGCAGTTTTTTTGAGGGGTTCAAAAGTTGTGGACAAAAAACTCCATAGAAAACAAATCAGGATGGGATTTTATAACATAGGTTGACTGACAAACTTTTTGTTCTCCATTATGAAGAATATCGCACAGTTTTGCAGCCCCCTCTGTGAATCCGTATTCCTGGTCTATAATAGCACATTAATACAAAGATGGGCTAAACCATTTTTTGGAACCAAAGGAACAATATTAATTAGCTTGTATCTTGACTTTTAGCTATGTAATAGTGTAACACAAGGTGGATATACAGGGGGTACACAGAGGATAAATGGTTACTGCTGCATCCAGCAAATGGAGTCGCTATTTCGGAACAAATGATAGAGGTTTGTAGCAGGGTTCTGTTCCACTCTTAACCTGGAGGATTAAAGGGTTATAATGATGAGCACCCTGGAAGCATGCCCAGCATGGCAGCTCCGTAGGGTAACCCTATCTGCAGTGCTTTAGAAATAGGCTGGACGTATTATTGGCACATATACATAGAAACATTTATATTCCTTAGGCCTTCCCAGGCCATCAAGTGTAGTCCCTCATAATCCCAGGCACCCATCTCTCCAAAAGGGTCCAGAAGATCATCTATCTCACACAGCCTCAGCCCCCTATAAATACCCCTTCAAAGCATCACAGGTAAAGAGGGGAACAATTCTGGACTGGCGGACTTAGCAGTCTAAGTCTTTTCCATGTAAATTGTCTCAGCATCTTTCTGCTAATGGCCAAAATATTTAAATGCACATGTGAATTAATGAACTGGAATTAAAAAGACCATCCTAGGGTGGAATACACATAGCTACTGATCAGAATCAAAGAGAAGCTGACCTCTTCTCTCCTCTCCTCACTTCTTTCTCTTCAGGAGTGTCTTAGCTTCACCTGTTGTGGACCTCACCTAACACAACTTTGAACATAATTTGAATTTTTTATGTATTTCTTTTACTAACCCCTCTTAGAATTTCTTTTAAGTATTGAACAGAAATCTGTTCAACGCTGAATGCAGACCCTCCAAACATAATAACTGAAGAACACTGCTTCATTCTTCCTTATGAATGTCTTTGTTTCATTTCCCCCTTTCTGCTGCTGAAAGATTTCCCTGGAATCCTGGGGACTATCAAGGAAATGATGACATGTCTTCTCTTACAAGCAGACCAGAAGTCTGTAGTAGCAGAGTCAGAGCTGACTGCCTATCTTATCTCAAGTCACTGGTCTCTAATTCAGGCTTTCATAAACAAACTACCAGTTCTATTCTTCTGAAGCCACAGGTTAGTGATTTAATGTGGCACTCTTCAGCATCCTTGCCTATCAGATCGGAGAGAGAATTAAAGATCAAACCATTTTCGACTAGGGTGAAATTTGCATCAAAATCATGCATTCAAACATCTCTGAATATTGGGGAAAGGAGAGAGATCCAGATCTAGCTCTAGAGTTTGGTATTTTCAATGCCTCTCTCAGTTTAGCAATAGGCCAATGATTTTCAAGTGTTCTGGCCTGGAAAGTGTGGTCCCAGTCCAGGTCTGCAGCCCAATTTCTGTTCAACTTGCCACCCCACTTTCCAGTTCTTCCAATATAATTCCCATGGGATTCATGACCCTTATTTGTTGGAAGTCACTGCACAATAGGCTCTTGTCTCTTGGGAGGAGTCTTGGAATTGAGAGGAATTGTGCTATCGCCTTGGGAAATTCAATTCTTGACTGATTAGATTATATTTACTTTGTATTATTGACCTTTATCACTCTAAACATCAGGCTATAGCCAGGACTGCCAGTCAGCTTTTCCAGTAATTTCTACATTCAGGAAAAGATTGGCCCGTGTTCTGACTTCTCTTGGATCTCTGTAATAGCAGTGAAGCCATTACAGAAGTTAATGGGCTTTCATGTTATATCTCAGAATAGAATATGGCCTAGTGTATCTGTTTTGTGTTTACTTTTTTGTGCAGGAGAAATCTACTTGTTTCTTCAGAAACAAAGATGCAAAACTTCAGCTGGCATAAGTGGAAAAACTTCCACTGACTTGGACCTATGACTTGGAGCTGAAGCTCTGGTTTACCCTCTGCTGCTAAGAATGTACACTGATCATGATAAAAGAAGCCAATTTCATATTTACAGTCCTTGGTCAGAAGGCATTTCATTATATCATGGACCAAGCAGGCAATATTCTATAATTTTATGGTGGCTACTGCGAATAACATGATGAAGAAACTCTCAGGAGCATACTGGCAGAAAAAATATTGTTACACCTTATGGAAGAAAATTTCAGGCGCACACATGCAAAAACAGAATGAATGCTCTTTATTTGCAGAGGTCTAGTAGCTTTCTTCATACTCAAACAGATCATGTACTAGACACATTTGCACTATACTAGAACCAGTTCTTGGGTTATATAATGGTTGCCTCAAAGGAACATAATTATTGCTCTTTCCTCAGATTGGTTGACTCAAGCATGTTAGCTAAGCTCAGCTATTTCTTTCTTCTCTGATTAGTCATTAAATTCAAGATACAGATTATTTACTATATATACACAAATATATATCCACATTTCAGTTTTCTTTAGCCATAGTTTCTTAAAAACATAGAGTAGATTACCTGATGTATGTAGTAGATTAAAGACATATCGTAGATTACCATACAGGTTATATAGTGTATCAAAGTTGGTCTCTTGGCCAGAGTAAAACATACAATGAAAGGCTCTTTTATTTGTGTGGTATGGAACATTTTATTGTTTAATTCAGAGAAAAAAATGCTTTCTAATGTAAATTCATAACTTTGATCATGTTAATTTTCTACATGATTTACACTTTTGATGTCTGGAAATGTGTCTTTTATCGTCTGCCCTACTCTACTTGGTTAGGATTCTATAAATCTTTCAATCCTAAATCCTTTTGTCTTGTTGATGTGTTTTAATTTTTAATATTTTTATTAACTTCAACAAAAGATACATGGTTGTATCTTGCTTTGAAGTATATGAACACAACCCCTCCTTCTGCCATAGCCCAAACAGTTTGCTTATATACTGTATTATATGTTAGTTGATCCTATCTCCTCTCCATATCTTGTTCTACATTCTTATCTGCCAACCTGTCTCTCTTCTCCTTTTGTCTTTGTTATACAGGAAATTTGCTCAAGGCAAAATCTCTGGTCAGGCAAAGCCCAGAAGCAACTTAATGGTACACTTAATCCTTTGTTGATTTTTTTTTTTTTTTTTGGTTCATATAGAAAAAGCAAGGTCTGGTGGCTCTTACATGGAACCTGGTTTTGTTATGTCAATACTATCAGTTTTGTGGCTTTTTTTTCTTCCTAGGGAGGCATTATTACAATCTCAATTAAATTTATTTTCCGTTTAGTGTCATGTCTATTATGAGTTTTCCATGTGTTCTAAGATTTACTGCCTTGTTTATAACATTGGGATTTTACTGAATTGCTCATTAACTCAGTATTTGTGAAAGCATTAGGAGTAGGATATTTCAAACCCTACCACATCATTGTTGAACTAATTTTGTTTTGTTGAAATCACTGTTGGATTGAGTGTTGATGGGAACTTTACCATTGACTGCAATGAAAGCAGAATTAAACCTCAAATGAAAGAAGAATTAAACTGCCAGGTACTTTTGAGAATGGGTATTTCTCATATATGACTATTTTTCTTCTAAGTATAACTATATTCCCTATAGGATCTTTTGGACTGTGAACATTGTTTTGGTCTGTGCCTTTGTAGCCTTCTCCACAATGCAGTCCTGGTCTGTGACAAGATCTTTTAGGGCATGTCTACACTGCAGTGGCAGCGTGCATCAGCCAAGTTGCTACTAAGTATGCCTTGCCCACACATGCTCCAAAACTGGAAATGAAGGTGTTTTGGGGATCTCACCCCAGTTGCTCTAGGGACCTTGGACTCCAGAATGCTTGAAGATGGCTGCTAAGAACAACTGTAGGGAATATTTATTGGAGAGGATAGATGGGGCACACTTGGAAATGGCTGAGCCAGAACACAGGGCTGCAATAATGTAGACCATTAGTTCTAGTTGTTGTTAAAAGTAGATATAGTGAAACCTACCTTCTTTCAAGAAAACGAGCAAAATTAGCCAAATAAAATAAAATAAAAGAAGGTCCATTAATGTATCAGCCTTTTTGGTCTAATTATTATTTCACCATCTCTGGTCTATGTGTAATGTTTTACAAGGATGCTGCTGATCAGCTTCATGTCTGATTTATGTTTTATTATCAGAAGTGTAGTTATCAAATGGAATGGATTGGATAATTCACAAGTGAGAGCCTATTCCTTTATGTTGTTGAAATAAAAAGGTAAAATCTATCAGCATGTAATGCGGGCATAAAAATAAGCACAGCCAGTGGGTTTAACATGAGGTGGAGGAGTGGGGCACATGCCCCAAGCAGTGCCTAAGGGGAGAGGCACCAGAAAGGGTGGGGAGGGAGAAAAGGGAGGTGACTCCCTCTCCCATTCCCCTCTCCGATTGCATTTCCCAGATGCACACTGTCACGGTGGGGGCAATGTAACATGGAAGAAAAGTGTTCTGGGAATTGTAGCTTTATAGGGTGGCAGTGGAGTTCACTACTGCTGGGAAAATTGACCCCATTTTGGTCAACCAAAAATCAGCATATTTTTGACCTGCCAACGTGGGCTTCACCTGTAAAAATAAATAAAATCGGGTGAAAGCCCCTCTCACCAGGAGCAGCAAAATCCACTGTCACTGTACAGAGCTACAGTTCCCAGAACACTTTGCACTTTGTGACACACGTTGGCCAAGAAGCTGCTTGCTGCTGCTCCTGCATGCTGATTTTCAGGAAAAGGGTAAGAGAGGACTTCCCTGGGCACATTTTTCTTATGTTATGGCTCTGAGCATGGTCACAGTGACTTAAACCAAAGTATTGGAATCATCACAAAAAGTACGCTAAACGCATCCTTCCACGTCCAGCTCCTACAGTATGTTCGTAGGACTTTTACCTGTTCTCTCATGAAACAATAGAACAGCCTCCTACTTACATGGGGGGAGAATGGGAGAAATTGTCTCTGTGTATAATGCATTCAACAATATGATTTGGAAGTTAAATAATTTAGTTACTGGTCCTGACACTGCCCTAGAATGGAGTCTGTCTGGCTTTAATTGCTGTTGCAGCAACATAAAAATTAACACGGGGAACAGAACACCACGTGACTGGTACAGTAAGTTCCTACTCCTATATTTTACCGTTATTATTGTATAGTTTATTTTTAATGACAACACCTGCTCTTCTCAATAAAGTCAGGGAGGTGCCTGCTTGTACACAAATGGCTAATTTCTTGCCTCACTGATGAGCTGAAAAGTGTGAGACTGTTCAGAGAGTCAAGCAGGCTTCCCTCAGTCCCAGAGATCAGCACTTCAGCCTGCGCTGCATTATTGCTGATGAAAGGTGCCTGCCACTCGGAGGGCAAATTATCCATGCAGACCGACAGCTAGCAGATCTTCTCCTCTCTTTGTGTGTGTCCTTCACACTTGCACACACGCTGAGGTTCTGGCTGGGGGGTCTGGAAAAAAAGAGCTGTTTTCTCCAGACCAAATGTTACTTGCTTTCCTCCTCAGTTGAATCAATGGAGTTGTGGATATATAGCACGAGGGAGCAGGATTTAGCCCAATCAGTGTCACTTTTCCACTTTTACTGCCCAGTGAATTGCTGCCATTTGATACTACTGAACTGGAAATGGAAATGCACAGGCTATCACAGCAAACCTTTCCCCTCTACTGACAGAATTTGTTCTGGGAGATTTATTATCATGAAGTTTCCCCCCTCATTCTAATTTTCTCTCATTTTATATCTTTAATATTAAAGGTCATAGCAGGGGACAAGAAAGTTGGTGTACATTTTTTTATTATTATCCAGACATAAGTTAAAACATTGAACACGCCAATGGCCCATAGAGTTGTTCCAAAATGTAAATTTACTTTAAAATTATATACAACACTTTTTGAAGGAGCTTGATTTCATCTTTGAAATCACTAGAAAGCACAGAAAATAGTAAATGGTTTCTTTTATACTGGAAACGTGTACAAGGCAATGGAGTCTTGCCTCACTGCTTTGTTTCTGTCACATAAAACTTTTGACAGTACATGCCATGTAAGAGATGAGATAGAAAGGATTAGAATAATCATTCAAATTTTTGTTGAGGTAGAATACATATGCAGCTCAACCTAGGCCCTCCTTACTTCATTTGAGAAACTTCACCTCATCCTAGGCTATAACTTGGACCAAGAGTAAAGACTGTTACAATAGGAATAGTGCTCCATGTGACTGTTTCTAAGGCCCCGTGCATCTGAGGGATTCCTCCTCTACAGATTTTCAGTGAAACTAGTAGGCCTCAGTGTGGCTATGCTGGTTCACGCAAGAAAACTCCTGTGCAAGATCATGTTAAAGTTTGGTTGAGCAATGACAGACACCATTTATGCTGGACAAGATGTATATTTATAATGGTTTCTCTTTGGAGCAGAGATGATGATTTATTTTGTGTTTGTTAAGAGTACCTTAGATTGCAGACTCAGCACCTGTCCCCCTCCAAAAAACTCTGAGATGTTTTTAAAGAAGTAGTATGTTACTAGTAAGGGCTGAGAAGCTGACAGGCCTTTGTGGTGGGCATCAAGACCTGATGCTCCCTGCACTAGCGCTCTTAATGCATGTCTGAGTCACTGGATAGATTCAGCAGCATTTTGTGAACCTTTCAGCTTGGAAATAAATCTCATAGGCTAACACTTTTGACCTGTATTATGCAAGAGGTCATTCTGGATCATCATAGTAATCTCTTTTGACCTTACACTCTATGAATTTTATCTCTTGACTTTTGCAGTCCTGCATTTCCTAGCTGGAGAGACTTGCTTTTGGTTCTGCTGAGTTAGCTAAAGCCTCTCAAGGCTGATGCATGTATTTAGTGCTTCCTGACAAATTAAGTCCATTTCCAACTGGTATCTCTTTTGAACCTAGTACTTTAAATATACTGCACTGATCCCCTAACACAGAGCAGTGGTTCTCTTAGACTTTCTTAAACTCAAGTCACCCCTGGATAGACTGGAGGCCCCCCTCAGGGAATGCCAACTCTTAGCTTTCACTCTTTGCTACAGAAAAATACTAGAACAGTTTTTCTGTTGCAAAGAGCTCATAACTATAGGTTTCTATTTGGAATCTCTGGTTTGATTGTGTAAATCATGTTTGCACACCTAACACTGTGGGGCACCTCACAGCATCCTTGAAAGGATCTCAAGGCACCCCAGCGTGCTGTGACATCCTGGTTGAGAATCACTGAGACAGAGTAACAGCTTTATATATACACACAGGTTTGCATATGTACACACCAGCTGTCCTAACTCAACCATTTTGTTACAAGTTATTGGCATTCTGCTAATGGTAGGCTTAATGCTTCATTGAGAAAACCCTAAAGTCTTCTAGCCTGAGATGGACAGCATTTCTTCCCAGCTCTCCCTACTTCCTGGTCTGGTGCAGTGAGAACTTCCTCTCCCAGGTCAAGCTATCCTAACTTTTGGGTGTAGGAACTACAGGTTCAAATCTAAGGGTTTGGATTTCAAGTCCTGTGATGACATTTGAATCTCTAGCCCACACAATTTAAAAAAAAAATACTTTTGAAAATCTAACCTAATGCAACCCAAAAAAGTAACCTTTGCTTGGCTTCACAGATGGCCTAAAACAATACCTTTTGGAACTGTCCACTGTCCTAATGAATGATTAACTCTGAAAAACCCAGTGCTCTCACCACCTTAGTAAATCACTTTAATTGTGGGAGACCTTCCTGCCATGGCTTGGCAGAAATTCTCTCTCACATGCACATGTGCGTACCTCAACTTGCTTGAAAACAGGGAGTGGTTGTTCAACTTTGCTGAAAATGAGAAACAATATAAACTCCACCAATTTACCAGGTAGGTGTTGCATGGGATTCCCTAGGACAAGACAAGTACCCTCAGGCAAGACCTAGGCCATAAAATCTCATCTGAGGAAGTGCCTCTTTAGCCTTAAAGTGACTTAATCTGGCCCTGGCCTCAGGAAAACAGGCATAAGGGGTATGGGAATGAGAGAGCTAGATGTGAGAGACCAGTCCTGGAGGTGAGGAAGGCAGTGAGTAAGTCAAGACATTGTGGTTCTTTTCAAAGTTGAATCCTATAACTATGGTCTGAGTAAGAGGACACTTTTCTCATTCAGTGGAAAAAAGGGTCAGTCTACTGTAGCCGCATATGTAGCCATCATGCTCAGTTATTGAAGAAGATCAGAAACCAATCAATATTTGCTGCTTTCTAGCCCAAGTCACTTCATTAATGGATTGCTCTAGGACAGGGGTGAGCAAAATGTGGGCCAGAGCGGCCCACCAGGCCATTCTATCCGGCCTGTGGTGCCCCTAAAATTTTAGAAAATTAATATTTATCTGCCCCTGGCTGCCTGTCATGCAGCCCTCAATGGCTTCTCAAAACTCAGTAAGCGGCCCTCTGCCCAAAATAATTGCCCGCCCCTGCTCTAGGATGTCAGTTTGTGCATTACGGTCTATCTTACTAGCACTTGCAGTCCCTTTGGTGAGAGTGTTGGGGTTTTTTAATATCCAACTGCATGGGATTGAAAATATTTCAGCACTTTCTGTTTAGCTAGAAGAATCTGAGCTGGCACCTTGTAAAAGGCAAGTGAGTTCTTTATATTTCTGCTATTAAATCTTCTGCATTTAGATATCCATTCTGGGATCAGCTCACATTGAAGCATAATTCCTAAGAAGACTAGTGTGAAGATACCTTACCCTAGTGAGAGTTCTGCAGGGCAGTACAATTTTTACAGCCCTTTGTGGCCTACAGTGCTAATCCTTTGGGGAGGGGGCCTTATTTTGGCCAGCCAGCTCTGCTGATCAAAGCAAAACAGATGATGAGTAAGGGGTACCAACCACTTTCAGGGGAGTATGAAAGGAGCAGCCCTTATCACAGGAAATTGAATTTGCTATGAGTCTTAAGCAGACCACACATGAAAAAGTAAAACTCTCTGTAGCTTCCCATAGTATGCATTTGGTGCATTAGGATCAGGCAGATTCTGACCCTATATCACTTGGGCAAGTTATGCTCACGTCATTAATCTCTTATACAGGGTAAGCTGAGGTCTGTTGATATATACAACTTCAATGCATTCTGAGTGAGCGTAGTATAAAAACTAGATTTGAACATTTCTGTCTAGCTGCTTGATTGCAGTGCCTGTTTACGATCCGAATGACTGGAGCCAAGGATATACATGTTCCAGGTTCCCATGAGAGGAAAGCAGTCTGAACAGTTGATCTGATAGAAGTGTAGGACAGCAAAGCGTGTTGCTGTTGTCTCTGGATTGTGTCACTTTAGGACACAAATTAAGATTTAAAGAAAATGCCCTAAGAATCTTTTTGAAATAGTGACTTCCATTTTTAGTGTGTGGGAGGTCAGAAAATATTACCTTTCCATGGACCAGCTGAATTATGAGATACCAAGAAGAGCCTAAGTGGGTATGAAGCAAGACATCATGAAGCCACAGTCATTTCTCCAGGAGCTTCATTTCCATATGTTCAGTGGCTGGGTGCTTAACACTACCATTGCTCACACCTTTACCATTCCTTTCCTAACCCCAGTATTCTTGCTCTCCTCACCCCAAAGCCCATCTTGGAAGTTTTTTGTATGGTTGCACAGTAAAAGCCGTAAATCTGTACCATTGTTTAGTGTGGCATGTACTCTGCCTCTAATCCAATTTCCCTCCTGCTTGTTCTCTGTACAGCCTCATTCAGCCTGACAGCTATTTAATAAACCTATTTGCTTTTCTTTGACATGAGGCAGAAGCGGTGGGTGTTGAAGAGCCATGAGGCCCTAGTGGACAATGAAACCCTTTCCCACTCAACACTCTTCCAGCTCAGCACAGATAAATTGTGTAGAACTGGGAAATTAACCCATCCTATCTTTTAAAAAAAATCATCAGAGTGGCTTGTATGGACCAAGTAGTTGCATCTTTCTTCTGTATTGGAAATCCCCTTGATCCTGATCGCTATGGGCATGATGAGATCAGAGAACTACATGTCTCTGATGATCAGTGACTATCAGACCTTTTGGTCTTATCACATAGAAGGGAGAAACACATTTAAAAACAGATACAAATAAAGGGACATGAAAAGAAAATACAATCCAAATGAGTGATAACATCTGAACCCATTTACAGAAGTTCAGAGGCACATCTTACTACTGCATAAATTACACAGCTTGCTCCATTGCAAAAACCCACACACTTTCCATGTGATGTGTGTGTTCCCCTCTTTCCCATTATGATACTAATAGATCTTAAATGCTAGAGCCTGTGAGTGAGAGAGGAACAGTGGAAAAAACCCTGGTTATATCCAGTTCACTGTCCCTTACAGGATCCAGTCTCTGCCACTGGCACGTAGGATACTGGGCAAGATGGACCTATGGTCAGATCCAGTAAATGGCAGCTTTTATGTTCTTATGTAGAGTTACAGAGGTTATTGGTTCAAGGGTGCAGCAGAGAAATGACTCTTGCATTTACTCCCAGTTGCATATATACCCTATGTCTGGGTTAGAGACAGAACAAACCACATATGGCCATTATTAGTTATATCAATAACTACTGCTGAAAGGTGCTCAGATACTATGCTGATGAAGGCAGTAGACTCCTTCATTGAATCAACATGTAAAAGAAGTGAGCTATACAATATAGAAAATCATATTGAATAAAGCAAACTTTAAATTGTTACCCGTATTAAATGTAGCTATCACTGAGGTATTCCTGTTCCCTTAGTTATCTGTGCCCTTCTTGAGATGAGCCATGTAATTGTCTATGAAATGTGTACTTTGAGACTATGATGTCAGCTCTCCCATGTTCCAGAGAACAGAGGCAGAAGAGGACAGCTCTGTGCCCTGGCCATGGGGCAGCATTAGCTGCTGTGCTTTTGGCAATGGTGGCTATTTTTGCACTTTCCCTGGCTGCTCTCCCTATTATACTACTGGCAAAAAGGGCAAGAGACACCTTTAGATTTGGGACTATAACATTCATCATCCCCAGGGTAATGAGGTTTGAAGAGTGATGATAATGAAGAACCCTTTCTTTTGCAGGGGAATATTTCACCTGAAAAAATTGTAGAAAATTTCAACCGTTTAAAAGCTTTTGCTGGTCTGGTTTTCTCAATGAGACTCCATAAATAGGAGCCACAATCATGAACCAGGACCTTACCATGCCAAGTGCCGTACAACTGTAAAAACTAAGATATTGTTTCTAGAACAAAGAATCTCAGTAGTGTACATCTGGAATCATTTTGCAGATGAATGGATGTGATGTTTGTTTATGTTTGAGGACTTCAGGAATCTGAAAGCTTTGTATATCTTTATTTGCAATTTTTTCCTTAGAGTATTTTACAGATATTTGAATAACATAACATCTAAACTAGAAAACAAATGCATTGTTTGAAATGAATACCTCTGCCCTTCTGCAACTTTACTTGATTTTAAGGACTTGGCTAAGCTTTTTCTACTTTGATTTCAGTACTTTTCTAAGTAAGTCATCGATAGCTGGTTAGTGATGCTAGAAGATAGTAAAAGAATCTGTACAGATGAATAGTTTATTAAACTGCATGCTGCAAATAATTAATTTATTGAATATTTACCATTCCTTCTGAAAAACTCATTATCTCAATTAAATATTTAGTCAGTTTTATATATATTAAAATAATACTTGGTGGATTATTTAATTATTTTTGTCAAGCAGTTTATCATTTACTCTCATATAAAAGCTTCATTATTCAACCATTCATTTTCAGGTTGCCATCTTACTGATTAATGAGTGAAATTTCAAAGTAACATCTTTTCTATATGTAAATATACCATACCAGTGTCTGGTTAATAAACATTTTTTGATAGAAAAATGGTTTCTAACTGCAAATTTGCAAGTACAATGTCAGTCTTTTGTGAAATTTTTGAGTTGCTTTTGTTGAAAAATGCATAGCTGAAAAAGTGGACATTTTTTTAATGATTAGTCCAAAACTGTTAAGGGTTTTGATGAAAAATCTAAACTTTCCAAGGGAAGGGATGAAATCTTTGTTATCTTGTATTTGCTTGTTTTTCACTAGTTGTAGCCATGGCTTTGTATTTCAAAATCTACAGATTTAGAAATGGGAATGTTAGATCTTTGAGAACAGAAGATTCCCCTGTTTCCCAAGGGGATATACAAGATTTGCTTTTGGGCTCTCCAGAGGTACAAGATATCAGACTTGAAAAAACATCTCCTAACTTTTATATCCAGAAAAAACTTATGTGGAGTCCTTTTTTGGATATGTCTGAACCTGTACAGTTTGGATCCATGATGACTAAGTGTAGCAGGAGGCTTGGTGCTCCCCCTACTGTAAGAGAAGACAGGCTATGTGAGAAGCAGTCAACAGGTGTGGCAGGGACCAACTGGAGAGTCATCTGATCAGAAGGGGGCTGGGCTTGAAGCATATAAGCCCAGGGCCTGAGCTGGTCAGGTCTTGAGAGCCATGGATACAGGAGCTCCTGGCAGCAGGGCTCCTGGTTTATATGTGAGCTGGAATAAGGAACTCTGGAGGTTTGCAGACAGGATTAGGGGGAGGAGAAGGTCCCAACAGGCCTGGGAGTAAAGGGTCCTGGGAACATAGAGTAGAGGACCTGGGGCCCAGATGGAGAGAGCTTGAGCCCAGGAGGGGGGCCAGGGCCCAGAGGTAGGGGCCAAAGGCTGAGGAGGGCAGGTAGAGACTGATGGGGCCAGGGGAGCCCAGGAGTCTCAACTGGCCTAGGAATGGGGCCAGGGCTCGGAGAGAGGGGCCAAAGACTGGGGATCACAGCCAGAGACTAAGGGAAACAAGGAGCTTATAGCCCAGGAGGGACAAAGACAGAGGCCAGAAACCTGTAGTCCATGAAGGGCACATGTCAGCAGGGCCAGGGGTCTGGTAGCCCAAGAGGGATGTTAGGAACAGCAGACAACATAAGATCATCTGGAAGGCATGGGCATGGAATTGGGAAGGATGTAGATAGTGTACTTAGTTTTTAAGGTGATAAGCATAGAGACCTGTGTTCATAAATATGAGACTAGGCTTGGGGATCCCTGGGACAACCTCCCTTTTTCTAAAAGATAAATGCATCAAGGGGTGGCAGACAAGGGGAACGGGAGATTGTCTAAAGACAGTGAAATTGATAAGCTGAGGGGGCTCCAGGGGTGTCACAGCTACCCTGGAGTAGGACCCTGTTACACCAAGGCACCTAGTTTTGGAGGTGGAGGATTACAAGAAATAGTCCCATTGTAACTTTTAAATAATCTCTTACACTTGCCAGAAAAAAAAAATTGTTAATAAGAAACGTGACAAACACAACAGAGACTTGTCATGAGTTTGTTGGCATATGTTTGGGGTGTGTGGCGCCACACCTCATCAGTGATACCCACACCATCATGTACTTCTTGTCTCCATGCTTCAAGGGAGTGACTCAAAAGGCTAGCTGACAATTCTGGTTTCCAGCTCTGCAACAATGATAACAATTTGGAAGTTACTGATTCTTATTTTTCTTTTTTTGACGTTGTAAGGCTACATCCAGCCTAAGGAGGCAAAGCTGTCTGATGTCATGTAGAAGCAATATCAATTGTGGCAGCACCTATCCACAGTGAAAGGCAAAGTGGCATGCTGAAATATGTTAGAGAAAAGACTTGTTGGCAGATTGATGGAGAATGCTGACATATTCCTGTAAACCACAATACAATGGGAGTTATTTGAGATTGGGAAGGGTGTTCATCTTCTTGAGAAGCTGCTTGCCACCTCACTTAACTGTTAGTGCCAGCAAATACCCACATCAGTTAGGCCCAGTCATTCTGTAGGGTGTTTTCTCGAGCAAATTATATTCCACAGCATTCAGTGACAAGTGTGCCAGTGATTATGCTGCAGCCAAAGGCAGGCCCTGAAAGCAAGCCAAAAAATCTTCATTGGCAGTTCTAGCTTACTGTCATGGCCAAATAATGCATTTGCAAAAGAAAAAATATCCAGGCTACGAACATGCAGTATTTGTTGTTTAGTTGGCAGTGTTATGAATTTAATTGTGTTATACTGATTCTCCCCATGTTCTGTATCCTGTGGGTAGGTTGATGGATTTGTTTCAATTTGATGTTTCTATACTACGTGTGTATCTGAGTAGTAGCTCTTTTCTGGTATGACCAAGGTCTTGGTTCTTTATTTAAATATTACAGTTATTTTCTTGAATGATAAGGAAAAGAAAGGAAAGCAGCTAGGGAGGACAGAAACTCACCTATCAATCAGTAAGAAAAACAAGAGCCCTCTGGATTCTAAATCTCAGCAAAGAAAGGCTGCATGTAGGAATAGGCAGGGATTCGCCAACTCTTGCAAAACCCCATTGAAGTCTAATAAGATTGTATGGATATAAGTCACGGAAGAATCGGACTGTCTCTCCCAGATGGACTCTACTATTGTAAGCTGAGAAAGCTAAAGCTGTATCCACATTTTGAGCTATTTCATTAGCAAACTTAGGATATGAAGCACTAAAGCCTCCATGTATGTTCTTTTACATGGCAAGCCAGCATTGAGGATATAATCAAAGAGTAAATATTCTAGAATACGGGACAAGGAAGACCAAGATACTCTAATGGGCAGATTTTTATCATGCGGGGTTTTGTTGTTTTAACATTCACTCCTGCTGGTTATGCCTGGTACAATGTAAGGTCTATAGCATAGGATGTTTGAAACAATAAAAGATAACCTGACTGTCGCATAAATCACCTCATGCACATGTAAAATAGCCCATTTTTAGGCACATGGAGCCAGGAAAAAATGTGTTTCCCAGCACACAACTGCATTTGTAATTACATCAGAGGAAGGGAACATGATCTTTTGGCATCCACAGTGTTAGATCCATATGCTGAGTCAATTTATGCACACCCATGGTCCATGCATCAGCACTACATAAATCCCTGAAGAAGCGATGCCTCAACTAAGCAGACATGACTCCCATTGCTCCTGATGGGAGTTAAATCTATGTAGTTCTGGGCAGGATTGGGCCCTGTGTCCTCAGTGAATGGGAGACAAAGGAGTTCTCTTTCATGTTTCTTTGTGTTCATATTATGGATGCCACCATTGAACAGGATTAGGTATCTGGGAGTCGGTCAGCATGGTTCCCCCCTTATTTACATCATTATAAATCAGGAGTATGTCCACTGCGGTATCTAGCCACCCTGGCATAATGTTGATGTGAGAGGACACCCCTCCCCTCTTATTTTTAATTTTGTCTATTTTTCTATGTAAATTCTTGGTTGCTAGATCATGCAGTACAAATTGTACCAAGACCTGCATACACTGTACACAGCTGCAGGGGTGTGCCACTCTTGGCCTGTAAATACACTGTAGGGAGGACACTGAAAACACTAGATTAATTTTGCCTGCCTGAAAGGGCTGCTCTGTGCCAATGAGATTAAAATATCACTGGCACTAGAAGCTAGTCCCAAGTATATTTCTTTTCTGTCAGCAAAACATTCCCCTCTTGCCCTCTCTTATCTAATGGCTTCTCTTCATTCCAGTTCCCTGCCTTGTTACGGCTGGGAGCCTAGCTGCTCAGACTCCAGCGGGAGATCTAGGTTGGTTCCCCCACCAACAGAAAGCCATCAAGTGTATCAGCAAGCCAAGCCCACCTCCTCATCCTTCCAGTCCCTACCCCTGCTCATAACAGCTCAAATCCTATCAGACATTTCAGGAGGTCTCAGCACTAATTAGAAGCATTATCACTTTGCAAAGAAATAACATGACCCCCCCCCCCCC
>NW_017729006.1:27683527-27709778 GCF_001723915.1 Gavialis gangeticus | reverse complement strand
CCCCCCCCCCCCCAAAAGCCTCTGTTAAATGTCTTGGCCATCATGGGATCAAGCTGCCTTGACTGAAGGCAGTTACAAGTCAGTCTCTGAGCCTGTTCGCAAGGCTCGCCACTTGCCTGTATTAACAGAAGAACCAAATCCGCTGTCTGGTATTTGCTGTTGTAAGTACAAGAAAATGTGCCCTTGGTGTGTTCAGCATGTAGGCTAGAGGCCTGCAAAATGCAGAGTAGCAAATTGTAAAGACAGGGAAGGAAAGATTTAGGTTACAAACACAGGGGCAAATCCTGAAATCTTTACTCTGTTTTACTCTTTCCTTATTGAGACAACTTCTTATTGATTATTATTGGTACAATCGTTGTCCCAGTTTAGGAGTCCCACTAATGGACTCAGAATGTGTTATAGTAAGCACTTGACAAACCCAGAAGAAGTTACTCAGTCCCTGCACCAAAAAAAATCTTGGAAGGGATTTATTTCCTATTTAAAAGGGTATTGTTTGTATTTTGCTGCAGAAAATAAGTGAACAGATGGTTGTGTTGTCTGAAGATACACTGACAAAGCCTTACGAATTCTTTAGCACGTAATTAAAGACACTTAATTTTCATGATACCAGATCTTTGGGAAGCATATTTTGGAGGATTGTGATTTGGAGAGGTGCAACCCAAACACTTGTATTCAGTACAGTTAGTGGCAAAGAGATGGGAGTAGTTTTGTGCTGCAGACTACAAAAAAAAAAGGGAAAGAGTGAATTGTGAGAGAAAGATGCGTGTTGAGCTGTACTCCCTTATCTTGTTAGTACTAGAGAAATGGAAAAAAATCTAAGGCAAAAGGAAGGGCTGGAAGCATGCTTGGACCATATTCATGTATCCTTGGATCTAAATTTTCAAAATAGCCGATGGTTTGGGGTGCCTCAGCTTTGGCTGCTCAACTTTAGACAACATTATAGAGCTTGATATTTCAAGGAGTAGTGAATATCAGCACCCCTATCAGATGCTCCCAGTTGGATAGTCAACAGCTGAGGCATGCACAATCCTAAACATAAGTCTCAGTGTCCAGGTTTAGTTTGAGGAGGGAACTAGAGAATGGTTGCAAATGCAAAAGTCACTTGCATCATAATAAGCATGCTATGTGTATTCATCTTTCAAGGGCCCTGAAATACTACCAATTATGGTTGATAGAGCAACACTTCAAAGAGATTGCTCTTGTCTTTTTATAGAGCCCCTTTCTTATAGCTGCAGAGATTCAAATTTGCCTCTACAGAATCATGTAACTTTGCAGCATCCCTTCATTCAGGTTTAAGACTGGTTGGTGGACTGTAATAATGATAGTTACTCATTGAAATACGTATCCAATGAGTCTGACAATGCATCATATAGCACTAGAGCCTGCTCAACTTCCACCCATTGTAAAAATAAATGTTCCTGCCTGTGACATTTCATCAGGAGAAAAAAGAGATTTATAACTGATGCACAAACGTTGTGCTGCATAGTAACATAACCCCCTCTAATAGGGTATGTCAGAGAAATATATTTTAAAGTACCTAGAGAAGATTCTTATAAATCACCAGGAGCCAGGGTAAAACTTTGAATTACTCACATGAGTTCACAACTCTAAATAATGACAAAAATATATTTGGAGTTTTAAGAAAATAATATTGACCAAACATTCAGGGGATGTCCTATAAAAACTCAAGGCCCCTAAAATATAGCCGTGCCAAACAGCCTCAGCTGCCCACAGAGTTTTCTCATGTTCTCTCATACGTATGCTAGCCTTGGCCCAAACGAATCCATGTTCCTTTAGCTGTCTAAAGAAAAAGATGCAGCACTGAGGGGTGAAGCGTCTTCTCTTCCAGATTTTGAATCTACGTACTGCCTCCCAACAGCACACGGAGATCATTCTGCTCTATGTCTGCATTACCTTGGTGACTGACCTGAGACAAAGTCACTTATGGTTTGGCTGAAGGTAAATTTTGCAAACCTATTTCCTGTTGCAGGATTGAAAGGTTTTACAATTCAGCATAGCTGAGGTTTTCTCTATCAACTGGGTGAACTCACAGCCTTTTCCTGCCTGGCAGTTGTAGACAGTGAATTACTGATAGCTCATCTGAAATCTGTCTCTTGCTTTGAGTGACTCCATAGCTACCTTGTCTGGCTACAGTTTATAAGCCATGGGAGACTTCTTAAAAAAAAAAAAAAGTCAGGCCTAACCCTAGGCCTCCAGATTCCTATGGGATTCTGAAAGGAAGCTCACTAGAAACCATTTGCTCCCATTCCCTATTTCTTGCTTGACCTTATCCGAAAGCAGCCAGTCTATCTGTAAGTGGCAACTGTGGAAAATGTGCTCTGGCCACTTGGTGTGAAAGATAGGCAAGACTCCTAAAAAATCTTCTCCGCAGCTTATCACCTTTCTGCTGGCTCCACAGCTAGCCAGTGCCCCAATGCAGAAGGAAACTGCTTGTCTGTAAGACTGGACAGGGCCTCATCAACAACTGATAAGATCCTCTGTGAACATACAGGCTCTTCAGGGTTTACTATCCTTTCAAATACCACAAAAGCTATTGCAGCACACATGCATACACACACACAGAAGTACAGGATTTTTTTTAATGTTATGGATCTCTTTTTCCTGTCACTGTCAGTAGTGTCACATAACTGACTTCAAGGAAGAAACTCCTGATTTGTACCAGTATGTGTGTAAATGCATACATACAGAGCTCTGCACCCATCAGAACTTACAAAACAAAGTTGACTTGTTCAAAAGGATATGTTTATCCCCTGCTTGTGACACAGGATTACAAGAATGTATCTCTCCACTAAAGTAGTAATAAGGGGAATAAAGGAATGCAGCTTGGAAAAATCGACATGGAAACCGATGAGATAGCATAAAAACAATAAATTCCAAGGGTCCAAGTTCTCTTTGGATGGGTTGGCAAAAAAAATTGTGAAATCCCTAATGCACTCTTTGTTTCTCAGCCATAACTTTTATCGGTCCCAAACAAAGGTTCTGATTTTGCAGACACTTCAAGTAAAAAGCAGCTTTACTCAAGAGAGTAGCTACATTGAACTCACCCCTGTTTTTAAGATCAAGGCCCTAGATAATTTCAAAGAGTTATATGGGGTATATCTCCCTTTACAGTAAACAGAGAAGGGAGTGTGGTGAGAAACTAGATAGGGTTTGCTTTGTGGGAGATTTTGGAAGACACTAACTGACCAGTTATTGTTAATAAAGAAAAGACTTTATCTGACTGAGAGCCAGAGTCGCAGGGGACTATTATTGCTATTAGGCCTATTTATAAATGCAAATCTTTTATACATTTTGTGTGCAGTAATTAAAATCTGATTTCAATCAGTACATTTTATAAATCTAACTAAAAAATATACCCTTCCTTTGCATATGCAAGGAAACAAATAAACAAAAGCCTCTTAGAAGGCTCTTACAGTGTCAGGTTGACAGTACCACTGTGAAACACAAAATCTGTGGAGACCTAGGTACTCAGATACAAAATAGAAGGTTATTCAGCATAATCAGTTAAGGAATTTATGCCAAAATCTGAATTCTCTGTAAGTGGGGCAATTCAGGAACTGAATCTAATGAAATGTCAGAAGGTCCAAAAATTAA
This sequence comes from Gavialis gangeticus, assembly GCF_001723915.1. Lineage (NCBI taxonomy): Eukaryota > Metazoa > Chordata > Crocodylia > Gavialidae > Gavialis > Gavialis gangeticus. The sequence goes on along the minus strand of NW_017729006.1, from coordinate 27,706,163 downwards.
GAGCGAGGTACTACACAGCTGAAGTATGGAGTATGACACTGAAACTCTCTTGGGTAAGGTTTAGCCTCACAGAAGAAGAACTGCACCCAGGACTCACACCATGAAAGAAAACAGGATGGAATTTCTGGGAAGCCTAATCTAGGAGCATAGTATGTGGCTCTTGTTCTGGATCAGATAAGAAAAGACAGCTTTAGTTCCACTCTCTTTTTTTTGTGAGAAAGCTAGTTAGAGAAAGGCCAAATGACCAAGTTTAAAAGACCACACTGAAGTAGGTAGAATTATAATTGTCCTTCTAGATTATTTCAAGGTGAATTTGACATGTGACCGTTATCTTGATCAACAACATTATCAGTTCATTTTGCTTACATTTTGTTAGGCATTGCACAGTGATACACAGTCTGCATTGGGCTCAGAGAGTTATAATCAATGGCTCAATGTCTAGTCGGCAGCCGGTATCAAGTAGAGTGCCCCAGGGGCTGGTCCTGGGGCGAGTTTTTTCAGTGTCTTCATCAAAGACCTGGAAGATGGCATAGAGCGCACCCTCAGCAAGTCTGCAGATGACACGAAGCTGGGGGGAGTAGTAGATATGCTGGAGGGTAGGGCTAGGATTCAGAGGGACCTAGACAAATTGGAGGATTGGGCCAAAAGACATTTCATGAGGTTCAACAAGGACAAGTGCAAAATCCTGCACTTAGGACTAAACAATCCCATGCACCAGTACAGACTGGGGGCTGACTGCCTGGGCAGCAGCTCTTCAGAAAAGGATCTGGGGGTTACAATGGACAACAAGCTGAATATGAGCCAACAGTGTGCCCTTGTTGCCAACAAGGCGAACAGTATACTGGGCTGCATTGGTAGGTGTGTTGCCAGTAGATCAGGGTAAGTGATTATTCCCCTCTATTCAGCACTGGTGAGGCCACATCTGGAACACTGTGTTCAGTTTTGTCCCCCTTCCCTCCCACCCCACTATATAAAGGATATGGGCAAATTGGAGAAAGTACAGGAAAGGGGAACAAAAATGGTAAGGGGGGCTGGGGGACATGACTTGTGAGGGAAGACTGAGGGAACTGGGCTCATTTAGTCTAGAGAAGAGAAGACTGAGAGGAGATTTAATAGCAGCCCTCAACTGACTAAAAGGGGTTTTGAAAGATGATGGAGCTAGACTGTTCTCAGTGGTGGCAGATAACAGAACAAGGAGCAACAGTCTCAAGTTGCAGCAAGGGAAGTTTAGGTTAGATATTTGGAAGAATTTTCTCACTAGGAGGGTAGTGAAACACAGGAACAGGTTACCCAGAGAGGTGGTGGAAGTTCCATCCTTGGAGATTTTCAAGACCCGGCTATACGAAGCTTTGGCTGGGATGATGTAGTTGGGGATGGTCCTGCTTTGAGCAGGGGGTTGGACTAGATGACCTCCTGAAGTCCCTTCCAACCCTGACTTTCTATGATTCTATGAACCCTGGGTGCGTCAACATGTGCAACCACTACAGGGTGGGTTTACTCTAGCGTAATTTACTCATGAGTAGACCCACCCTGGGCAGGCATCTACATATGCAGGGAAGCAGGAGCAGATTTGCTGCTCATAGCAGCAATCTGATCCCACCCCCACCATCCCTGCACCAGCCCCCTGCAGTAGCCATGGGGAGTTCTAGGCTAGCAGGGAACACAGGGCCAGGAGTCAGCTATCTCCTGGCAGGGCCTAGAAGATTGCTCTCTGCCCCCGGGAGCTGCCTGCTGCCAGGGCAGGCTCTGCCACTGAAGCCTAGGCAGGAATAGTATCCCCCTGCCCTGGCAGCGGGACACTGTCCCAATCCAGGCTCCAGTGGCAGAGTTTGTCTCAGCATCAGGCAACTTCCAGGGGCAGGGAGCAATCTCCCCACTCACCCCTACTGCCTGGCTGACCGGGGCCAAATTTGCTCCCAGTTGACCATCTATACATGCTGTACTGCACAGTAATTACTCCCAAGTAAATTTGCTACTTGTATTTCCAGGTAGCAAATTTACTCCAGATTAGAGCAAATTACTATGCTGGAAGCATCTGCACATGTAGATGGTGATGCTTACCACGCAGTAACTTGCCCTAATCTCGAGTAACACACCTCCTGAGAAACAAAGTAGCTCCCACAAGAAGCAAATTCAAGATAAATGTTATAAATCATATTTCAAATAAGCATCCTTTCAGTTTTCATCTAAATGTACCCATCATTACGAATATAGTCACTTCTGTACCTGATAATGCATCATAAATGCATTGAAATTATGCAAGTATTTTCCATCCAGTGCATCAAATGCCCTGATGCAAAATACGTAGGAGAGACCAAACAACAACTGCACACCAGAATGAACCACACTGGAAATCTATTAAAGACAAGAATAACCAATTACCTGTGGGGACACATTTCTTACAAGAAAACCACTCTCTCCAATCTCTCACTTCTAATCCTCAAAAGGAATTTATGAAACACTTTTCACAGACAAGCCTATGCACTTTACTTCATTAACCTCCTGGATACAAAAAATCATGGACTAAATATAGACATTGGATTTATGACACATTATAACCTTCCTGACATCTGACTCCCCAGGTACCTCTCCATTATTTACCTGCTACATTCATCCCCCTTCTCTCTCCTCTCCCCACCCCTCAGCCTGTCTCTCACCTACTGACTCCTCAATTTACATCTTCACTAACTGCCTGTCTTGCATGCATACCAGCCTGTATGTATACAGACACACACGAAGTACTGCACATACACAAATTTATATGTATATGTAAATATGTGAAACTTTCTCTCTCTCTCTCTCACACACACACACACACACACACGCTCACACAAGCTGAAGTATCCCTTCTCCACCCAGGTTGTTATTTTTGTAATTGCAGTGTTTGTTTATTTTCAAAAAACCTATTACAGCATATTTAGGACAAAATATTGTTTATTTTTAAAGAACATAGTACAACACATTTAATATTTAATGTGGAGTGAAAAAAAAGGCAAGCATCAATATAATAATGACGATTGAACTGAATTTACTTCATCTAGAATGGTGTGGTACCAGTTTGTTATCTAAGCAGCAAAGTAATCCCAGTCAATGGATGCTCCAAAAAGGCTCACATGAAAAATAACCCACCTATAATTTTATTTGGGTTGTATTCAGTGATTTTGGAAGATGTAGAGTAGATAGGACCAGAAAGTCTCGAGTTATAAGTGAACATGCCTACATACAGACATAGACTTCATTTGAGAGAGAGAGAGAAAGAGATGAGTGAGAGATGTATGTATGATTACATGCATGAGTACATACATACATACAATCTTAAACCCATACCATATTGTTATAGAATCATAGAAAATTATAGTTGCAAGGGGTCTCAGGAGGCAACCTAGTTCAACCCCCTGCTCAAAGTAGGACCCTTCTAGCCAGGGCTTTGTTAAGCTGAGCCTTAAAAACCTCCAAGGATGGAGATTCCATCACCTCTCTAGGTAACCCATTGCAGTGCTTCACCAACTGTCCTAGTGAGAAAGTTTTTCCTAATATCCAACCTAAACTTCCCCTGCTGCAACTTGAGACCATTGCTCCTCCTCCTGTCATCTGCCACCACTGAGAACAGCCTAACTCCATCTTCTTTGTAAACATCCTTCAGGTAGTTAAAGGCTGCTATCAAATCCTCCTCAGTCTTCTCTTCTGCAAACTAAATAGGCCCACTTTCCTCATCCTCTCCTCGTAAGTCATGTGCCACAGTCCTCCAACCATTTTTGTTGCTCTCCACTGGACTCTCTCCAACTTGTCCACATCCTTTCTGTAGTGGGGGAACTAGGCCTATTCAAATCTGAAAACTTTCTCCAAATAATCCCATTTATGACAACTAAACAGAAAGAGAACAGGTTGTGACAAAGCATACAGGTGATAAAGAATGGAGTGAGTCATCGGATCCTGAAGAAAACAGAACCTTGATTTTTATAATACTTGCATATATATATTACTGGAAAATAGAAATCTAACGCATTAGTACAGATTTATTGTTAGTTGTCATGCCCCTGCCCTTGACCATCAACTTGTCTTCAGGATAACTAGATATTAACTAGTAGCTCTGAGGAAATCTGAGCAAGTAAAGGACTCAAAGAGTGAAAAATATAAAGAACCTGCAGTCATGCCATCTTTGCTACTTAAGGAAGGATTGAGAGATTCAAGAAGCCAGTGTTCATTTCTCAGCTCTGCCAATGACTTTGTGTTCTTGGACAAGTTGGATTAGCACCTGATTTTTAGGCCCAGATAGAGTGGACGCTGATGCATCCCCAGAATACAGGACATCCCTTTGGTGAGGGGTGGGACTACTGGCCCTTTCGGCCAATTAGCAAGGAGGGGCAGGGCCACCACCGTGGCCAATCAGCAGTGGGGGGTGGGGACACCAGCTCCCTTGGCCAATCAGCAGCTAGGGGCGGGAGCACCACAAAAAGACTGCTATTCAGTCCATGAACCCCACGCCAACAAATGTGTGGTGCCCTGTGAAATGAGCAAGAGCAAGTGTGAGGATCAGCAGCAAGTTTGTGAGCCTCTGCAGTTCAGCCAGCAGGGAACCTTGCCTTGCTCCCCCTGCACTGTGGGGTGTCACATCCCACAGCTCCCCCTCCCCGTGCAACAGAACACACCCACAGAGCAGCCTGGTGAGTCCCTGGGGCGAGGATGGTGACAAGAGCTTCCTGCCAGTCTCACTGGCATTTCAGCACTTACAGATCCAGTGCTCCACCTGCCTGCTCTCAAAGCCAAGGCAGGATGGGCGGCGGGGTGGGGGTGCAGACCAACTGCCCAGCCCTGGCAGCTCAGCCAGGACCCACACGCACACTCCCAACCCAGGGTCAGGGAGCTTAGTCATGCAACAGTGCCTCGGCTCTCGCTGTGTCTGCACGTGCACTGCAGCCACAGCTCCTCGTGCAGGCGCAGAGGGACCAACCTACAGAGTCCTCTACCTCTTTCCCTCCCTCCTGGTGGACTCAGAGCCCTGCTCCTCCTGGCTGCATGCTGCCCTACCTCTAGGCACAGATGACCGTATCGTGAGGACAAATGACACGCATTTCCACCAATGGACTGAAAAACAGGACTTTTTGAAGTCCATTCCTCATTCAGAAACAGATCGGGGACACAGGGTTTAAAAACAGGACAGTCTGGTGTAAAACAGGACCAATGGCCACCCTCGGCCCAGAGTATGTATAGATTCCATTAACTTCAGTGGAAGGCAGGAGTTTTCAGTAACTCTAGAAAAAAATAGAACCCAAACCTCTATTCCTTATCTGTAAAATGTTGATAATATCACTTCCTTCTCTTTTTTTTGTGTCCTTGTGACAAGGCATTTAGCAGATTTCATAGATTTGACTGGACTCTGAAAGGCATGGTTCTGCTAAAACCTTGAACTTGTGGCCTCTGGGCTGTCAACTATATACCTTACCTTCTCCTCAATAACACACCAACTGCAGAGACTTCCTTAGCCTGACAAAGGGTTTTTAAACCCGAAAGCTTGCTAAAAAATGTTTTTTCCCAACTATTTAAGTTGGTCTAATAAAAGATATCAGATTTACCCAAAGAACCTTGTCTGCCCGTGTCCTTAGACCAACATGGCTACAACCTACACCCCACTATCATTATTATGCATTTACCTTTGTGGCAACTCCTACAAAGCCAGCAAGTGCTAAGCACTCTTCCTTCCTTATGTCACAGCAGTGCTGTGAAAACAAATTAATATCTGTGAAGCATTCAGATAATAGTTTGATGGAAGGCTCACAAACTGGTAGATTTAAACTACTTCTTTCCTTGTTGTCTCTCACCTGGCCGTAGTTCCCATCCCAATGGCCTGCTTTCTGCACGTTAGAGCAATAAATGAGAGCGAACCATTTTTTTCGTCCATCAGGCAGCTCAGAAGTTATTTATTAATGTATTAATTTGTAATTGCACTTATCGCAAATGTACCTAAGGGCGCTGTGCTGCAACAAAAATAAACAAATGTATCTGAATCATTGTTGGAGATGGCTCAATAAAAATCAATCCCTGCTCGGCACTCAGCTATCCTGATTGCAACTAAATAAAACTAAAAGTTAATCAAAGACTGATTAAGCCAGAAAGCCTTACAATACAGCCAGAAGGTTGCCAAACAGGAGCTCTGGCAAATTTGTCAGGGTCAGCTAGTTTGAAAGGCACCAACCCTCAGCTGAGATTGTTCAGCCATCAGTCCTGAAAAGGAGGTCAGTTTGAAGAGCTGTGCCTTGATAGAGGCATCAAATGGTCTCTCAGGCCTAGTCACAGTAAAGAGTTTTACTGGAAAAAAAATCAGTCCTGCTGACAAATTGTTGAATTAATTCACATTCAGAGTTTTTTGTGTGGTTGTTCTTTCCTTCCCACCGGCAAGGTAGAATTAGGCTCCTGCCACCATCTAGCAGCTGGCAGAAATCATGCCTCATACCTACTGCCAGCCACTGTGGTTCTTCCAGGAGCAGGGGTCTTCCCGTGGTGCAGGGCAGCTGCTGCAGTGGAGCCGGACAGAACTGCAGGTGTGTGTACATGCTCTTCTAGCTTGGCCATGGCAGCTGCTGTCTGCTGCCAGAATGAGGTAAGGCTAATGAAGACTTCAGCCAATATGCAAGCATTCCCACCTTCCCGTTAAGCATCACGGCAGCCTACAGTAATGGGCCCTACTCCGCCTTCCTCCCCAGCAGAGGAGCAGACTTTGGAGAAGCTCTGCATCTCTCCTGTGGAGACTATCCCAGCTAATCTGCTTTTCTGGACCACACAGATATTTTGCAAAGGTAGTGAAAATAGAGGGCTATCTGGGAAATGTTCTGGGTGAAGGGATTCCAAAAGGGACCTGCTATTTCCTGGTCAGTCTCTTAGCACAGGAAGTAGGTCGATTGCTCTTATAGGACTTATTTTATAGTCCACTGAAATCAGTGGGGATATTCCCACTAACTTTGGCCATTGGACCATGTCTATGAGGCTTTATCTAACACCCTTTGAAATAAACAATTCTTTCCGCTGACTCTAGTCAGGCTCCTAGAGCATCTGTTATCTTTCCTACTACATTTAAGTGATGTACATCAGGATGGATAGGAAATATGTGCAGACCACAGTTACACTTTCACTGTACCTATCCCAATCTCATTCAGGTTAGGGGACTCCAGAGAGAATGAACCAATGATGAGGACTGGGCTCAGTTCCATGCCTTATGGAGCTGGTTAAACTGTTTGAATTGTAAATTCTTGTGGCAAGGACTCTCGTTGGGTCTGTGTTTGTACAGCGCCCAGCACTACAGCATCCTGGTCCACGACTAGGAATTCTAAGCACTACCACAATACAAAAACATACAACTACTAATATTTCTCAAGGGTCTGGGAGCTCTGTCATACACTGAAGAAACACAGAAAAATGAATGCTTCCTCCACTCCACTCTCTCCAGTCTTGTCTGTTGTTCTCAGCTCAGTGTCTCGCTGAGGAGGAGCTGAGTTATATAAATCCAAGGGCTTTGACTGCTGCACGTTTTCCATTTTCAGTATTATGTCAGCATATTTGCTGATTAGTTTTCTGTTTTTCCTGTAGAAAATGGGAGCTTTAAAAATAAGATAATAGAAAACAAAGAACAGGTCTGCTAAACTGAAGCCTTCAGAAGGCTAGAAGATTCCTGATTGCCATGTTTTAATGGTCCCTCTCTTTGGGACCATGGGTAAGTCTCTCTTTTCCCTTTCCTCCCTTCACGTGCCTTAACTATGCTAGCTGTAAGATCTTCCTCGGCAGGGACTAGCAAGATGGAGTCTTGATTTGTTTAGGATTTCTAGACAGTACTGCAACTCTTAAGAGTAATAACAATTTTTAGCACGCTATTCATCTTGTGTAATTTAAGGTGTGTGTGCGTGTAGTTAGAAGTTGGGATAGGAGAGAGATCATCCCCATGGATATTTCTTTTAAAAATATCTGGCACTCGATGGAATCCAGTGAATCCTGAAGACAACACATTTTGTTCTTCAGAAGTATTTTTATGAGGCCCTGGATTAGATCATCTTTAGAAAGTCTGAGTTAGAATTCACTCCTCTCTCTGGATAGTGCTATCTGGGGCATGGAAATCACTGCAATCTTTAGCTTGGGAATGGAACAGTAACAAGGGGCCTCTGGAAATCCTTTCTGGTATGTCACTACTGCTCTTCACCCCCTTGTAGCGAAGATGTGGGTGACAGTGACGTGACTGTAGTTGATGGCATATCAATCAGGTCTTCAGAACAGAAATGCTGGCCTTGCTGTTCAGCAAACAGCAAAGAATGTGTTTTGTTTACATGAAGGGAAGGCACTTCCTGCTCTTGTCTGAAACAGCTGAGTTAATTATTAAGTGTGCACAGTACTTGCAAGCTTTGCTGCTTCAACCAGGCTGTTGTCTTGGGGCAGCAGCAGGGGTCAGAAATGGGGTGGCAAATGAGGGAAGATCATTTTGCTCATCCAAGTTCTTCCCAAGAAAAGAAACTCCACCTATATGAGTTGCCAAAATGAAGCATTTCACACAGCAGAGCAGGTAGATATTCAAAATACTTGGTGCGCTTTCTGAGCTATGTGGAGCTTCTTCAAAATTGCTCATCCTCAATCAAGCCTGACTATGCCCAGGAGTTCTGTGAGGCTCCTATGGCCAAGTGTTTAAAGTACTCTTCTGTAATGTTATTTCAGGTCCTAATTATCAGAGGAGGGGTTTGTATCTGGAGCTCAAACACCCCAGGTGAGTGCTCCAAGAATGGGACAGGGTAAATGAGGGGCAACACCACCTGTTCTTCCAGCCATGTCATGGGTGGAGCCCAAGCTGGCAGGTGTGCTCTGAGAAATGTTTGCCAGCTTGAGCTCCTCAAGCAAGATGAACTAGGATCTAGTCTGTGAGCTGTCTACATAGTTCTAGTCCTACTTTAAAATAAGTCCATTTGATTTTACTTTTGTAAATAGCCAGTAAATTTGCACCACTGAGCTGGAGGTCAGAGCCTGGGAAAAGAATTAGGATCTGATTGGTATCACTAAGTCCTGGCAGGACAGCTCTTATGACTGAAATGTCAACCTTGAAGGCTCCACTCTGTTTTGGAAGGACAGGGTTGGAAGAAAAGGTGATGGTGTCACCGTGTATGTCAGAAATGCATGTATTTGTTCTGTGGTTTGAGAGAAAGAAGATAACCAATGAGAATGTATTTGGCTGAAGAAGGTGAAAGATATAGCACTGATATATTGGAATTTTACCCCATGATTAGACTGGTACAGACTATGGGGGGTTTGCTACCTCTGTATCGGGGGGCATTGAACGTGGACCTGGGATCTCTTAAGCACATATTGAGAACTGTCACAGGCTCCTGCCCTAATCTCCATGGCTCCAGTGCCCACATAGCCAGTCTGTGGGCAAACCAGTTGGCACCACATGGCCAAACAGAGCTCTGCAAGTTGGTCCAGGGCACAGAGGCCCCAGTGTTAAATGAAGCCTGGAGATGGAAGCCAGGGGAGAGCTCATGGGAGTGCCAGCCATGAGGCCAGGTGCTCTTCCCATAGCTGGACAGAACCCAATGCTTCTTCTCAGGGCCAGCACACCCAGAGAAGTGGCACACATGCGTCCCACCAGCAGCAAAGTATCCAAGGATGCACTTGTTACTGGTTTGTAGCCAGTTGCTCTGCCTGGGACTAAATCCCCTGGGAAAACTCAGGAAGGCTTGGTTGCTGACAGGGCCCTGTGGACCCAACTGAGCACCAGCTTAATCAATGCAGCTGGTGGACCATACAGCTTGGACCCAACACCACTCTCCGGTACCCATGGGGACCCATGCAGGAATACGCAGGTCAGGTGGGGCTTGGGGAGAGTGGCCCAGTGGGTACTGCAGGTATCCATTGAGGGGAAAACCTGGCAAGGAGCCCCCCTGGTACCACATGTTCCAGCAGGGTGTCCATGGACCCAGAGCATGTCAATGGGGGATTTTAAGTACTGCAAGTTTTGTGAAGGCATGGCAGGATGTGCCTCTCACAGCACACCTGGCCAAGCAGCAGGACAAACAGAACCTGGACCAGAAAGCTGGCCCACCAGGAGCATTGCAAACCTAAAGATGGGTGAGCACCAAGGTACCCTTGCGCACAAGGAAAGTGCTTGATTCAGGAGCATCCTTGCCCTGCCCACAGAATCATCTAAACTGTTTAAGTTGGAATTTCTCTTCTCTTGTAATTTTTGGAGCATATAGGACAGCAGCAAGACCCTCTGCAGTCATCATCCTCACTGGGCCTCAGCACAGGAAGAGAAGGCCCCATCACCACATCTGAACATCACCCAGGCTGATCATAAACACCTGAGCAGAAAGGGGTGGGGAGTAGGGGAGGAGGAGCACCACAGAAGACATGCCAATAGAGTTGCCCTGAACCACTGGTCAGCACCTCCAGAAGTAAAAATGCAGTGTAAAGAGCAAGTTGTGGCAGGTGAATAGACCCAGATGCAATGCAGCTCAAGAGGCAGGTCACACCCATCAGCTGGTATGGTGGTCATGAGCCTGTCACACATATATGTGCATGTGTGTGTAAGTTTATGTAAAAATATGTATATATGTGTATGTATGTATATGTATATGTGTATATGTGTGTATATTTATATGAAACATAAGGAACATATATAAAAGCAGAATATTGGATGCCATAGTTCTCCCTCTTTACCTATGGCAGGTTTGGGTGCTATATCTGAGTTGTATTGGGGTTGATGGTAGGTTTATATAGAGTTTAGATTATGGTTGGTATAGGATGGTTTGGATAGGGATGATCCTACCTTGGGCAAGGGGTTGGATTAGATGACCTCCTGTGGTCCTTCATAGTCCTACTTCTTTATGATTCTATGACTCTATGATTTCATAGAGTCATAGAATCATAGAAGTAGGGTCGGAAGGGGCCTTGTAGATCTTCAAATCCGACCCCCCGCCCATTTATTATAGGCTACCAAGCCAGAAAGAAGAGGTGAATGAGGCACTTTTCAAGGAAGTGACAAAATTATCCAAAAACTGTAATGGAACTGAGGGTAGACTTCAATTTTCCAGACATATGCTGGAAGAACAATATTGCCAAACATAGACAACTGGTTCAATATCCACAAGCAAAGGGTAATTATAAGTGGATCCATATCAGAATGGCAGTAAATTTTGAATGGTCACAGGGGTCTGTCCAGTGCTGTTCATCATGTTTATTAATTATTTGAATGCACAGATTAGGCCTCATCCAGAGTATTGTGTGCAGTTTTGGGTTCCCCATTTTAAGAAGGACATGGAGAAGTTAGAGAGGGTCCAGAGATGGACACCAGAAATGATGAAGGGCTTGGAAAGAGAGGTTGAAGGAAATAGGCATGTTCAGCTTGTGGAAAAGGCACTGAAAAGGGGACATGATAGTAGTCTCCAAATATCTGAAGGGCTGCTGTAAAGTAGAGGGAAAACACATTTTTTTCTCTTGCTGCAGAGAGTAGGATGTGGACCAATGGCTTGAAATTGAACTAAAGTAGGTTGAGACTGAATATCAGGAAAAACTTCTTCACTGTAAGAGCAGTAAGTCTGTGCAATAGACTGGCTAGGGAAGTTGTGGAATCTCTGTTGTTGGATATGTTCAAGAAGAGGTTGCAAAAACACTGGTCAGAGACAGGGCTGGCCCTAGGGAAAATGGTGTCCTGAGCAAACTTCTTTTTTGGTGCCCTTTCTCTGAATTTAAGTATATAGTAGTATTCTTGAAAGTTTCAGAAATAAAGTCCTGGGGGAGCTGCTGGGCTGGATGGGGAGGCTTGCTCCTGGCAGAGCTGCTGCCGTGTGGGAGCAAGGCGGTTGGACTGGAGCAGGCGCCACCCTGCCCACATGTACCCAGCCCTGCTCCTCATGAACAGTAGCTGGAGGCAGGGGGTGCACTGGGCTAGGCTGGGCACTGCTCCTCCTGCTTGGGCTGCGGATCAGCTGGGGCAGGGCTGGGGGAGAGCACTGCTCGGCACACAGTTTGCTCACACACATGTGTGTGGTGCTCCGCTGACCATGGCTCCCTGGGTGGTTGCCCATGTCACCGACCTGTAAGTCCAGTGCTGGTCAGAGTTGAATTAGGAGTACCTGTACCAATGTTCTGTTATGCATATTTTCCATGCTTCTGGGTTTTCCTGGTTGCCATGTAGGGCTGGGAAGGATTTTTCCCCCCTCCTGCTGCTACATGTGTCAAGAGTTTTTATTCTGCCCTCCTCATAAGCATTGTGTGTTGGTTGCAGCCAAGGTTGGGGCTTATGGCTGGTGTGTGCCACCACTCCTGTTGGAACTTAAACCTGGAGCATTTTGGCCAGAAGATCTTGCCCCTCCACTCTGCTTGCCTCTCCATATTTGGGATCAGGAAGCACTTTTACATCCTGATCATATTGGTACAAACTGGGGGGGGAGGGGGGGTTGCATTCCTCTGTAGCAGGAGGCATGGCCCTCTTCCTTGGATCTCTTGAGCATATTTTAACAACCTTTGCAGCAGCAGGGTGTTGACTATTGTGGTCCCCCTGCTTTACGTGTGTGTTATGTCATGTGGTTGTATTAGAGTTATTTGTGTAGTTTTGCTAATAGGTTAGACAACGTATTTGTATAGGGTGGTTTAGATAGTGATGACCCTGCCTCAGGCAGGGGGTTGGACTACATGACCTCTGGAGGTCCCTTCCAGCCCTGCTTCTCTATGATTCTATAGCCAAGGACTTCCATTAAAGGTTTCTGACTGTCTCATAAAAGTGCACAATAATAGAGGCATCTGGGAAAGAAGCCTGTGACAGTAAAGTTTGTAAACCACTTTGGGATGAAAGGCATGCTAGCGAGATTAGATATCTAATCAATCTAAACTTCTATACTGAGAACATCACCCACAACTCTGAAGACTTTGTAAGTTAAAAGTGTAACAAGTGTCTCAGTAGATCTCTACTTGTCTCCCTCCCTGCACCTATACAAGATTTTTTTTTAAAATGTATTTATTTCTCTATTATGATGAATTTTGAATACACATATGATGTTGAGTCAGTTCCTTAGCTCAGGTAGATTAGCATAGCTTCACCGAATTCATCCAGCCTACAAATCTAGCCCTTCATTTAGCACTATTGTTATTAAGTCTTTTATGTGAGAATAACTTTTGAGACAGGGGTGACCTTTTCCCTTTGGTAGCTTTGTTGCCCAAGCATATTGTATGGCAACATTTCTCTGATTATTCCAACTAAAGTCAAGTTTTTTGTGCAGCCTTACAGCTGTGTCCTTTCTCACTCAGTACAAAATACATCTGCATGATTTTAATTTTTGGAGCCAATATCGGCTTTATCAGACAAAGTTATATGGGCTGGAGTTTTTTTCGGTTTATGTAACGTTTCTGACATTTAAGGATAGCCATAATATCAGTTTTGGAGGAATGTGAGGCAGAACCGCAATGACTGGAAGTGGAGTGTGATAGTAATAAGGAAAAGGCCTGGAACCAAACAAGATACCGTAGCTGAATAGATAGCGTAATAGGATACCTAAATGTTCTCTAATGGGATGCGGAATTCATGTGGGAGAAGAGCTGATAACTCCTGAGTGGTGGAGCCACAGCTGACTTGTTAATGGTAGAATAAACAAAAAAAAAGTTTTAGTATGTGTAATTCAGAGCTAAAGAAACCCAACTGGGGATTGTATTCATTTATGACCACAATTTTGGAGTTCTCAGAGGCCACAAAAACTGCTAGCTTTTATTCCCATGAGCAGTTTTAAGCATGTGCGTAGGCTCATTTTGTTTATCAGGTCCATGGGTATTTGCAGGCTGGGGCTATATACGTTTTGATGTCCCTGTTGCAACAACTGACTTGCAACAGGGAGGAAAATGTTCTCTTTTGATTTTATTGCATTCAGGGAAGCAGGACCTTATATACATATTCCTTGTATAGAAAAAGATATAAATGCCATCCCTTAATAGAAACAGCTTGAAAGACTCTACATATTGTTCAACTGCTCTGGTTAAAAGTTCCTTCCTAGCTTCAAGATACTGTATTATCTTGCCACTGATTGTATAATTGTATTGTCCCCTGGGTCTCATTCATTCTTTCTTTCTCATATTTCTGTCTTCAATCTATCCCCCTTCTATTCCCTTCCTAAGGGCCCTGTTCTGAAAATACTCATAATAACTGTCACTTAGAGTAGATGATGAGACTTCTAAAGGCTGTAAGCATGACCGGCCCAGTCAAGTTACTTACTTTGACATGTGGTTAACTCAAGCAATACTCACTCTTAACATTATGTCCGTGCTGATTGAGGGCATAGACCTGGTAATGTTTGCAGAACCAGTCCACATCCTGTGAGCACTTCAGCTTGCATATAATGTTTATCATGCGAGCAGTCAAACTGGCTTCAAAAGGACTGCTCGCATGGGTAAAGTTATATGTGTCAGCAAGTGACTGGAGGATTGGAGCCTTTGGCTGAAAATCCATCGGTCTGGGGACGTCCACCTTAATCTAAATTCTGAAGTACCACATGTATATGGCAGTACATATGACTTATTTATATATCAGGGAGATGACACAAAGATTGGCAGACTAGAATTTGAAGGATGACTTGATTATCAGATATGTAAGTCCCTTCAAAGGCAGCAAATACTGGTTCTATAATCTAGCAAGAGCAAGGCATATATATCAAGAGCCAGATAAATTCAAAGGAGAATTAAAGCATGGTTTTTAACAGTGAATGTTAATAAGCATTGGAACGAACTACAAAAGGAAGTGGTCAATTAGTCTTCGGAACAAAATTAGAAGGCTTTCTGGAAAATCTGCTTTACCCAGATACAGGCTACTGTGCTCAGTAGAGGGGTGACTGGGTGAATGTTAATGGCTTGTAACATACAGGAGGGCAGACTAAATGATCTAACAGCAGTCCCTTCTGGCTTTAAACATTATGAATCTATGTTCTTATAACTTATGTAAAATTATGACCTCAAGTTGTGATGTTGTTTCTCTTATAGTTTCCACAAAGCTCCTAAATAAATCACCTTGACTTTAACATGATAACTGTAATGGCACATCAGCACATGATCAACTCATTTCTTGCACAGAATAAGAAGTTATTCTAAAAGAGCTGTTTTGTGCAGCTGTACAAAAGGCAGTTACGTGGTTATAACGCTAAGGCGTTCCAACAGAGAAAGGAAAGTCTGGGTTGCATATTAGATCCCAGGCTGTGTCACTTCTGTAGCTTTTAAAGGGTATGTCCATGTAGTGTTTAATTTCCCCACCCCATATCAGCCCTACCTCAAATGATAGAAAGCTTTAGACTGGCAATAATTTACCACAAATACTATGAAGAAAAAAGGGTCTAATATGCAGAATGCAGAAGAACTGCATATTCTCAAAATAGAAAGCAGAGCTAAAACATACCTAGAAGCTTAATATTATATACTTTTCAAAACTGCTCTTGGGGTCAGGAATAATCCATCATGCACTTTCTTTGCTTATTTTAAATGATTGATTTTGCTATTTGGTTTATCAGCAATACTGCATTTCTGAGGCTACATGTCTCAGGAGACATTCTTTGCAGTAGTCTGTCCTTGGAAAGTTGAGTGGGGAAGAAAGGACTGCAAATATAACCAGAGGGGAAGATATTTGAGGCCCCTATTCAGTAAAGCATGTGCTTAACTTTGAACATGCATAAATCCATCAGTAGTCCATCTATGCTGTTGCTTAACCATGTACCCAAAATTACCACCTGCCTAAGTGCTTGGCTGACTAAGTACTTAAAGTTCATAAGTGCCTAGGTAACCAAAAGTTGTCCAGGGTGCGGGTCCACCTTTATCATTTGGTTGTTCTAGGACTTATCACAGCAAATGGATTTGAAAAAACTGGTGGAGGGAGACAAGGAATGAGAGTGCTCTTTTAAGAGAAAACAGTTGCTATTGGAACTTTTTATGGGTTTAAAGAAATTCATTACGGGTTAAACCTGACACGGTGGAAATGAATGAGAGTTGTGCTGCTGATTTCAATGACTTGGCTGTGAGTGAAGAATGAAGTAGCTTTTGATTGTTTAAGCAGTGAATTGATGAGACTTTAGTTGTTGCTGAAGTGGCAAGAGTTGTTGACTCACTTTGTATGATGCTTCTGCCATCCCTTCTCCCCACACACCTATCTATAATGTCATTACCTAAAATAAGAAAAAGAAAGTTCAGCTTTTTCTGTTGAAATTATTACTTCTAAATCTGTGTTAACATAATCTCACAGTTGACTGAGCACTGCCCTCTGACCTTTAATTCCTTGGGGACAAACTCAGGTTTAATTGACAGTTGTGTCTGTGAGCTCTGCTGAAGGGAGATTAGCAATGGCTTAGCTAATTAGTATTTAAATGTTCACTAATGTTGCAATGGGTTTGTCAATTACAATCTGATTAAAAATTGACTCAAAGTTTTCACAATTTAGGAAAAAGAAAAGATGTCAGAATTGATTCAATTTCTCAGAAGAATTACAGAAAGAATCAAATCTGCTATTATGATCTACTCAGTCATATTACCATACAAGGAAAATATTTGGAATTGTAAATAGCCCATATGGTTCCCCATATGCAAATTCAGTGGCACCACACTAACAACAGTGGGCCATTTGTGGAATCACAAGACCTTAACAAGATTGTAATTTTTAACACTGTAACTAGTTGTAAAATTTTTCTACATCCTCAGTAAGATAATGATAGGTTGAAATATGTAGAAAAAATTCAGTGTTTGATCAGATAAAAATGCATTTACAATCTGGGATGTAAATCTCTCTCTTTTTCCTAGTGTCACAAATGTGATGCCTGCCACGTAGCAGTTTTTAAAGAAGTTTTGTCTCAAACTCACTTCTGAGTTTCTTCCGTG
Organism: Gavialis gangeticus; assembly: GCF_001723915.1. Taxonomy (NCBI): domain Eukaryota; kingdom Metazoa; phylum Chordata; order Crocodylia; family Gavialidae; genus Gavialis; species Gavialis gangeticus. The sequence goes on along the minus strand of NW_017729006.1, from coordinate 27,689,300 downwards.
AATGGTAAGGCAGCTTCTGGCTGTGGAAAATTGGTGGTGCTCAAAACAGGTGCAGCTTGGTTTGTATTTAAACTCTCCTGATTTGGCGGGCAGAGGGAAGTAACATAACTGACCCCCTTCATCCACTTTCCACTAATGTGCTTTAAGTACACATCACAGCTAAGAACATATACCGTGGACTGAATTGTAAAACCTGGGTACCTAAAGTCCATCTCCTAATCCATGTATGGTTTCTAAATAAAATAGACCTGATCTTCAAAGACATTGGGTATTGCAACTCCTCCCAGCCTTAGTAAAAACTACAGGTACATGAGTGCATTGCATTTCTAAAAATTGGAAACGTAAATAAAGAATTGAATATAGATTTAGACAACGAAGACTGAAAATGTTGCTTTGTGGCCAGTGTGATCAAAACATACTGAAGTGAGCAAGATCCTAAGTTCTATGGACGTTTAATGAAAGGTTCCTATGGATTTCTGTGCAAATATGTGATTTTTTTTCAGTTTAGCGGTAGAACCAAAAAATCAAACTTTGTGTTGAGCCAAAATAAAAGAAAAAAGTGTTTTTTCTGCTAACATGAAAAATCTGGGGAAGATACTTAGTATGAGTCAAAGATCTGGGAGATTGTTTTACTTTCTTTGTGCTTTTTAAAATTAAATGCAGGTAATATTCAAAAGAAAAAGTATTTTCTAAATGAAAAATGCAAATATTTCACTTTGAAAATGGTGCAGTGAAATCAAGTTCTTTGAATTTTCTTTTTTAGCCAAAACAATTCAGTGATTTCAGTATAACTCTTTGAATTGTCTTTGCCTACTTTAATATAGGCTGAAGTAAAAGTAAACAGAATTTTTTTTCCCAAGACTTTTGCATGTGTTGCTCTATAGGTTATATTGGCAATGCTTCTACTTTGCTGGCCAATTCTCACTTCATTACACAAGTAAACCAATTATTCCTGAGGACCATAATAACAACTAGTAAACAAAATGAATAGAGAAAAGTGCATTTTATTAAGATGCTGTCTTCAGTTAGTAAAGATCTGACAAGGGATCAGAACAAAAATGTTTTGAATCATTCTCTGTCCTACCTGGGAGCAGATCAGAAATTTATACCAGATAGTAATTGTGTTACTCACTCTGGAGCAGTTATTTGCATGAATAACCCCATGCACTGAGAAATCAGTGGAACTATTAGTGAGACTAACTGCTCATGTGGGGATCACAATATGACCCAAATAGATTTGAGGTCATCTATGCCAATGACTGAAAGTCACATTTTTCTCCAATCCAAAGGGGCTGTCCTTTTTTCTATAAATTATACAAATAGCTATAGTGTAGAGAGAGAGTGTGTGTGTGCGCGCACGCGCATTTGCACATGCCCTCACACATGTGTGCGTGTGTGCCCTCTAGTGGATAGAAATGGAGTTTCTCCACTAGGCATCTCTAAAAGGAATGCTTCTTTAGCTCAAACTGTAGAAGGCTTGTTGGAAAAAAGAGGCTTTGAATTTATGAGAAGCTATTTCCATTAATCATGGATTTGTTTTATTTCTGTACAATGATTTCTTATGCAGTCTGAATCCACAAAGGCAGGCAACCTTTCCCCTTTTCTTACCTGGGCAACATCCCTCCTTCTCTCTCCCTTTCACACCACATTTCCTTCCCTACCACTTCTCTATGGGTAGTATCTTTCAGGCTCATTCACCATAGGATCCTCCCCACCCCTGCTGGGTTGTATCAGTGGAGGGAATATCAGCACACAGAAAATGGAGGAATGGGTAGAGATAATCCTACAACCCTTGGATTGGATTTGGAGACTTTTTATCCAGCCGCTGAATTTGTGGAGAAGTTAGTTACAGGTCTCACAACATTTCTCTAGGTATGAAAACTGCCAATAAAGTTGTAAGAGAAATGATTTGGTGCTGAGTGCAAGCTAATGAATTCCATATTCAAAAGATCTGCTGCAGAAGGAAGTTAAAATCAACCAAAATTCAGAAACAAAATCATTTCCAAGACATCTGGGATTCTCCATAATTGGAAAGCATCGGTGCTGGTGTTGCAAAATTAATGCATAAGTTGTTTAAAGACATTAAACAACTTTAAATTCTATAGATCTGCTGCAAAGGCAAGATCCTGATTTGGTGAAATATAACAAAAGGAAATGTCTGTTTAGGATTCTTCTGACTACATTGAATGTGTTTCCTCACTTATGAGACAGACTGAGTGTTTGTTCTTAGCCCATAGCAAGAGACAGTGCAACTACAGGCCTAATCTATGGAGGAAATTATGATCCTTAGGCTAGGTACAGACATACAAAAAGTGTGAGGATGGAATCGATTTAAGTTGCGCAGTTTTCTGTAAGCAGCATAGTTTTTATCAGTAGCAAACAGAACACACATTCCCCTCCAGGTGGGATTGGGGGGCACTAGTGGATCCATGATGGAGGGGTTGGCAGGTCCAGAGGGGTTTTGGCGGGATCGGGGTTAGGCAGCTGGCAGGTCCATGGGGAGAAGAATTAATGGGTCTTTGGAGGGGGTGAGGAGGTCGGAGGCCTAAAAATGGTCCAGTCAACTTGGGAGGGAGGGTTAGGGAAAGCCCAGCTCTGGGGCTAGAGTGAACAGCTGGGCTTCCCCAGCCCTGGGGCTGTGCTTCCATGCGCACGTTCAGTTAGATCAGGCATGGGTTAGCCCAATCTGTGTAGTGCACCTCGTTAGGTGAACTAAGGTAGTTTGGGCTGGTCATTTTTTGCCCAGTCTAAACTGTGTGTACAGTTTGACACTAATATCAGCCTAACCCCAGTTAGGTCAATCTAAGTAGTGTCTGCAGTACCTTATGTATATTAGTAATAGGCTACTTTGATCAGGTGTGCAGTCAAGGGTTCACCCATTCTTATTCACTCATTCTCTGCCCCCTCTCACAGAAGGCGGATTATCAGCCCCATGAGGACTGCTCCTTCCACTACGGTATGGCCTGCAGTGTGGTAACCTCTGCTGAAGGTAAGGGGGACCTCTTATATCCCCTTATTACCCTGCACAGATGGGAAGGTAAATCATGAATGATAGTGGAACAACTATAAGGTCACTTAGGATTGCACACTTTCCTGGAAGCCTGGTCCAAAGAACATTTGTATGAAAAGCGCTCATTGATTTAAATAGGCTTTCAATTAGATGCTGAATGAAGCAGCTCCCTGTGCAACCCTAGGTTTAACATGACACCTGGAAAATTTCAGCCAGAAAACTGAAAATTAAAAGTGACTGATAACACCTTTTGGATGCAAAAGCAGAGGTAACCTCAATTCTTAATGGCTACTATGTGTTCCCCCTATAATACTTTGTGTGTGCGTATATGTACATGCAGAATTCAAACTACTAAATGAAGATAATATCAGCTTGTTGAAGCCTTACAGCATGGGGATAAAGGCTCTTCTAGGCTGCCATTATTTTAGATAAATTCACAGAGATTTTCTGCTTCACTGAAAGCACAAGACAACTCCCTCTTGCTCAGCATTTTGCACAGCCAAGTGTTAAATCACTTCATATCAGAGCTGAACCCCAGCCTCATCACTGTTAATCTTTCTGACTGGTTAAGCCTTTGCTTTCTGTCAGAAGATCTAAAACCTGAGTGTCAACAATCAGCACATCAAGACATCTTGTCTAGAAAGAAATACCTCTTTCTATCCCTGGAGAGAGCACAAATTTAAAAAAAAATGCTCTTCTCTGCTCTTCCCGGGCTACTGTCTTCTAGGAAACCCAGGCAATTGTTGTATTACTATAAATGGCACACCAAGTGGAACCAAAAACTGTACTGATACAATCCTTGAAATGTTCCCATTGCTAAAGCAGGCACAGCATATGCTGAGAAATTCATTTGTTTTCTTAGGCATATATGTCCATGTTCAGGGACTCCAGTTTCCTTCTTTGAGGCATGAGGAAGGGAGAAAAGACTGAAGAAAAATTTCTGTTTCATTGTCTTCAACGGAGCTACAACACTCTGTTCCAGGGTATTTGGGACTTTGAGCTCCAGCTTCTAAAAAGCCAAATCCTGGTCCATATGCCTAATTCAAGAGAATGGGCTCATTTGTAAGGATTGGGATCTCTTTCCTAGACTGCAGAGCTACCCTATGGCTGCAACTGTACCTCAAGGTTGCAACAGTCTCCACAGCCACAGCATTTCTGGTCCATAGCCAGTGTATGTGCCCCATTACACCTCCCTGGCCTCTGATCTTGCACTGACTTCTTTTCAGGCTATTCCTAAAAGTTGCCTTAGTGGAGACGCAGATGGAGTCATAAAGAACATAGTTTTGTGGCCTGTAAATTAGGTGAATTCCTGTATCTGGTTACCCACATCTTGCTTCCCAGAAATATTGTATAATGAGGTAAAATCAGACACTTTCTTCTAACACCGAATGTGATTTCTACAAATAGTTGTACTGGTTGTCAGATAACGTGTGAGATCAATTTTCTGTGTGTGAATTGTTTGTGGGACTGTTCACTATGTGGTCTGATTGGTCATCTAACTTACATGGTGTAATTTCTTTTCCCTGCCTGGATGATGGAAAGACTTCTTTGAAAAAAATAAGCAAAACAGCCTGGATGGCAGAAAAATGAACGGTGAATACCCTGTACGCATAAATGGCCTGGGTGAGTGATGAGCATTCATGTGAGCAGTCACAAGTGGCAAAGAAAGGTGGGATCTTAACAAGAACAGCCATTCAAAATGCAACCAAATATGTAAAAATCCCATATTTACAGCAATTTGCCAGCTCAGCCAAATGCATAGGGCTTGTAGAAAGAAAACCTCAGCAATCAACAATAAAATGTTCTTCTGGGGCTGCTCTTGGAAAGCAAGGTTGTAAGAGAATTATCTGACAGCCACTATATTGTTGACAGGGTTTGCTTGTACAATGCACAGACTTGCTGACTATGTACCCACACATCCTATTCTCACCTTACTCCTTCCAGTTCAGGGTCACAAGGATCGGACTACCATGCAACTCAGTGCATAGACTACTATTCTCTCTTTCATTGTGCCCTTACTTTCCACCCATGCCACAAAACCACAGGAGACTTTCAACAGATGTGCGGTTATATGGAAAGCTTCCACCTGAACATGGAATGGAGTGCTTTTGGGTAATACTGGAATATTCGACTGGGTTTTAACACATGGCAGATTTTCTGTATATAAATTAATGTGGTTTTTGGTTAGTGCCTCACCAGTGACCTTATTTAACTCTCATTGGCTGATAATTGCCAAAGGATTAACATTCATTATAGTTAGGATTGAACACAGAAATGGGTAGATGGTGACAATAATAACAGCAACAGCTAATCAGCCAGTGGGTTGTGCCTAAGAAACAGAAGGGTAAAAAAATGAATGTAGTACGCTACCTCATGGTGTCCGACACCATCCATTGGTCCCGCGACATCTATGTGGAGCACATCACGGGCCACCGCCAGTACACCGACCCCACCAGACGAGCAGCCGCTTGACCGGACCCAGAGGGCACTGCCGCCTGAACCGCTCCCCCGCTTTGCTTCGCTTCGACAGGATTCTTCCCCCATGGACAACCCTGCTCCACCCAAAGAGGACCCCCGCGATCGGACTTTATGGACCGAGATGCTTTCCCCGAGCCACTTTTTCCACCATTGCGGAGCATTGTAATGCGTTTGTGTGTATCTATCTCCTTTCTCTCTCAGCGTCGGGAACCCCCTCCCCCCCCTTCCCCCTTCCCACATTCCCCCGAGCACCGCCAGGAGTGACCAGGAATAACGGTCACAAGC
>NW_017729006.1:27667559-27678527 GCF_001723915.1 Gavialis gangeticus | reverse complement strand
CCTCTATTGTTAGTCCCTCGCTCGGGCGCTTTGTATTTCCATATCAGCTTTGTCATCTTTTTTCTGGATTCCCAATCCAAAACATCTACTAATAAAAGTCAGTCTCCAAATCATTGGCTGCAGAAGAAAATAATGTGAAGACTGCACTATGTGTAAGGGTTGGGGTAAGATCAAAGCTATGGTCCAGTACGGAGAGCCCAAGCCAGGCTCAAAGCTGTGCTCTGTTGCACACTTCCTCTGTGATCTTGGGCAAGTCACTTAGTTCCTGTGTACCTCAGATTTCCATATGGAAAATGGAATTCACAGATTCGTTTTAAGCATAAAAACCTTAGAGGCAGGAAAGCACTCATGGAGGCAATATAGGAATTTTAATCGATGTGATGGGAGTGGTTATTTATGGGCCCTCTGAGTATCTGTTAGTACCATCCTGCTAGTGAAGGAGAATGCTGTTGGAAGTGGAAAGAGTTTGGCTTCTAGTGCTTCTTGTTGTTCTTTGTTGAATGTTCACACCCACCACAACAGTTATTCTGATAGGCATTGTTTGAGCATGGGCTGCTGGTTTTAGGAGAACTTGACAAGGTGGGGAAATCTACAGGTAAAATTAGACCACCCTGGAAATACTAATGTAATGTATAACTTCTGCCCTCATTTTGGAATAGGAACTTCTTTTTCCACTTTATCTTATGACATTTTAGAAGTAGTAAAAAATAAATTATGTGTATGTCCACGTGGGGATCTATATTGGGTAGTTATGTCAGTGAAATTCCCCATGTGGACAAGCCCTTCAATACTTGCTTATTTGCAGTCCTATTAGAAGCCCTGTATGAGTGAGTGAGTGATGCATCATTTTTTTCATTTCATTGTATATGTTGATTTACTGTGGGCCAAACCCTGCCTTCGTTTGTGCTGATGAAACGCACAGTATTTCCATTAACCTTTCTGGAATTGGTCCAGATTTCTACTGGGATAAATAAAAGCAGAATTAGGCCCTAAATGACTACAGGAAATCTTTTTATACATGTAACATTTCATGTAATGTGTATTTCCAGAATCAGAACTCAGATGCCCTAAGTGAGAATTACATCCCTAGCTGTTGGCTAACAAGTGTCCTACTGCCATGCGTAGAGAACTTTGTTACAAGTTGGGACCCAGTCCTGAAAGCCTTATTTCACATGGTGCTCCCTGGTCACCAGTGACATGGTTCATAGGATCAGGCTCTTGACTAATGACTGTGACTGAGGGTAAGCACCTGTTTCTCCTCCCTTTATCCATATAGACTATTGAAATTGTGAGCTCTTTGGGGCAAGGACTGACTCTCACCAAATGTCTGCACAGCACTTAATGCAGTGGGGCCCTGATCTTGGTTAAGACCGGTAGGCAATACCATAATACAAATAGTACTGTTGTAACTCATTAGGCAGAAAAGATAAGTGCCACTTAAGAGAACCACTGACAGAGGACCACGCAGCTCTGCAACCATGAGCGGAGAGAGAGAAGGAGAGAGGGGTGCTTGCCCCTTCTGCCACCAGACCGCCACACAATGCTTTGAGAATAAAAGCTTGATGGCATAATGTTGGTGGTGATGACAAGGGTAATAATACTCATCGTAATAAGGACAAGCAGGGATTCCATTTCCATTATAGGAATCAATCGATGCATTTTTTTTTAAATAAAAAAAAGAAAGTTCCACAAGGGCCAAGAATTAAAACTCCAAAAAGGCAGTTAAAAAGGTCCCTGGAAGCAGCCTGGAATTTTAAAATCTAATCTGTAATTTTAAAAATGAAAACTAATGTGATTTGTGTACAATACATTTCCATTAAAACTAGGATACCACTCAGTCATTTCATCTCCGGGTAGTCAAGATTAAAAGTACAGATGCTTTTTTTTCCCTCCCTCCAAGGAATATGTGTTTTCAACAAAACAGATGTAGCTTTTGGCATATTAGAGGCTTTTCTTTTGGGCAGAGCAGAAAAGACACTCATTCAGCCCAAGGTTATTTATTTATTTATTTATTTTAATACTCCTAGAGCTTTGTGCTTTAGGATGGTCCTGCTTTGAGCAGGGGGTTGAACTAGATGTGACCTCCTGAGGTCCCTTCCAACCATCTTTTTTCGATGATTCGATGATTGTATGATGCTTGAATGCAGCACTTCTGAAAGGTGCTGGCCTCAAAGTCAAACTGCTGCATGTTCCCTGCTCCTCCAGTGAAGGAAGTACAGCAAGGGCTGCCACAGTGCAAAGGGTCCTCATCACACTCCATCAGAGAGCTGGGAAGACTTCCTCTATCAATGAGAAAGTAGCTCTTTCTCCAGGGTAATTTAGCTGTAGTTCCCTATGCTGAAACTGCCAACAGAGCTGCTTGTGATTGGGGATGGCCTTACTTCAAACCCAGACAGGCAAGGAAAAGGTTAAAAACTTGCACTGAAGATAAGAGAAAGGATTGCCCCCCACCCCTTGGCAACTGCTAGGACTTTTAATCACCGAGGAATAGTCCTCTAGAAAGGGCTTAAACTTTGGGAAATAGAAAGAAGGCTGATTGGTATTTAGACCAAAAGCAGAATTTCTCCTCTTCTTGTTCAGGAAGGCAACATGTCTACAATGCTGAAATAAAGCACTGAGGAAGGACATTTGCCTGGAGGAGCTGTCCTGTGCTAGGGTTGAAACTATGAGCAAGGACCCTTTCATACTAGGATTTAGTTGAAGTAAGTTTATGTGGAACACTTACTTTAGACCATGTATGTATAAGAAGACTTGGAGGTTGCAAATTAAGTTTATTTTCATGACAAACTGTCTTCCCTTCATTGTATTCAGCCAGATTTGCTTTCTTCATTTGGTGGCCCAGACTTCAGTTGTGTACATAGCAAAATATGCCTCTTTCTTCTGGGCGGTGGAGCCAAAATTGTGGACTGTCACATTTTCACATGCACACTCTAAAATTGTGATCTCCAAGCTGGTCTCTCAAGTCTGTACACAGAAAACTGTGTTTAGTGGAATTAATTAATAACCACTGATTTATCTTTTTCTCACTTTCTCTCTTTAATCCATTGAGCCAATCCAATTGTGGCAGGAGGAAGCACCAAGTGGGAAGCAGATTGGAACAGAGAAATCAGGAAAATTATCCTATCATCAGATATGGCATTAAAATAATTAACCACCCCTTTCCCCATTATTATAGCTAAGACATGAAGTCAGAGATAAGGAGGCCCATAGTACATACAGCAGTACATACAGCACTGGAAGGGTTAAAAAGGCTATACAGTAGAAAGTACTAGTGTGGGAGAGAAAGCAATGAAGAGAAGAGAAAGTTAAGAGTAAATAAGAGCAATTTAGAAACAGAATAAATTGAGAGCAAAGTGGAGGAAAGTGATGATACCCTAGGAGGAGAGAGTAGGAATTTAGCTATGGAAAAGGAGGAAAAGAGATATTGCCAGCTTTGCCATCTTTGTCAGCTCCTGATGTGATGACAAGGACTCAACTGCTGAAATATCCATTTTTTTCTCTGTCAAGTATTTTCTTCGGCCTCTCGCTTGACATCTGTAGTTGTGTCTCCTTGGGTGTAACATCGAGAGGCTGGGTGCCAGTGAGGAAGCTCCTGCATGACTTAGGACATTTGTGTGCTGGAAGATGGTCATACAGCAGGTGTCTCACATCTTCAGTTTGTCTTGATCATTTTATCTTACTAGCATACAGAGTTTAAATAGGCCTGTATGCAGAAGGTAAACCTTCTCAGAAACAATGGAGAGAGGGATTGGAGAGAGAGGTTGGTTAGTGGGCCTTTCTATGCCCTGTGTATAGTCTCACACTTAAACCTCAGAAGTCTATATTGCTTTCTAAGTTAGCTTGCAGGAAAAAGATCTAAGTACTTTAAACAAAAAAATTAAGACTGTGATGTCAAGAGGTGTCCAAAGCACATCAAATTTCAGTGGGAAAATCTCATGCTGTGGTGTTTTCTGAAAACCTCTTGAGCCATTCAAGAATATGGTTTTGCAACACCCATCATACCAAACTTTCGGCATCGATTATATTTCCATCTCCATACTGGCTAAGCTCGATGAGACTGTGCCTTAATGCATAGCAATGGCATGTCAACGATAGTCTTACAACTCACATCTTGAGTGCAATGCTAAATCTCCTGTCATGCGTGGAATGTAATTACCATTAAGGCTGAAAAATGAGGGAGAGGAACAGTAGTGGCAGTTTTTCTCAAGTTTACATAAACACTGGCTATAAGAAGAAGGCAGGAACATTAGAATCAAAGAGCCCCTGTCACATCAGCGCTTTAAATCTCTAAGCGGCTTCTTGAAAATCATCTGGCCTCGGTGAACACAAACAACCGATAAAAGCCTCAGCAAAGGTCTGCTGTTATCTGCTAATTTCAGGGCAGTCTTGCCCGCAGCCACTGTCCCTAGGAAAGTAGCGATTTTGGCACATTTTTTTCCCTTAACAGTTAGAGTTTAAAGAAATGATTATAAAAGAGGCAGGCATTGCTTCCTAGGTGTTTGAAAAGCAAGTCAGAAATAAATGAGGCCTCTTTAAGGAAACATCTCCAGGACTTTGTGGCCCCAAGAAATTGCTTTTTTAAAGGCTTATTTAAAGACTTGGAACATATGAAATGCCACCACTCCTCTTGTTTGTCCTATTAATGGTATCCTCCTAAGCAGATTACAGAGGAGCATTTGTGACCAAAAAAGTTACAAAATTTTGGAAATGCATGTTTCCTCGCTGGGTAAGAGATTATCTATCAACAGCTTAACTTAGGTGACAAATAATTTTTCTGTAGGAATGAGGGTGACTCTGAGGTGCAAGGGTTTTCATGAGCCACCTGTGTGCACATGGGGTCTCCTTTCATTGTTTCTGCCCTTCCAGCTCTAGTCTCATGCCCACTCTAGTCCCATATTACCCCTCCTGCTGTGCTGACAGGAGTAGAAAGTTCAGGCTAGCCGTTTTCTGCTGCCTTGTCCTTCTAACTCCTTGGCAGCCCATCAGGTGCATGATCACAAAAGCAAGACATCTAGGTTTTCCTGAGTTTCTGACTCCTGGGCTGCCTTGACAGCCAAGAGCCAAGCAGCTGTTCCATGAAAAAAACTTCCAAGATAAATTTTCTTTCCCCCGTGACTCTATCCTGCCTGCCTCCAGAATGGTTTCATCGATCATTCCCAAAAGAAGGAATGAGGAGAACATGCTGCCTAGCCTCTAGAAACTGCTTTGGAAATGGGAGACTGGTAGAATAGCACATACTGATTTGGAGACTAGTTTAAAAATTAATTTTAAGAAACTGTTCCATTAAGGCCAGTTAGGATGAAAGGGTTTGAAATGAATAACAGTATTTGTAGTATAGACCAGGCCTTCTGCTGTCAGCCAATAGCTTTTGCCTGATGAGCTTCATGGTAGCATTAGAGAGGAAGAAGGGAGAGATTATATGGCATTTGCTACTGTCAGAAGCACTGTGAAGGTTGTAAAGTATTGAACGTGTGATTGGCGTGCTTGGTTGTAATAGGAAAGTTGATGAGACTTTGGGGATAGCAAAAGAGGCCTGCAGGGGAAGGGATTCAAGAGCAAAGAGGAAAATGGGGCCTATTAGGTGATGAAGAATGACTTAGTAGCCAAAATACAGGCTGGGATATGGATGATCAAACTTTATTTCAGATTCTCGGTGTAATCTTGGAAAAGGCATTAAGTTTCTTTGTGCCTCACTGAGCTTCAGCAAAATAGGAGAACAATAATTAATTTTTCCCATCCTTGACCTGTCATGTCTGTTTCATCTGTAAGATCTTCTGTGTGTTTGTCAACCCTACTGGTCTCTGGTCCTTGCCCTCTGTTTCACCCGTTGATTCTCTCCATCCCAGCTACCCCTCTCCAGCATGTACTGGGTGTACCATAGTGTTGTTTTAGGGGTGTGGGGTGCCGCGTCTGTAAGCAGAGACATTCTTCTCTGAAATTCTGGAAGCTCTTTAGGAAGGGATGGCAAGTTAGTGGTCTTCCTCCCCATGTCAGAAAGCAATGCAAGTAGCCATTCCTGTGACTGCTGTTTCAAGTATAAAAATGGGGATGGTCCTTTTGGATTAAAGTAGCCTCTACTAAGTTTCTTAACCCACTTGGGCAAGGTCAACCACTCAGGAAACAGGAAACTACATCCAGGAGTATATCTAGTTAGTTCTCAATGATATATTTTTTTTTAAATCACTATATTCTTATTCAGTTTTCTACAGATTTTGATATATTTTTTAAAAAGTTTCTTCCATGTTCCAAAATCTTCTACGCCCACCATTTTTTATTACAGAATTTTTTCTCATTGGTATATTTTTCAGCCTTTAATTTCTGGCCTGATTGGAAACAATAAGCAACAAGTGTCCTGGAAAAGGAACTGTTTTTCTCAAGATTTCCAGCCCTCCTTTGCTGAGTTGGGTGTTTCGTATAACGCAGCAAAGTCCTGTATAATCTCAGGGGTTTTATTCCTTTATCTGACCTGGATCTATAGACCTCACTAATGTGCAGAAGCTCTCTTTATACTGCAAGGGAAAAATACTCATGACCGGTACTTTTCTGGAATAGTCATGAATAATTTTTCATGTTCTAGGATCAGAAAAATAGGGCTGGAAGGGACCTCAGATGGTCATCTAGTCCAAAACCTTGCACAGAACAGGATTTGAACCATCCCAGTCAAGTCTCTGTCTAATTTGCTCTTAAAACCGTTCAGGGATAGAGATTCCTCAACCTCTCTGGGTAGCCTGTTTCAAAGCTTAACCACCCTCATAGGAAGAAAGTTCTTCCTAATATAGAATATTATAGAATAGTCTACTAAATCCTTCTTCCTGTATATGTTTTTTGCGTGTGTCTTTACTCATGTGAATAGTCTAAGTTCAGTGTAAAGTTCCCATCTGTCAAGTTGCTCACATGTGTAAAAACTGACAGAAGACATTACCCTAGGTCCCAAATACAGAAAGACTGTTCCCAGTCCTATAAATGGTTTAGGTATTTGTGTTTTATTGTGGTGGGGATCAATACGAACACCTTCTGCTCTTTCCTGTTATCTGTCTTCAGACCAAGTTTCATCTGCACTTAACCCTGCAAGGAAAATATGGGTTCCTGATGCCATCCATTAAATTGCTATTAATGATTTAGTTGGAATAAATGTATTAATGTAGAATTGCAGCACTCAAGTGGCGTAACACCCACCCCAAGAGGCAAGTATTTTTCAATACAAGTGAGACAAATCCTGGATACTTTAAAAATGGTGAGAATGTTCCTGAGTGTCCAACCCTTTTTGCAGTGTCACACAGCTAAGCAGGACTTTTATCAAACCATCCTGGCGATAAAAGCCTGGGATTGTGGAAAATCAAATGAAAAAACTAAAACCTGGAGAAGATGGCAACTGCTAATGAAGCCTAATGTATAATATGCTGCTTGGTAGTTTTACTCAAGCTCTGTATGTGGCTGCAATAAAGAAACATGACCAGTGCCTCCTGGTAACAGTTCATGTTCTTATCAGGGGCCTCATTTATTCATGATGAGCTTTCTCAAATGAAAGGTTGGCAGCAGGGAGAAAAACAGAAGCCAAGTTGGAAAATCAAAAATCCCTCAGAGTATTCATCCTCCACAGAACTCGTTTTGCATTTCATTCCATGTGTGAAAGCAAAATACCATTGTGCTGTTCCCTAAAGTATCAGTGGATAAAATGGTCCAACCCATTGAAAATAATGGAATGAGATAATTCATGTTTTTTCACTTTCTCTTGCAGGGACTTCTTCACTTAACTTGCTCTCTGGTTACTTTACTCCTGTTTAAAATGGCCAGTATTTAAGAACCAAATCATATATTAAATTCCCACCTCCTGATTTGGATGATTTTAGACATCTTTAGGAGGTTATTGTTGTATTGGCAGCTTTAGAAAATTTTTTTTAATGAATAATGAAAACCAGCATTCTGATTTGTACCGTAATTGGCAACCAGGGGAAAACTATGAGGTACAAGACCCAATGATTTGATTTCACAAGAATTGTTTCATAAGCACTGATTGCAGGATTGGCTCCATTTCTTCACATCTTATGTTCTGCCAAGTGAAATGTAAACGTTTATATGGACCACAAGGATACAGATCACCAACTAGCTCAAACTGATAAGAACAGGTTTCTTCAAAATAGGAGGAGGTTACTATACAAGTAATGTTCCTACTGTTTTCACTATAGCATCCGAGAAAAGTTACTTGTAATATTTCAGACAGAAGGGCAGTGAGAGCACAAAACAGAGCACACTCATGCATTTTTGTGCAACTACTTTTCCCCTGTGTTAACCACCATTCCTCATCTACTTTTCTGTGAGTATTGTAGTGATCAGATTTTACTTGTACAAATGTTCACAGGAAACTAATGTCAAAGTCATGTTCGTGTTCCAAGTTTATGAACAGCAATCCCTGAAGAGCTTGCACACTAGTCCAAACAGGGAATAAAATCTGTTTTATGTGGCAAACTACTAGGCTATGGACAGACATTCAAAAAGCCTGAGCCTGAATTGATTAAAACTTTGCAGGTTAGTCTAATCTGCAGAGAGTAAACCAGTTTGCAAGTGGATAGACATTTGGCGTATGCCTGCAGTGGCTCAAGTGAGAACCCTGGGGGCACCAGAGCATCCCTCCCTTCCTTCCACAGGGAACCTGAGTTGAGGAGGTGGGGTGTGGCCAGGACCTGGCAGGCCTGCCTCAGGGGCTCCCTGACAGTCGGGAGCAATCCCAGCATACAGGGCAGCCCAGCCCAGCCCCAGAAGGGAACTCTTCCCCCTCCTCCCTCTCCCCCACCACTGCGGGGCTGGGAGGGGAGCCCTGTTCAGTGCTGGAGAGGGGTCTTCTCCCTCCTCCTCCCCTGCCACCACAGTGGGGTGGGGAGGGGGCTCTGTGAGGTTGCCTGGCCTCAGAGGGGGACTCTTCCCCCTGCTTCTCCCCCATTGCTGTGGGGTGGGGAAGGGGGGCTCTATGGGGTCCTGCCCCGCCCCAGAGGGGGGACTCTTCCCCCCCACTCCTTCCCACGAGGGTAGGTGGAGGCTCTGTTCCATGCTGGGGGGACTCTTTCCCCTCCTCCCCCCCGAGGGCAGTAGGAGCGCAGAGCTCAGCTAGGCAGGGTGTGGGTGTGTGGGGTGTGAGGGAGGATGGGGGATGTAGGGACCCCCACGCACTCCCCCCCAGCATGCAGCCCCTGCTGCCTGGCAGCAGCAGCAGGCAGGGAGGTTAGAGCACTTGTGCCTGGCACAGGTGCGGCTCTAGCCAGCACTGTATGGAGGAGAGAGTGGAGCTCGCCTTACCCCAAGGCTCTGCTCCCCATCCCTATAGCTCCAGGCCTTGCAGCAAGGGATAGCCTTGCACTGGAGCCTGCTGTCTCCACCACTCCCGGCTGCTCAGTTCCCACATTCTGCTGGGAGTGGAGGGAGCCCTGCCCCCTGCTTCCCTGCGTGGGCTGCACTTCTCACCCCCAGCACAGCGTTGGCTGCCTCTATCCCCGGGGCTCCACGCTGTGTGCCTGCAGGTTTGCACTCACAGCGGGGAAGCCTCGTGTTGGGCTCTGCGAGGAAGCAGGAGCAGGGCTCCCTTCACTCCCAGCAGAGTTTGGGGACTGCACAGCCAGAAGTTGAGGAGGCAGCAGGCTGTAGTGCAGGCCTTCCCCTCTATGGGGGCTGGAGCTATGGGTGCAGGGAGCAGAGCCTCAGGGATAAGGCAAGCTCTGCTCCCTTCTCCATGCAGCACTGACTGGAGCCACACCTGCATCAGGCACAAGTGCCCTGACATCCCCGCCTGCTGCTGCTGCCAGGCAGTGGGGGCTGCATGCCACGAGGGGAGTGTGTGGGGGTCCCTACACCCCCACCCTTGCACCCACACCCTGCTCAGCTGAGCTCTGTGCTCCCACTACCCCTCTGGGGGAGAAGGAGGAAGAGTTCCCCTCAGCATGGAACAGAGCCTCCCTCTCCCCTACCCCTGCTCTGGGGCCAGGCAGCATAACTTGGAGCCCCCCCCCATCCCAGCCCCAGAGCAGGGAGGAAGGGGAAGAGGAGGAAGATTCCCTACCCAGTGCCTCACAGAGTCCCCCTTCCCACCCTAGGAGTAGGAGGAGGGGGAAGAGACTCCCCAGCACAGAACAGAGCCCCCCCTCCCCACCCTGCAGGACAAACAACCCAGCATGGTCCCATTAGGGTAAAGGGGGCAGGGAGAAGGGTTAATTCCATCCTCTGTCCCTTCCCTGCAGCTGGGGTCTGGCAGCCCCAGGGGCCACTGCTGCAGCCCCTTCCCCTTTGCTTCTTACAAAAGGGAAGGAGGGAAGAATTAACCCACGCCCTGCCCATGCCTACCAGTGTCTCCTCTAAGGGTGGTCCCTGCCTCTAGAGAACCGAGGGGAGGGGCCTTCTCTCCTGTGGAACAGAGAGCTCTGCCCAGCCCAGAGAGCATGCTGGGATGTTGGGGGAGTCTGGTTTATCTTAAAGCAGCAAGGGGTCTGAGGCACACGTTGCATCAACTGGTTTGACCCAAATCAGTTAATTCTGATACTACATTCAACCAAGTTTATCTCAGACCGGTTTTGGCCATTTTCAAACTGGTTTATATGCACTGAATGTCTGTTCTGTTACAGGTTTAAACCAGTTTCTGATCACTTAAGCCAGTTTATGTGTAATGTCTGTCCCTAGCCCTACAGCTCAAAAACCGCATGTCAGTAGTGTCTCCCAGAGAACTCTGTGATTAACTCCTAGAGACACTTTTTTTCATTTTATTTTTACAAATGCCGTGTCAAAGATTTTAAACAATAGCCATGGAGGAAATATTAAACTGCAGACAGAGAAGTGAAAATTCATCACGCTTATTTATTATATTTAGGTCTACAGGTTTCCCTTGATTTATGTGGGTTCTTTATATGTGAATTCGCTCTTATTTAGCCCCATAATTCGTTATATGTGAGGTAAATTCACTCTTATGCAATCAGCATAGATGCCCCC
>NW_017729006.1:27661096-27667083 GCF_001723915.1 Gavialis gangeticus | reverse complement strand
TGGGAGGTCTGTAGGGATGGTTTGTGGATCTGTTGGAGGTGGTCTGTCTAGGGGTTGAAGGGGTTGGGAGGGAGAGAAAAAATAGCTTGGTCAGAATTTGGGGGTAGGAAAAGCATGCTGCCAGGGCTGGGGTGAGCAGCTGGCCCAGCCCTTGAGCTGCACTCCAAAAATTCATGCAGGCATTCAATAGATCATGTTAACCTGATTCCAATCTAAGGTCATGTACTGAGGAGATCTAACTTAGATCAGGCCCACAATTTTTGGACTGATTTAAGCCCTCTGAACACCTGCACAGATGGGCATTTAGATTGACTCAACCCTAGTTAGGTTTATCTACATGTAACATCTGTACATACTCTTAGAGGTTATTGAAACTTGCACTTTAAAGAAAAAGAAGGCATGCTTTCACTTCCATGCTAATTCACTCGTAGACTAGGGAGAGACATTACACATAAACTGGTTTAAAGTGGTCAGAAACTGGTTTAAACCTGTAACAGAACAGATGTTCAGTGCACATAAACCAGTCTGAAAATGGTTGAAACCAGTTTGAGATAAATCTGGTTGAATGTAGTATTAGACTTAACTGATTTGGCTCAAACCGGTTTATACGTCTGTCCCAGACCCCTTGCTGATTTAAATTAAATCAGACTCCTCCCGCATCACAGCATGCCCTCTGGGCAGGGTGGGGCTCTCTGCTCCACAGCAGAGCTGGCCCCTCCCCTCTGCTTCCTGGCTGCAGCTCCGGCAGTCTCTGCAGGCATCTTCCTGGCTTCTGCTCCCCACCGCCCCCCAACCCCCGCACTCCCTGCTCTCTGCTAAGCAGGCATTCTTGCATCCCTCACAGCCATACGAGGAAAGGCTGAGGGACCTGGGACTCTTCAGCCTGAAAAAGAGAAGGCTGAGAGGAGACTTGGTAGCAGCTTATCGCTACATCAGGGGAGTACATCAAGGGCTCAATGAACAACTGTTCACCTGGGCACCCTTTGGGAAAACCAGGAGTAATGGTCACAAACTTCTGGAAGACCATTTCAGGCTTAGCATTAGGAAAACCTTCTTCACAGCCAGGGTTTGCAGACTGTGGAATAAGCTTCCTCCAGAGGTGATGCAATCACAACCTGGAAATCTTTAAGAGGAGACTGGACAGTCACCCTCCTGGGGTCACCTGACCCCAGCTGTCATTCCTGCCTGGTGCATGGGGCTGGACCCTATCATCTTCCAAGGTCCCTTCCAGTCTTACAATCTATGAATCTAGGACACCTCTCAGCATTAGCTAGCAGACCACATACTGGCTACCTCTGAGCTGTGGCACACGGGACAAAGGCAGAATCAACAGATAGCTGATAATGTCCTTCTGTTGTTTTCTTAATGGAGTGATAAACATTGAGTTAGGGGTGATAAGCATTCCCTGCTGGGCTGCTCAGGAGAGAGGGGAACCCCTCCCTAATCATCCTTGGCTACCCCCCGCCCCCAGCTCAGCTCTGTGAAAGGGAAGGGAGAGGAACCCCTCCCTAATCATCCAACTCTAGCGCCCCCCAGCTTCTAGCCTAAGCTACTGCAGCCATGTGCCTGAATTTCCTCAATCCAGAAAGAATGTCTGTCCAGTTACAAACCAATTCAGCCTTGCCAGGTTAGACTAATCTGCAAAGGTTGAATCATTTCAGGCTCAGGCTTTTTGTATGTTTGTCCCTAGCCATAAAGATCTCCCCTGACTTCACAGGACTTCCTCCTGATTCTCACCATTCTGAGAGGTGAACACAGCCCAAAAACTTAAGAAAAAAAATAAAGCAAGATGTGTTGATCCATAGACCAGCAGCTCACGTCCTCATTTAACATCACAAGCTATTTAATTTTGTTTAAAAGTGGGTTGTTTTAAAATATGATTCTTATCTCTCCATGGCAGGAAGGACTAAGTCTCTCTCCTAGAGTCACCAAGCAATAGGTATTAGGGAGACCAAGCAATAGGTATTAGGGAGACTTGGTAACTCAGAAACCTTCTGCAGAAACCTGAGCTCCATTAAGCAGAGCGTAGATTTTAGCAGATATGGACCAAACATCTGGCCTTTTAAAAATACAGTAAAACAACAGGGAGGGAATTAGGGAAAGAGGCCTCATCTAAAGCTCATTAAAATCAACAGAGGTTCCCACTGATTTCAATGAGCTTTCAATCCAGCCTTGAAAGACTGTTTTCTTCAATATAAAAAAGAAATTAAGATGATGCTGACAATTAAGACCCTGATTTTTACCTGCAATAAAACATCTTCTCCATCATACTGGTAAAAGACCATTATTAAAAAAAAATAGATAGGGAATATCTGATAAAGAGAAGCTCCTGTTGGTCCAGCTAGAAGGATATACAGCAAGTCTGATTTTTTGAGGCATTTTGCATGGCAGAATAAGGGCAGCTTTACACTGGCTCAGATGTTGATCTGGCATTTAATGTTAACTCTAAAGCTGGCAATAATGCCATAGCAAGAGGGGGAGGGAGGAGGAGAGAGCAGGGTGACTGCCCTGGGTGCTGAAGTGAAGGGGCATCAACAGGTGCTGCCTGGCCAGGGCAGGGCATGGGATGGAGCTGCGAGCGGCTCATTTGGTAGGGCTCAGGGATAGGGGGAGGGTCGATTCTGCTGCTTCGTGCACTCCTGGGCAAACACTGGGGGGCGTGTGCCCCCTGGATCTGTGCATGGGGCAAGGGTGGGCTGCCTCTGTGGGCTTTGCCCTGGGTGCCAAATTTCCTTGCCACGGTACTGGCTGGCATAAAAATAATAAAAAAAGAATGTCAAAGATCTATAAACAAAAATAGCTTTTAAAAGGAAATGATTTTTTTGTGAAAACTATAATTTCTTTCAATTTCAGACTTTTTTGAAAACCCTTCCACACCCTTCCCCTTTCCTGTCCCTCCCACAAAAAGTTTCATTTCAGTTTTTTAAAAGTAAAAAAAATGGAGGGCTTTAGTTTTAACATCCACCCTTGGGGTGGATGTTATACCACTTGAGTGCTGCAATTCTACATTAATACATTTATTCCAACTGAATCATTAATAATGATTTAATGGATGGCACCGGGAAACCCATGTTTTTCCTTCCTTGACTCAAGGCAGATGAAACTCAGGCTTAAGACAGACAACAAGAGGTTGAAGGTGTTTATATTGATCCTCATCACATTGAAACAGAAAACCACTTCTTTGTGAGAAATGTAGGGAAAATGAAATTGAGCTTTTTCTATAGATAAAGAGCTTTCTGAAGCTTTATTTCTTCAGATAACACTTTCTGAAGATTTAATTAGATGAAATGGAACATACAAACTGGTTGCTCAGTTGTCATGGTGCATTTTGGGTTATGTTTACAGTGAAACAATATATCTTCTGGTCTTCATTAATGTGAACCCTGTGGCCTAAAGCTCTAGAGGAATAGAAGCGCTCTTCTCCTATCATTGGTGAATAGGTGGAAGAACAGCTTCAGATGGATAAACAATTTACCCAGAACTCCAAATGGAAAGAAGCTCCAGAGTATAAGTGGCTTTCTATCACCAGGTATTTATAATCATGGAGGGTGGGGAGTAATAGCTACAGATGCTGGAAGACTATGTTCTCTTCTGAGAGAAGCCATAGCATGTACCTGGAAGACCATGGCTACTTGTAGATGTTTAAAAAAACAAACAAACCCAAAACTGCACTTTGTGGAAGCAGCAGTGCATTACTTTGACCTGGTTCCACATCATCTATATAGATCAGATGCTTCCACAGGGCTTTTTGGTGCTTTTATCTAATAGCCGATTTTAAAAAAAGCCCCACTAAAGAGTACAATCTATACAGACATTGGGTGAGTCAGGTCCAACTAATGCACTACCTCTTCTGGGCATGTGTTGGCCGCAGAGAGGGAACTTGCCTAGTTAAAAGTAAAACAAGGTTTGTTTTGTTTTTTAATGTTTGCAAGCAGCCTATGTTCTGTTCTGAGAGAAGCCATAGCATGTACAGACATTGGTTCTCCCAAGACTGGTTGTTCCTGGGTAATTTTTCTTTTGGCGCAGTCATTTTTACTCTGGGAGAAAAAGCCTGAACACCTATACATTTGTGGTTTCTCCTGGGAAAACAGCTACTCTCCCAGGAGAAACTGAATGTTTGTATGATGCCAGTGCTTGCAGTGGAGGAAGTAGAATACATTTAGGGCAGCTGTGAAAGTTATTTATCAAGCTAAGAAATGTTCACTGGGGGCCTAAGTCAGTAGTATTTATTTCTGAGGGAATATTAGCTGTTATATTCATCCTCAAACTTTTTTTTTTTTACTTGTTTTTGTCCATAGTGGGATTTAGGAAAGGAGGCAGCCAGAAGAATAACTGATTTTTCTAGATTTCAAAGATAGACCTTTATCCTTCTTATATTGAAATGATAAAACTCAGACTTGTGCCATGTTAATATCTGTATATGATTTTATTTTAGTCAGACTGGCATGCTACTCAAATGTGACTATCTTCTCTATTCTTTTCTGTGCAGATATAGCTTTTCTTTGATCTCTGGCTATGGTTGCCTAGCTTGGGAGACCATTTTAAAGAGCAGTATTTTGGTTTAGACCCATTTTAGTTATTAACCCTTACTTTAAAAAAATTAATTGAATTGTTAGTAGCAAAAAAATCTTATGGAAGTGCTAAAAGAGAGGATGTCTAATTATAATTATTGTAATAATAAAAGTGAACCTAAGTCAAGTGAATATAATATCACAGCATTAACCCCACTTTTTTTTAATTGTTTTCTTACTGTCTGTTTTATCCATTTTGGGGACACTGACTAATTCTGTGCATCAAGTACTATGATTCTGAAGTCTCAATTATTGTATGATGACATTTGTAGATGGGTGGGGGGCAGAGAATGAAGTAAAAAAACCCAAACAGTATGTTCATGAATAGAGGGGAATAAAGGATTTTATATTTACCAAAATTTGAATATTACTTTTTGCTTATAAGAAGAATCTTTGTACTCCATAGAAGAAAGTCATGCACTCCTGAAATCTTAGCTTTACATATTTATGTATGATTGGCTGCTTATCAGAACTTTGCACCTTGACTCTAGTCCATGACTTTGGAATTCTGCTTCGATTAGCCACAGAAAACCTTCTCTTCTCCCCATTTTTCTGATACTGCTGGGTATTTCTGTTTGTTATTTTTTAAATCAAAATTTTAAAAAGGAAAAATATTTGTCAAGTTCCTGAAGAAAAAGACAGTTGATACAAGACTAGCCATTTGCTGTACGAATCTACTTCAGCACTTTAAGAGGCCTGCTGCTGTGTCCCATGCAGCTAAGAAAGCTACCATTGAACCTACTGGAAGATGGAGTTAGTCCCTCCACCCAACACTTCAAGTGGGAGGGAGTATAAAAATTAGCAAAACAGTTCTTGCAATTAGAAAAATGATCTTTTTCCCCCCTGAAAAATAAACAGTCTTCCAAACTGCTTACCACAATAATTTCTCACTTGAGGAGAGAAAGGTAGTACATTCCTTATATTATGTGAGGAACTTTACATTTAAGTGGCTTTTGCTGGATCCATTTAGTGTCTTGATTAGGCACATGTACCACACTGCTATGCAATGAGGACGCTGAAAGTAGCAGAACTTAGTAATACTTCTTAGTCATGAGTAATTATTGAGCAACACAGCAGGAGGCATCTTTTTTTAACCCAGTTAATTTACTTATATCTATGCACAAGTTTAAACATATATTTTGTTTTACGTGAGCTAAAATTTTCCATATGCAGGTCAGTTATAACTGTATCTTTTAGTTTTACTTGTTGCTTGCATCTCCTAGCTTATTTGTTTCATTTTAGCTGGTCTGATGTCCTGTGTTTTTATGCTGTCATTGACAAAGCCTTTCTGATTTCATTATCTGGCAAAAGCAGATTTAATGTGAGAACTATACTGCAGTTGCTCGGGGATGCAGGGGGGCAGTCAGGAAGGCCAAGGCGGAGATGGAACTGGGACTAGCTTCCCAGATTAAGGAC
>NW_017729006.1:27660285-27660829 GCF_001723915.1 Gavialis gangeticus | reverse complement strand
TCCACCCCAGAGTGCTGAGGGAATTAGCTGAGGTCATTGTGGGACCCCTGGCACGGCTTTACGAGCACTCGTGGTGCTCTAGAGGGGTGCCAGAGGACTGGAAGAGGGCCAACGTGGCTCCCATCTTCAAAAAGGGGAGGAAGGAGGACCCGGGAAACTATAGGCCAGTTAGTCTTACCTCGATCCTGGGCAAGCTTTTTGAGAAAATTATTCTGGTGCATAACCACGAGAGGCCAGCAGGGGAGATCACGCTTAGGGGCAACTAACATGGGTTCATTAGTGGCAGGGCCTGTCAAAACAACCCGGTGGGCTTCTATGACCAGATCACCAAATCATTACATGCAGGGGTGGCAGTGAACATAGTCTTCCTGGACTTTTGGAAGGCCTTCGACACTGTCTCTCACCCTGTTCTCAGTAAGAAACTGGGGGACTGCGGTGTCAACACCTAGACGGTCAAATGGGTCGCCAACTGACTGGAGAGCCGCAACCAGAGAGCGATGGTGGACGGGTCATTTTCGACCTGGAGGGATGTGGGCAGTGGGGT
>NW_017729006.1:27637214-27659892 GCF_001723915.1 Gavialis gangeticus | reverse complement strand
AAGCAGGTCCAAGGAGGTGATCCTCCCCCTCCATGTGGCACTGGTCAGGCCACAGCTAGAGTACTGCATCCAGTTCTGGGCACCGCACTTCAAGAGGGATGTGGACAACATGGAGAGGGTCCAGAGGAGGGCCACTCGCATGATCAGGGGGCAGCAGGGCAGTCCCTACGAGGAGAGGCTATGGGACCTGAACCTGTTCAGCCTCCACAAGAGAAGGCTGAGGGGGGATCTAGAGGCCTGCTACAAACTAGTCAGGGGGGGATCAGCAGGCACTGGGTAAGTCCCTGTTCCCCCGAGCACTACCAGGAGTGACCAGGAATAATGGTCACAAGCTGGCAGAGGGTAGATTCAGGCTAGATATCAGGAGGTGCTACTTCATGGTCAGGGCGACTAGGATCTGGAACCAACTTCCAAGAGAAGTGGTGCTGGCTCCTACCCTGGGGGTCTTTAAGAGGAGGCTAGATGTACACCTTGCCGGGGTCGTTTGACCCCAGTACTCTTTCCTGCCATGGCAGGGGGTCGAACTAGATGATCTGCTCAGGTCCCTTCCGACCCTAGAAACTATGAAACTATAAGTGAGAGAGGTTTTTCAAAATATTTAATACAGAAAATTCTATGTTCAGTCTTGTAAAAAATGATATTTGTACAAATTCCACAGGGG
The DNA here is from genome assembly GCF_001723915.1 of Gavialis gangeticus. Taxonomy (NCBI): domain Eukaryota; kingdom Metazoa; phylum Chordata; order Crocodylia; family Gavialidae; genus Gavialis; species Gavialis gangeticus. Next base: position 27,659,231 of record NW_017729006.1, on the reverse strand, counting down.
CTTACTATCAACATTACCTGGAAAATACAGAGCCAAGTCGTCCCCTCAGTTATATCTATCCAAGGAATTCCTGCTTTGCCCATATTCGATCACTATAGCCTTTGGCCAAAATCCTCCATGTCTGTGTCTTTTGAACCAACTATGTGAGAGTTTCTAGACTTGTTTCTAGCAGTGATTATGTTGCGTGTATATAATGGGCTAGATTTTCATATACTCAGAACCCCCAACTGTTCTTAATGGGAACTGTTGTATGCTGAGCACTCCTGAAAATCTTACCCAGTTGGGTCAAATGATAGTTAATGAAGGGAAAATGGCATAAATTACATAAACTGTCTCCCTCTCTCCATATGTACACACACATATCTGGCAACAGCAGAGATAATAAATACCCAGTTATAGTTGTGATAAGAGCTTCCCTTGCATAATTGAAGCCTTACGTACACAATGTGAAATATCATCTAATGTTTAGTCTGTTTCTTTTATTTCATTAAATGCTATACATAATGTCTTTGTGTTTAAATGACCTACACCTCAGTTCCTGAGCCTGCCACGTACTCTCCCATTTCCTCTCTAAACAGTAAAGATGGAACTGAAAATCTCAGGTCAGAGATTCTGCCACCGAGGTACTCCTTTCCATCTGTGCAGGGTTACTACAATGTCAGCCGACCAAACACTGGACTGATGATGATCTCTGTCATATCAGTAACGTAGTTCCATGATACTCATTTCAGCAGACATTAGAGAATGATTTTTAATCATTGCAAAGGCACTTCAAAAGAACTTTTGTGTTCCATATGCCCTGTATCTCATATGGAGGGTGTTCAAACAAATTCTTTCTATAATGATCGTGGTATAATCTCTGATGCATGTGCATTCTACTGAAACCAGGACAATATTCAGTAGAAACAGTTCTTCAGAAGTACGCTGTTTACACTGCTTCATTTTTTTTTAAACCAATATTAGACCAAAGGAACAAAGTATCAAACGTCATCATATTCTTTGTTATTCCATCATAATTATCTCATACTCTGTTGTTTACATGTCTCCTCATACAAGTTTATAAAGTAGCTTAATCCTATTTTGTGATCATATATAAAGTAGTATAGTCGCTGAACACTATAAGAAATACAAATAAAGGTATGTGGAAACACTGTACATAATATTATTTCAGAGATAGACGAGACATTATGGATGAACTTACAAAATGCCTAAAACTAACAAAGCCTTCTATAGAAGAGAGTGTTTGGATGCATCCAGATGTGAGTCTAAATTAGGTTCCCTGGGGACAAGTAGTGGTGGTGTGCCTTGCACCACTCCTTCTTGTCCCCAGGGAAAATCCATGCCATGCGTGCTTTGGTGCATGGCAAGTTGCCCCAGGTGGCATAGGGGAGGCTATGCAGCAGTCTTACCTGGGGTCCTGGGGGCCTCCTGGAGTTGCAGCCACGATGATCCTGCTGGGTGGAACCTGGCCAGCAGCCGTGGCCCAGCTCCAAGTAGCCCAGCTCTGCTTTTTAGCAGCACATGCTTCCCAAGCATGCACTGCTTTGGGGTTTTTTTAAGCAGTTTTTCTTTTGACCCCTGGATATCCAGGGGTCAAAAAAAACCCAAACCAAGCAGTGCATGCTTAGGCAGCATGCCCTTACAGCATGGAGAACTCCAGACTACACAGTATGTGATGCTGCAAATGTGTTTGCAGTGCCACATACTAGGAGTATGCAAAGCAGGCCCTATTCGATTCGGATTCGGCCTGAATCAGGGTTAGTGATTCAATTCATTGATTTGGATCACTGTCCCTGATTCGATTCGGCTGAATATGAATATGAAGATTCGCTGCTGATCCAGAGAATCGGTGATTCAGCCACAGACACAGCTTTAAAAGTTTTTTCTTCATACCTCAAGGTACCAGCATGGCTTGTGAATGCTGCAATGCTGGGGTGCATGGAACATCCCACAGGAGTGCGGGGGACCAGAGGGGTGCAGGGGAGAGAGGGGGGAGCCCCAGCATGCTCCCCAGCAGACCTGGAAGTGGACTGGAAATACTTCTGGACCACTTCTAGGTCTGCTGCCGAGTGTGCTGGGGAGACCCCCGTGCTCCTGTGGGACACTCCATGCACCCCAGCATCGCAGCACTCATGAGCCACGTGGTACCTGGAGGTATGTAGAAAAAACATTTAAAGCTGTATCAATTTCCAAGTTGCTGAATGTTTCTGAATCGATTGGGAGAGATTAAAGGGTCCTCTGATTTGATTCGGATTCGGAGATTCGGCGACCGAATCAGGCCGAATCTCCACCAAATTGAATCAGGGACCGAACTTTGCACAGCCCTACCACATACCACATGACCGCACTCGTCTGGATGCACCCTTTGAAGGCATAAGAATGACATGTGACTCCTCATCCAAAATTTATTGGATGTTCATTGGTAGAGGGATGTGATGGCTGAATGGGAAGGTTTGCTCTTTTGGTCTGAAGGACTACATGATGGGAGAGAGTTGATATGTCACTTGTGACATTCTGAATCCTTTCTATTGCAAACTTAACACGTTAAGTTTGTAAATGGTTTCTCAATATACATCTTCTAAATACACAATTGATGTAATTGCCAGCAGGAAGTCACTTGATTGCAAAGGGTGGTGAGAGGTAATCAGTGAATGGGTGGGGAGATGTTCACAAGCCAATATCTTTCTATTGAGATATGACACAGACCATGAGAAGTTATGAAAGATGACTGGGGTAGTTTATACTTATGCTCACATTGGTTTTTTGTGATTCTGGGCTTGATGACCTATTACAACCAGTGGGAGGAAAGGGGATCCGTAAAGGAGATTATATGGGAGCCCTGAATCTATTTGTTCACTGCCAACTCTGGGAGATATATCCACAAAGATGCTTCACTATCCTCCAAATTCTTCCTCTAATACTCCTCCTTTTTGGCAGAAGTCTTAGAAATTAGCCGCACATCCTCCCCAAGTGCCACTCCAATCTCCTTCTCATGCCTGATCTGCTCCTGTGCTTTCTGCCCCTATCCCTGTGCTCCCTGCTTCATCTGCTGCTCTGCTTTCTGCTCCTAGCTCTATGGTCCCTGCTCTAACTGCCACTGTGCTGCCTGTCTCCTCCCCAATAACCTCGTGCCACACACAGAGACTGTCCGTGCCACTTGTGGCACCCATGATGTGGCTTGGCTATTCTAATGCTTTCTCTGCACTGATGCCTATAAAACTGGACAATTGTTAGAAGTCTTAACATACCAGGCACCCGTCTACCAGCATAACAGTACCTTTTGTCTCTTGACTGACATGCTACCTATCCCATCTTTTTGTTCTGTCTCCCTATAATATATAGCACAGTGGGATACTAGGCAATACAGATACTAAACAATAAAAAGAAGGCAGTGGCAAAAGCTCTCTCTTTAGATTTCAAGGCCTTTGGAATAGGGATATCATGTCCCTCTGTTTTTGCTGTTGTGCGGTTGTGTGCGTTTTTATTTTTGCAATAAAGCTTATTGAGAATGTTGTTGTTCTGTTCCTGTACATTTTCATCTTTATAGAAAGGTTTTTTTAAGGTTTTGGGTTTACACTGAAAACTAGATTTTTCCCCCCAGCAACTGAAAAATTATAAACAAAATCTGAAAACCTCAAATTCCCAAAACACCACAAGCACTCTCAGTTATTGGAGGCTTGGTAAAACATTCAACAAACAACCAATTCATAAAGAAACTTCCATTTTGACAAAACAAGCCATTATTTATCAATCCGTAAGTAAATGAAATAAAACAACAACACTTCGAAAAATGCCTGCCAGCTCTACTGGTAATTGAGTAAAGAGTGGCATTGTGCCCTAAGCTGTAGTTCCTTTAAGGAGCTTGACAGTGTAAAGAGGTTGTAACACCTACTTTGTAAAGGGGTCTCCCTGTCTTGAATAGAGCTGGTATAAATTTGCTGCCATAGGGAGCATATCAGTGGATTCTGAGGTCAGGGGAAGAAGGGATGGAAGGAGATATGGATAAAATGCTCTGTGTTTCTGGTACTGTGCCAGTGTAACAGTCCAAAGAGCCCTGCCACAAGGTATAACCACACAAATTGACTTTAGATTGAGCCAAGACAGTCAGAAAAACTCGTAAGATTCTTACTTTTTGTGCTTCACCTCACCCTTCTACATGCCACATTGGATTGGGTCTTCTGCATGTGTTGCTCCTTTAGCCTGTCTGTTTTTTTTTTTCTCTCCATCCTACTTGGGAAGTTCACAGTCTTGTTTGTCTGAAAAGTTTCTGAGAAGGGAGAATATTCAGAACAGGATGCTATGAAATTCACACAACTTAAATGAAAAACTTGAAAAATGCATATTCTGCCAGAGATTAAAAAGAGCATCCCGTAAGTTCTTGCAACACAGTGAAGGTCTACATTTATTCTATATTGCACAGGTAAGGGTATGTTCTCTAATGATTGTCAAGACCTCAGCCCTGTACCCTCAGAGCAACATACTAAAATTCATGTAAATTATATACCATCAATGGCATCTGAGATACCACAATTATTCCCATATGTCGGATTGGTCCATATTGACAAATATATTCCAAAAAGTTACACACATGGGTTAAATGGTTTTTTTCAGTTGTGCAAAACCAACAACCAGAAAAACATAGGAGTGAGCTGGAGAGGAGGAAGAAGGACCACCTTGTTCTACAATCTGATCTAACATCAACAGAGATGCTAGAGCTGCCTCCCAGTCAGAGCAGTGTGGGCAAACAACCTCATCAACTTGTAGATGTTGCTTTATCAGTTTATGGAAAGGACTGTATGATCTGGCAGTCAAACCAGATTAGATGTGCTGGTAGCGATTTTGTTCTTAATTCTCTTTACCTCAACCTCTTTTTGAGAACATCTATTTGACTCAAATGCCCTACGAACAGTGGAAGGAAGGTTTGTTTGCTAAAAACTTTAATAGGCACACCTTCAGCTGGAAGCTGGGAAAGTTCACAACATTTTCTTTGACCTCTAAGAGGTCTTCTATGCAAACAGGAAAAGCAAGAGTCAACAGTTCTGATTTCTTTTCATAAGATAAAAACAAGCAATGAAATGTAGGTGTGGAATAGTCTTCATAAAGAAGCAAAAAAGAGGTTATGTATAAAATAGCTTGACAGCAGTCTGCCTTAATTGTAATATAGGCTTCAGCCATTAGTGAGGAAGGAATGTTTCAGTAGGCTTAATGACTCATTTTTGTTATACCAACTCAATTAAATCAGAAAAAGGTAGCACCTTGCATGAGTGGGCCCACACTGAAAGATGCTGCCCACTTTGGCCCTGATCCAGCACATCATTTAAGCATGTGCTCAACTTTAAGCATGAGAGTGATCCCTTTGAAGTCACATATGTGCATAAGGTGCTTTGCTAGATTGGGGCCAGAGAGCTCAGTACCTTGCAGGGCTGAGTTCTATATGTCTGATTTGATTAAATTCTGTCCTGCTTTCACACCATGAAAGCCAGTGCAAAGTTGAACAAGCCACAGTAAAGACTGATTGGTGAGAAGAGGGCAGGGCTTGAGGTCTGGTTCGGACATTCAGTTGTGGCTTATATAAAGCTTGTCTTAAATTGTTGCAAGTTTAACCAGTGGGGAAGAAAATACTTGGCAATTAACTTTTCTTTCTGTCTGGTTAAATACTGGAGCAAAAAGTATTGACAGAAATCCAGCTGAAGAAAAATATGATGCATGCACTAGTCTAGAGGGGTTGCAATATCTAAAATTCAGATACTGTCAAAGCTTATTACATAAACACACCAGTGTGTACACCCATTAAGAAACAAACCTCCCCCTCCTAGAATTCCTCAGCCAATTGCTTCAGGAGTACAACTGGTGACTTTATCTAAGTGATAACTGAAGTCTGCAGAAGTGTGTTAATTGTATTTCTGGGGGGGGCGGGTTCCTACAAAAACCTCCAAAATGTGCACTCCATAAGTGGAATGAACCTCTCTCTCAGTCTGTTCCTTGTCAATTCACATCAGTTTAAGGTCAGGAAAGCTAATAGGGAACAAGGCACCGCAGCATTTGAACTCAACCTTGCTTTCCTGAAGAACAAACTGACAATTAGTACAGGGATCAGCATCAAAAAAGAGCAACCCAGCATGAAGCCTGTCTAATTAGTCATATGAACAGAGGGCTTCCCCTCCACTTCCTCAAGAACACATGCCTGTCAGATCTTATATAGAGAGACTTCTCTCTTTAACATAATACTAAAATGAGGTTGAGAACAGGTAGTCCCATTGAGCAGGTCCATTAAATAACAGCAGCTGTCGCCACAGCATACACTTCGGTGTGCGTGACTGTAAAATATGTACGTACGTGTGCAGGATATTTTTGGAGGCTTGGTTTGCAAAGAGTTGCAGGGGGTTTCCTTCTTTTCAAAGCACATTAAAAATCAGCATTGTTCTTACCACTAATCTTCTCGTTTTAATAATGTTTCTTGTTTAGATGGAAAAGTGAGCATGATGAAAAATTGGAGAGGAAAGCTGGATGAGATCCCTCAATCTAAGTGAACTGTGTTACTTCAGAGCCTCCATGTTTCTGTTTTCCTCTCAGTTTAGCACTGTTTTCACTGTCTTTAAGACAGCAAACTTCTTGGAGATATGACACTATGTCAAAGAAAGAAAGTAGCAGTGCGAGCTTCCTTGTTCTTACTTAATACTTGTACCAGGGAACTGAGCAGTCCCTGGCTAAAATTTGGAGCCCCACTGTGGCTGTGTAAATAGAGTAAGAAGTGGTCCCTGACCCAAAGTTCATACAGTTTAAGGCTTTGCAGACATATTTGAAAAAGCTAATCTGAATTTACTGAAGGTGTGATCTTGGAACAGTTAAACTGCATTAAACCTCTCCACGGTACCTTATTCAAAATTCAAGTGTCCTTCATTTAATTCAGTGGAATTCACATTGCAACTGAAATAAGCTATATTGAATTAAAGCCATTTTAATTCTGAAGGAGAGCATCTACGCGGGGTTTAATGTGGTTTAGCTCATTCATGTTAAGATTGAATTCAAATTAATTTTTCTGCTTGTCTCTGTTTAGACAGCCATTTATGTTTCAGATATGTCTGAAGATGTATCACTTCAACTATACCAGTATAGTTAGCTTACACCCCTTCCGGTATGTACACAATAGTGAAACTAGTATAAACTGCATTTCATATCAATCTATTTTATTCCTGAAATGGAAAAGGGACTGGTTGTGCCACTGTAAGGGACCTTTATATTAATATAACTCCAGTTACACAGGGGCTGTATTGGTCAATTGAGGGAGCAGGGTGGAAACTCAGCTCCTAAGCAAAAAAGTTATACCAGTATAAATTCTGTGCTCTATTCCTGCCTCTGCTACTAGTTTGCTGAGTGACTTTAGGCTAGGTCACTTTACATCATAGTGCGCCTCCGTTTTTACCTCAATGGTAAAACAGGGATGACAATACTGACCTTTTTTGTAAAATACTTTGAGCTTTATAGTTGAAAAGGAGCTAGATAGCCATTAAAAACTTGAGAGGGCTGATAGAAAATCATACGAATTCAAGACCTTCCTGACAGGCTGCAGCATCATAAGCAGCAGCCATGTCCTCATCACATATAAAGGGTATCTCCTCTCTGTTCTCCTCAAAGAGAAACTCCACCTAAACAGATATCCCAAAGGAGGTAGAGTGATTTATCTGTGCTCTTTTGCCTATCAAATTCTAGAGATGAAGAGGCAACAGCAGAAACGTTATTGAGTAATAAGTGCTAGGCTGTCTATTTGCCAATTAAGTTGCAACTCCCAGCTACTTAGAGTAATATTCTTGTTCGGTCTTTCATGCACATACCTCACTCATTACTTAAATTAAGTCAGATGAACTCCATTTTAAAATGTGTGTGCTCTCTTTAAAAATCAGATAGTCCCTGGGATGTATTTGGTAACTGTGATGGTCTGAGACAAAAAGAAATGTGAAGTTCTAGAGTTATGCATTTCAGATAGTCCCTGGCATGTTGTCACTGAAAGGTACTGTGGAATACCGCACATATGAATCAATGCTCCAAGCATCCCTTTCATGTTATCCTCTGCCCCGTGCCTTTTAAAAGGCCATGTCTTTTGCAGTCCCTGGTAACTGCACAGAAACAGTGCTCATTCAGGCAGTTCCAGCTTGTCCACGCTGTCAGCACATAGGCAAGTGTCCCTCTTGATGACTGCACCACTGGTGGGGTTTAAAAAGATGTTTAAAGTCAGTGCTCAAGGGGAGCCTAGCTCAGGGGTCAAACAGCTATATTAAAAAAACTTCCTGATCATCACAGATCCTTCCTCGCCTACCAGCATGGAAACAGGAATGGCCCCAGCTTCAACTGGCTCTTTGTAGCTAGGAGCAACAATGGGAAGCCCAAATTCTCTTCCAGACCTTTCTGTGTAGATCATTTCCACTCTGAACAGCCAGTCGACTGCTGTCCAGTAGGCCTAATAATGCTTAGTATTTGCTAGGTAGCACTCACTACTGCATCAGTTTCCCTTTTCTCATCGTAATGTTTCACTTATGTCTCAGGCAAAGGAAGAAAGGGTGTTTTCAAGATTTGAGTTCATGGTGTTGTTGATGTATTTCTTTAAGGGAGAATGCACTGTGTGTGGCATTTACACAATTACTAGTGTATTCATCAGTCACTTTCCTTATACTGTTCAATCGTGTTTTACTCCAATAAGTTCAATGGAGTGACTTAGACAATACTGTCATCACTCCCAATGAAAAGTCTTATGGCATCCCTGGAAAGTCACATGTGCCTGCTGCTCAGAAAGCTTGTTCACCATATGAAGTGCCACAGTATTGTCCTCCTGCTTTTTCTGGTCACTGATGCTTTAAGCAAAACTCTAAATCGACTGTGCACTCTGCAAGGCTAAAATAGTTGATGAGGTGTCAACTTCCAAATCACTGTCAAATTTGCATGCCGTGCAGGCTATGGACTGCTCAGATTGAGGGACATTGCTTTACATCCTACCTGTTGTCCGAGGCAACAAGGTGGAAAAGGAACCATTGTCCATTCTTCTAAGACAACATATGGCTTGTCCAACACACTGGTGGCAGTCAATTGCTTCTCAAATCTGCCTGGGCGTGCAGTGGAGTACTGGCAATTTGATCCCAGTGCTAAGGCTCCCTCAGCTCTGTAGTGAATGGATTGGTCAATGGGTCGTATGTCCAACGTCAGGCTTACCTTTCCTCTCATTTCCTGCTCACTATATCACGTTTACTTCTCAGCAAAGCCTGCTTGGGGAGAGGAGCAAAGAACAGCATCAGCTATCTGTTCCCAAAAGTTGTAACCCTACATATAGAAGTAAGAGGTAAGCCAAGTATTTGCATCTTTTGTTCAGGCAATGCTTCACGTGAAGGATTTAACCTTTATATATTTGTAGCCATTAAAGAGCCTAGCTAGAGTCTTTTGCATTATTTTGGCACTGAGAACATTTTTGGGACTCAGAAAAGGCTGGGCTTTCTTGACAGAGAGCAGTAAGCCCAAGAAATGTTCCTCTCCATCTAAACTGCACTGCATTCAACCTGATTCTCATTATGTACTGCTCCCTGTCATTGCATTTTTGTATAGATGTGGTATCCATCCAGCCTGGGTAAAGTCCACTACTAACAATCTACTGACATACAAAGCAAGTAGTATGGAATTTCTTCACTACTGTCAAGGGAAAGATATTCCTATGCCTACAATTTCAGTGGCCATTTTTTTTTAAATCAGCTACTGGTGCGGTTGGCTGATTGCATAGAAGACAATACCATGGAAGCACTGGGACCCTTGCTAGTGTCTGCAGTCTTAGCCAATGAATGCCACCTTCTTTTTCACTTGAAATGTAGGTAAGAATGCATTTGAGACAATAGGGAAACAAGATGTTAGCACTATATTACACAGAGGTTCTTTACCTGCCTATTGGAAGCTCCAGAGACCCTAGCATTTATCCACTTGCAGAAGGATATTTCTTTATAGCATTGAATGCTTCTGCCAGCTACTCCTATGGATGGACATAAAACCCATCCTTTGCATTCATTTCTCTCCTTCAGCTCCTGACTCACATCTTCTTCCAGTCAATTTGTTCTAAAAAAAGAAGATAGCAAAGCACTAGCAGATATGGTTGGCAATTGTGATGTTACCATGCTAATTAGTGCATTGTTGGATTATTCCCATAATCTTTGTGTTTTTAGCATACGCTTCTTTCCTCCATAGGTATTCTTGATGGATTGTGTGCATATGTACTGACAGCAACAGTTACAAATGAGTAGCACATTGCTGAGGCAAACAGTTGGGGCAGACTTATGATAAAGATTGTTTCTACAAGTCCTTGAGGTAATTCTGATTCCCCAACATAGAGGTTGTTTCTGAGCCCTGATGAATACTTCCTAGCTCTGATTGTGCACATATATGTAATATAACATAAGGGGGGGAGGGGGGGAAAGAAGTGGGCCAGTTTGATAAATTCAATTGATGCTGTAGAGAAAAAAAATAAAGCTTGCTGTGTTAGGTAGCCTACCACGCTGTGTACAGGACTCCAGACCTCTTCTAGACCCTGGCACTCAATTAAAAAAGCAAGTGGAGGAACGGGTCCTTTCAGACAGGGCCACACTACATGTAAACACAGTTATTTGGTATCAATGTGGCAAGAGAAGTGAATGTAAAGAGTCTGCTCAACAGCCAATAAATCTGGTTTCTGTCTTTCTCTCTTCTTAAGATGGGAGCCAGCTATTTTAAAATCTGGGGTCCATATGCAGAGCTAGCACTGATGTCTTTTCTTTATACAAAGAAGACAGGAAAAGCTTATAAATGTCCTCAAGTTTTTGTAGTGCTGTTATCTTTCACTCTTTTCCTTTCTTCCCCTTACCCTGAGAAATTCAAAGTACTAGTGGTTTGGTGAGGCACACCTCCTCTTTACAAGAAACAGATACAATATTATGTGGCTTACTTGACCCCCACTTTAATGAACAAGCACTCATACATGAAGTGATAGGCACATTACAAGGGCCTTAGTAGACATAAAACAAATAATCATAGCACCCAATATAGGATTAATCCCTTGAGTGGCATTCGTTCAGCCACATGAATCAATAGAAAGCAAACTTATTTGGATAAAACATGAAAGTTTTATGGCTAGGTTGCAAAGAAAAAAAAGAGGTTTAATTGAATTGATTAAATAGTTCACTGCCAGCAGTCCTCTGATTTTTACAAAATGTAAAGTCCAAAGGTAATTCAGAAGAATAAGGACTAAAAATGACATAGATGTTGCCAGATCATGCACGTCCCAGGAACATCTCTTGTGAAAAGCAGAAGTGCTAAGTTAAATTATTCATGACTGAAATTTCATGAATTGGTAAGCATCTAACCACTTGGTTACGACTCCAGAATGGCCACAAAATGTACCTGTTGCCAAAAGAAGTGATGGTGATCAAGCTTGATCTAAAAATGCCTGTGGTGTGGGAGTTGCTGGTGTTTTTAAACAGCATCAGCTTTTTTAAAGAAATGTGAAGTGCAGCTGCAGCGTTCAAAGTGCCTGTGCTGCAGCGCCCTGATGTGTAGCAGAAAGCACTTGAGGTAAGTAGGGGGAAAGGGGGCATTTCTCCATTTTAAAAGCATTTTTTGTTTTTATGACCATTGTTCTGTTCAGTAAGAGACATGGGGCTGTTCTATGCCTACGTTGCCTCAATGCTCAACTGTTGTGACCTATATACAAATTGCATACAGCTATGAGCTTTCTCTTCTCAGCAGCTAAGTTCCTCTAGACCTCTTTCTACTACACTGTATCTGGTCCACCAGTCTTCAGAGTTAAGAATACACATTCCTGTCAACTGAAAAATTTGTTGAAAGAGTAAGAGACAGGAATTTGCACTGAGCACTCCACAGGTGCCTGCTCCTCTTGCAGCCATCCTCCCACCCCCACTTACCTCCATTAAAAGGTCTACCTCACATCCTTAGACACTGAACAAGCCCTTATTTCACTGAGATAAGAGGAAAAATCCCAGCTATGAGATTTCTGGACCACAACCAACATCTCTCTTTATGAGAAGCAAATAGGTGATGTGGCAGGCCAGAAGGGGGCATTCCTACACTGAGCCGCCTACCTCACTGCATCCAGCCAAAAACCAAATTTTGAGTGTCTCCTGTTGGGTGCCTACATTTGGCTGACCCCCTTACTGGAGCACACCCACAAGCCTGGGGTACCACCACCACCACCCAGACTCAGGTCTTTGTTTGGGCCCTGTGCTGCCCAGGATACACAGGCCCTATACACCTTGGGACTTTGGAGTGCTTCTATTAGCCTGAAGCATTCACCAGCAGCCCCCCACATGGGAGGAAAGTAAAACCACCGAGCCCACCTTAGTGGGTCCCTTCCCTCTTAAGCACACACAGCAAGACATGTTAAAACAGATAGATTTATTGATCTAAGAGGGATTGGGAGGTGGGGGGGAAGGAATACCAATAGTAAAATATAGAAAGAAAACCAACCTTGAACAAATCTGAGTGGCTTGTCAGCCTTTTGATATGAAACTAGATTACAGTCAACTAAGCTCTTAGTTAGGTTTCTGGTAAGTTGCTCACTTCTGCATCCAGAGAATGAGAGAGAGCTGCAGAGATCCATGCTGCTGTATGCATGTTTTAAAAATGTCTACCCCCACTTCTTCCTGGAGGGACCCTCTTAAATAGCCCTCTTGACCTTACCACCTGGACTGAGTCAGGGACAGGTGTTATTTGATGCTGGCCAATCAATTTGAAAAACATCATAGTTACTTAATGAAGTGACATGGGCTTAAGCCCCTGCCCCCATGTCATGAGGTCAGATCTCAAAACAATAGGGGGGTAAGATCCACACCCTCTTACCTGTGGCCCCTCACATAGGCAGCAAGTTGGCTGCATAGCAACCGGATTGATAGACACATGAGAGAGAGAAGGAAAACAGACAACTACCAAAGAGAGAGGAGGGGGGAAGGGGATTCTTTCACAGGTGAGACTTCTGAAGCTGCTCAGTCAAAGTCTGATCCAACACCATTACATCCAATGATCATTATGGCATTGCTGCCAGTGAGAACAGAACCAAACCCTTAATCCACAGGATGGGTGATACTTAAAGCAATTCTGTGATCCCATTCTTCCCAGCGCTGAATGTGCCATCCTAATAATGAATCTAACTCTGCTGGCCAATAAAGGGAGAAGCAAGAACCGGTAAACTGGCGTTTCTCAAACAGTGGGGCATACCCCTTTGGGAGGGTGGAAGAGGAGCATAGGGACATGAAAGGTTCCTGGTGGGGCAAGAACCCAAGTGTCCGTGCCTGTGTGACTCATGTAACATGCACAAAAGCATTGAATGAAAGTTGGTGCCTGACACAGTGGGTATGAGAATGGCCAGCTTTACTGGGGTAAGGAGTAAACCCCCCAAATTTGGGAAGTGCTGCAATAAATTAATCCAGGTCTCAGCCTAGTAGTACAGAGACCATCATAGAAACCCATTTGGTAGTTTATACTCAGGTATTTAGTGAGGAAAAGCACCCAGAGTAACATGCAACACTGCAGGTTTTGCTGCTTTGGCTTTCTAATTGCAGTCGGCATTCCTTTGATCTTCCTGCGTTTGGGTCAGTCAGTCGAGATGAATATGTCCCTAAAGGTTAGCATATGCAATTTATTTTAGCGACAGCAGACCTAAAATAATACTTCTGTTCCCTCCATGGTCAATGGCTATTTCAAATACATTTCTAAATTCAATTGTTGCTTAGTTAATTCCCTTTCTCTTATGTCAGACTGCAGGACTGAACTGTTGCCTCAGCTGGTGTCTGAATCCTCTGCAGCAAAGAGGTCAGAAAAACTATTTTTCAGTGTTCAGCAGAAATCCACTGAAAACATCAATTGTAGGAAGCTGATGGCACATTGTTTGACAGATGCCAAGTGGTAAAAGCCCTAATATACTATTGGGAATGCTTATTTGTGGGCATAATCTAGAGTGACAAATTGAAGAAAAGGATGCCATGTAGTCTGCAAATATTAAGTGACAGATTTCAAAAGGATTTGACTATGGCTGGAAATACTAGTGGGCTTTTCTTCCAGGCTGTAGTTTCTCATTCCTCAGAAACAGCGGAGCACCAAGGGTACGGGTCACTTACTACAGAGTTTAAAAGGGGTCTTAGGTGTTGGCTGCTTTGATTACAAAAACGATATCATTTTTTTTAACAGAACTTAAAGGAATGTGTTAAACCCCAATTTTTAATGAGCAGCAACACCAAATTTAAGACTGAACTGTGGCTTATCTTTTTTGTTTACCAAAAAAATAGAGACAGTCTTTGTGTCAGTGTATATTCCCAGTGTATATTGTGTCAGTTGTAGTAGTTATAATAATAATGCCTAGTTTTTTAGGTGGCACTTTTCAACCATAAATTTCAATGCACTTTGTAAAGGAAGTCAGTATCATCCTCCCCATTTTACAGGTGGTGAAACTGAGATTCAGAGAAGTAAAATGATTCAAGATCGTCCAGTAGACCTACAGCAGATCCAAGAATGCCATCCAGAATTCCCAAGTGTTAGTTTTGTACTGTAGCTACTAGGTCACACTAGATAAAAGCAAATAGGTTTCTGCACATGGGATGAAAGACACCATAACTGAATGAAAATCCTTGTAATTGCCATTTACAACTTTTAGTCATACTGATGCTACTTTGTCCTACTAACAAGTAGTCCTCTCGGAGATTTAACATCAAATCCTATTTGCTTTATTACAGATTCCAATTTTTAACTTTTGGTTTCAATTTTCCTTCTGTTATTGCTATAGCAGTACACATGCCTATTTCTGCTGTCAGAAATAACCTTGTGTTTCCTACTTTGGTATAAAGTAACTGCTGTTAAGTGTTTGCTAATTGCGTCCCTTCATCCCTGGTTAAAATTGTTGTCTTTCTTTTGAGTACCAGCTTCAGTTTTTCTATGTGCTTAGTAAATCCATATAATTTATTCTAGTAGAGCTAAAGGGATTTTCTGTTTCAATTCTCATTTACTTTGGGATCTTTTGAGCTAGTCATGGTAATCAGAGGGAAGTATAGTTTGTGTAGTATACAGGCCAGCGTCACTTCCACAGAATCGTTTTTCTCCACCAAAACTATTTTTGGCCAAGTGTTATTTTAGAAAAGACTAGCTCTAGAGTCTGAACTGTACTGTGAATAAAAACTTCAGTATATTTCCCCAATACATGTCAATAAAGGATGCAGGGCAAAATGGTGCTTTCTTTAGTCACAGAGGAGGTTTCATGGAAAGGGAGAAGAAAGGGATTTGGACTGTGATGTGTAATAAACAGCCAGGCTATTCCCTGGATTTTTAAAAAGTACTCCTTGATGGAGATGGGCCAGAGTTTTCAGTTTATTTAATTCACCAAAAATGATGAAGATTCAGGTAGACTTAAACTATTTGCAAATTTGTGCTGAAATCATCTAAACAAATTAAAGCATTCGACAGAAGTACATTAATGGGACAGCTTGCAGACCGAAAGCTCCTGCGGGACATGGTTTAAAATTCCCCTTGGGAGTAGGATGATCCTCCCCATTTCCCAGCCCTCTGAACCTGGTGCTCATTCTCCCCTTAGATAAGTCCACCTCTTCCCTGCAAGAGAGAATTAATCCCTGTGGCTCATAAAAATACTTCTGAGGAACAAACATTTTGGTTCCTTTGTAATAGTCTATCTTGTATCAAAAGGCAACTCTTCTAAAAGAGCCTTTCCACTTCCCTGTATAGATTAGACAAGTCAAACATTTCCAGCCAATGGAATTTTTTACAGACATCGTTTTTAAGTAATGATGCTTCCCCCTTTGGTTGTTTCATTCTGCCCTGAGGTACTACATTAATGTGCATTCAGCTGCTGTAATGTACATTAGCGCAAGCATGCATTTTTTAAGCGATGCTTATTCTACTGTGCATTAGTAGCATGGGTTTTTGATCTGCAGTAAAATAGGCTACTGTGCATTAAAGCACATGTGTAGACATGCCCTGCCAGAAAAAAAATAAGTGAGGGAAATCCCCTTCCCATTCAACAGTAGATTGGTCAATGACTTCAATGGGGAAATAAAAATCAATGGTGACCTACTTGTCTTTAGTAAGTTTTACAAGTACACCTTCCAGACTGATTGTTTTTTTCACAGTGGGCAATGAAGCCAGAGTCAGGGTCTTGTTTTACATCGCTGATTCCTTTGAAAATGTAATAGGGCAGCGCAGGAAGGGCCTAGCATGTACAGATGTCTTCACACCAATGAAATGAAAACCATTTTAGTGCCAGCAAAGCTTATGCTGCATGTTATACAAACTTGTGAATTCCTTATCCTGAACATTATTTATGGTTATACTATTTCCAATAGACCTAGTTTTTTTTCTCCTAAGTGCTTAGATATCTGCCAAATAAATCAACAATATATCATGGGTATTGAAACGTGTTTCCATAAACCTCCTCCTGAACTTTTGAAATTTCAGGTCTTGCTACTATATACAGGAAAAATGGTTTTTGTGGTAGGACTCTCCCAACCTTGTTTTTCATCCAGTTAAAATAACCAAAATCTGACTCCTTGTATTATACCATGGTGTGGGAATGTTGCTCACTGAGCTCCCATGCTGTGGAAATAAGCCAGGATTGTCTGGCACTCCTCCACACCACTAGTGATTGGTCCTCCAGCTATGTACGTTGGCTTTTTTGTGGTTATCATAATGCTTCAAGCCCAGGAAGGCTGCGGGAGTGACAGCAGCAGTGCTCTCATACTTTACAGCATGCTTTATTCCAAACTATGCTGTAGGATCTTGGGGAGTTGTAAATCACAAGACTTCTTCTCACCTTCCCTGTTCTGTAGGCCGGAAGCTGTATTTTCTTGATTCTGTACCCATAAGATGGCTCCTGGATTTTTAATAAGCATACATTTTCAGATTTATAATCCTTTTCCCTGCCTCTAGCAGGAGAGATTGGAGAAGGGATGGATTAGGACAGAACTTTTTTCTCTCAATGGTTTAAGAAAGGTTAAAAGCATGAGATGCTTTGGAAGCATTTGGAAAATAGCTGCTTGTTTTCAAAACTTTCTACAACCACTTCCTTAGAAAAATAAACTGCATAAATTATTTGACTCTTTCAGTTGCATTTTAGCCCATCAAAAGGGATCATAAACTAACAGTTTCTAAAGCAGTCTCTAATTCAAGAAGCTTAGCTGTAGATATTTTGGAACAGACTCTCAGAAATGCTGGGCAGTAAGAGCTTTGAAATTAGCCTAAATCAGTAAGAGCTTTGATTGCTCGTCCTCTCTTAAAAATCAGGCCCAAACTGTCTCAAATTGGATAGGCGAAAACAGAAGATCCCTTTGGGAAAAGTTGTTTAAATGTCTTTCCCAAAAATTGTTTCTTTAGCTTTGTGCTAACTCTGGCCTGCCACATGCACTCTATTTCTGGCATGGCATGGACCCATGTGGTTATCTCTGCAGGAGTGGTACAGATCTTCTACGGGTCTCACTAAAGTCTACAGAAAGACCTCTGCACTTAGCACCGTGTTTTCCAATATTGTTTGCTGCATCTCCTTCTGGTCAGGATGCAAACCTACTTTCAGGCTCATGAGCCAACTTCCAGTTGCTTCACAACTGCACTTCTGGTCTGCATCCATCAGCAGGACCCGGATTTTATGGGGCTATGACCACAATTTGATTCACATCTCCCAGATCAGTAATTCTTAAGTGGCCTGCCATCAGACTGTATGGAAAAGTGGTCACTGAAACCTCAAGAACATTTGTTGCCATTACAAAATGCCTCTGGTCATGTTCTTCATTTAAAATCAGATTTTTAATTGTTTAGACAAATTCTTGATTGGCCATTTATTGCTTAAAACGACATTTTCAGAAATGATTTTTAAATTGATTCTTTTCAAGAAAGCCCACCCTGCTATTGTCATCCAGTTTTTTTTTACTCCCCCTTCCTTTGAGAATGGCAAATGGCCAAGAACATAGTAAAATCTTAATCACAAGTAAAACAGATTTCCCCAGATATTCACAGACACGCCTGAAAACCAAAAAGCTGAACTGAAGGAGGTTTCGGATGGATTTCCTTCTTTTCTGATCAGAGGTGCAAGCCACCAGAAATTTACTTAGTTCTTTTAAAATGCTGGCTCCTTCCTAAATTGTCCTGTAACCTCTTTTATTCTGAAGAGGAAGAAGGGGACTTTTCTTGAGCCAAAATGGGTGTAAAGTTAGAGAACAGTGGAGATGATTCAATTATTTTTTCCAAACTCGGGGGCTTTTATTCTTTTTACCAAAACACAAAGCAGCCTCCACACCCACTTCCCCCAGGTTTGGGGTCCGGTGGCAGGGACTTTTGGCTTTGTTGCCTTTGCTGAATTTCTGCTTTCAGCCAAGTCTAGATGTTCCCCAGCTAGGACATCAATATGCAACCCCTGGCCCAAAGTCCCCTGGCATCTTGAATGCCTAGCCGCCCTTCTGGAGGCCTGATCTGCAAGAGGAACCCGCTCCCGGTGAGCTGCAGTTTCTCTCCAGGTCTGTCCTGCTGGGCTCGCACGGAGTTGCGGGCACAGGACAAACGCCGGCTCCCTCCTTTCCCTCTAGCTGGCCCGGGGTCTTGGGGCGGGCGAGAGGCGGCGATCGCGCCCCGGGGTCCCTGCCCCGCCCGGCGTCGCTGAACAGGGGGCAAGGCTCCCCCGGCCCTTGGGGTGCTGGATCACAGCGGGCGCGGGTCCCTTCCTCCCCCCGGCTCCCTGCAGGGGCCGGATCAGGACTCCCGGCTTCGGGGGGGCGATCGGAGCCGCCTCCCCGATCCAGACCCGCTCCCGCCAGCGGGTGGGACCCGCACGAGCTCGCCGGTCTCCTGCAGATCCAGGGCACAAACGCATGCAGCAGCAGCCGGGTTTGCTCCCCCCCGCGCCAGACACCCTCCGCACTATTGATAGGGGATGATCGATTTTTTTTTCTAGCTGGGAAGAGCCGGCTGTCGCTTAAAACGCGCCTGCTGGCCCTGCGCCGGGATGCTGCCAGGGCGCCCGAAAGCGGGTGCGGGACAGACGTGACATGAGACCCCCGCCCGCCGCCCGCCCGCTTACCTGCAGCCCGCGCCGCGCGGCCGGGCAGAGTCCCAGCACCGAGGAGCGGCCGCGGGCGGGGGAGGGCCTTATGCACACCGACAGGCACAAGCCTCCCAGCAAGGGCTAGCTAGTCATCCTGGCGACCGTGCTAATCGGAGAGCCCGTGCCTGTTGCCCCTTCCCCTACAGCCCGCACCCAGGGGGAGGCAGGGACGTGCAACCTGGGGTCTTAGCTCTGTGGAAGGAGCGAGGGGGTAAAACTCCCTGTGATGCCCGTGGGCGCGGGTTTCAGCCCCACTCCTCTTCCCTGCCTGCTCCTTTCCCGCAGCTCGTGTGCAGCCCGTTAGGTGCCCGCCTTGGGCACTTCTGCCCTGCTCCAAGGTCTTGCTTGGTACTCAGTCCGCAAATCCTCTCCCGCCGGGGGGACATAAAGCCTGGCGGTCCCGACTCACAGCCCCTGGGGGAGGGCTTCCTGTGATCTATCTATCTAGATAGATAGACAGACAGATCGATCTGTAGATACATATAGCTACGTCTAGATTTATAGCTATATATCTACTGATCTATTGATATACACCTATAGGTCTCTAGTTATATATAAATGTATACACACCTAGAGATCTATAGACGTATATCAATAGATCTGTAGATATCTATCTATAAATCTATAGGACTATAGATATAGACATATACCTATCTATACACATTTAGAAATCTATAAATATCTAGAGAACTATAGTCCTGTATGTCTATAGCTTTATAGATATATGGCTATGTCTCTAGATTTATAGCTATATATCTATAGATCTATTGATATACGTCTGGTTTCTCTTCAGATCGCATACATCTTTTGCCTTTAGAGAACTATAGATGTATATAGATCTATGCATAACTATTCACATATAAATCTATAAATAGCTAGAGATCTATAAATATATATCTATAGATCTATAGACACATTCATATATCTATAAATCTATAGACATATCTGTCTATAGATATAGACATATACATATCTATACATATATAGAAATCTATAGATATCTAGAGAACTATAGATGTATACAGATCTATACATAGCTATACACATATGTATCTATATATGTAAAGCAATAGATCTATAGATATATCAATAAATCTGTAGACATATCCATATATCTATAAATCTATAGACATATATGTCTATAGATATAGACATACACATATCTATACACATGTAGAAATCTATAACTATCTAGAGATCTATAGATGTATATCTATAGAGCTTTTGATATATGTATATATAGGTATCTATATAGATAAATATAGAGAGATGTTAAAATGTGTTTAATGTCTATATGTCTATTTAATATTTACTATTAATTTAATAAATATTTAAATAGCTCTATATATTTCGCAAGCCGAACAAGTCAAACTCCAATGTGCAAGCGACGGTGACCGTTTGGGGGGATCAGGCAGCAGCGCGCTCAGTGTAATGGGAAAGGGTCTGACTTAACCCAGCTGTGGAAGGGAGTTCAGGATTTCTTCTATTTAAATTCTTGTCGCAGTAACTTTCTCAAAGCCACTTTTCTGTTAGCATCATCTGCGGCTCTCTGGCCTGTGCCAGTATTATTCGTTGTGTTGAACCGCGCAGGTACAGGCACAGGCACAGCCAGGCTTGAATTCCCTGCGGCTTGTGGTCAACGTATGAAACACTCACCACGGGCGATCGCACCGTTTTAATTTCGCCAGGGTCTGGGGGGAAAGCATTGCAACTGATACTTGTTTTCAGGAAAGCGTTGCAACTGATTCTTGGTAATCGGGTCTAGGTAGGCACAGGCAGTGTAAAGCATACCAAACTCTACATGGGAAACACATTTTAATAAGTCCATTGCAGATTTGCAGATCAGCTTTGCAGATCGTCAGCCTTAAAAACCCAACCAGCAAAACTCCTAATCTGTGCATTAAAGTATCCTGCTTGGCATTTTAGAGAAGTTAATGATCTTTCAATGTATATATTGCAACAGAGGGCTAAAGTCTAAATAGCTGGGATTGTATTTGATCATATTTTGATTGTGTTTGATCGTCGTGTTTCCTATATATAAATCAACTGCAAATAAAGAAACTCCATATAAATGTCACTCGCGGTTTCCATACACGATGTGCAAGCCTCGTAGCTACGCAAGAGAGACAATACAGTCAACTCTTCCGCTCCCTACGTGTTTATACTGGTATGGTGCAGGCACGTTCAGGCACACGTGGTTGTCAGTCTCTGTCTGTGTGTGTACACGCGCCGTGTACATTCACACCCGACGTGTGTATTGCTGTTTAGGTGTGCTGTTGCCCTGACTCTGCTTAATGAGTCTCATGATTGTGTTGAGGGGGGGTGTGGCTGGCTGGCCACTGTCTCTGTAGACAAAGACGTCTCCAGCGTGGATGTGCAGTAGCCTGCAAAGTGTGAATAATTTTCAGTAAGGAGTTACACTAAGTGGGAAAGCTTTTAGCACATTATCCACTGGCAATTGGACTATAATCTAATTGTCAACCCCCGGGTCTTAATAGAGCCTTTCTCTTTCCACCATTGGATTTGCATCTGGGAGATACCTAATGGGTTTAAGATGCCTCGCATTTTGCTCCACTAAGCCACCGTCTCGATGTAGGTGACATTGAAGCTTTTTTTTGCTGGGAAATTGGATCGAGCTGGGCTGGGTTTGTGGCTGGCTGGACTGGAGCAGCCCTTGCTGCTACAGCGTGCGTGTGTGTGTGTGTGTGTGTGTGTGTGAGAGAGAGAGAGAGAGAGAGAGAGAGAGACAGAGACAGAGAGAGAGAGAGATCTGCGAGCTGAAATGCTGTCTCCGTTTCAGACAGAGCTGGCAACCCGGGTCTGGTCCGAAACTAAACAGGGGTCTAGCGAGAGACTGAAGCCAGAAGGGTGTGTGTGTGTGTGCGTGTGTGTGTGTGTGTGTGCATGTGCAG
>NW_017729006.1:27631166-27632214 GCF_001723915.1 Gavialis gangeticus | reverse complement strand
TGTGTGTGTGTGTGTGTGTGTGTGATGTGTGAGTGAGATACGTGGTGTGGGTGGGTGGGTGTGTGTAGCAATTCTCAGGGTCATCTAAGGGAGTTAGATGACCCCAGACGCAGGAGCCCAGAAGTATACCCATCTCGGCTGCCCCGTTACTTAAACAGCGGTGCCCACGAAAGTACCCCATAGGGATCGTGCCAGCGTGAATCAAGGGCGTGGTTTTCTCAAAAGCAACATTATTCTGAGTGGGGTGAAAAAAAATCCAGAGGCGTCCCTCCTTCCCCCGCCGGGGAGGAAAAAAGCCATGCAACAGCAACCAGCTCCTGTCCCTTTGATACGGGATCGGGGCCGAGAGGCAGAGGACAGCCGGGTTTCGGGCCAAGCGGGAAGGGCTCAGGAGCGATCCCCGCTTCCGCAGGCCGCCGGTACCGGAGCCGGCAGCAGGAGACGAGGGGCCGGGCCGGGAGCCATTGCCGGGCCTGTAGCACATGATAAGCGACCAGAGGCGACTGCGAAAACAACCGGGGGGCAGGGATCACATGCACATCCCAAATCATCGGGCGGGGGGGGGGAGGCTTGTGTTGCATTAGCCCAATTAGCTGATTTTAAGGAGGAAATGGCTGAGATTGCTTGTAACACTGGAAAGTCCCCCCTCTGTGTCACTGCCCGGGAGGGCCAAAACCAGCTTTAAAAACCGGAGAGAAAACGGCTTAGACTTTGCCTCCTGGTTTCACATAATAACGCCTTAAGGCCTTGAAGCGATCCCTACCCCTCCCAGCCGGGGCGGGCCTGATCCTGCCAGCTCGGACTCCTGCCTGGCAGCACTGCGCCCGCGGAGGGGCCGGGGCAAGCCCCGCGGAGCAGGGGGAGTGGTCCCGGGGGGTCCAGCTCGTGTGACTCTTTCGGGGATCCGATCAGATCCATTAGACTCCCATACCTTAGAAATCGAGTAGATTAGAAAGTCGATCTGATCCATTAGAAACCGGCTGCGGCAGGGCGCAACCCCGGCCTCTTCTGGAGCAGTAGTATCATCCCCTTTGCCCCCCCCCCCCCC
>NW_017729006.1:27620893-27631152 GCF_001723915.1 Gavialis gangeticus | reverse complement strand
ACCGAGGGAGACTCCCCAAGGGTAAAATAGTCTCGTCTGAAATCGCGTGGCAGCCCCCTCCCAAGAAGTCCAAGTCTTCCTGGACTTTCTGGCCGCCGAGAAGAAAGCGGGAGGGGGCTTTGCAAATTCAAATGCTCGGGGCAGGGCTGGGACGGATCTGACCGGTCCCAGGGGGTGAATTAGAGTCAGGCGGGGTTGATCCCCCCGCCCCGCAGATCGTATTCCGCCGGGCGGGGGTCCTGGGCATGAGTTGCGGGGCTGGATTGAGAAGGGTCTTGCCCTTCGGGCCTGGATCTGGGTTACCGGGGGGGGGGGTCGAGATCGGGAAGGAGGGAGGGCGCGGGGACGAGGTCCCCGAGGTGCGGGAGCAGATCTCCCGTGGAGAGGAGCCGCTCCGGCCGCGGCCGCGGCGCACCCGCCCGGCGCTGCGCAGTTTCACCTCCCGGATCTCATCCCCCTGCAGGCGGCACCAGGGGCCGGGGGGTGGGGGGGTCGTCTAGACGAGAGTCATTCCCTTATCTGAGGCGAAAGAAAATAAAGCTTCTCGTGGGAGACAAAGCGGGGGGATTTCACAAGCGCCACTGCCTCCCCGCCTGCAGCCCTGATCCGGATCGGTAGCTGGGCCCTGTGTGTCCCGTCCCCCCTGGTTTGATTGCCAGCTCTTGTGCTGGCAGCATGCATAGGCCACAAGGGAGGGTCTGGGCCCTGGGAGCCCTCGCCCATCTCGGAGACCCCCCACCTCGGCCCCCAAGAAACCTCCCCCGCCCTTCGCTCCTATCTCCAGTCACCAGACAGATCCTCGCCCCGCAAGGGAGATGGAGGCATATGGGGATTTTTCCGCTTGGGCACAGTTTCGGCTTGGGTTGCAAGGCTGAGTGGTTCCCACGGAGGCAAGGCTTGCCCAGGCAGCCCCGTGGGCTGGGATCTGCGCTGTGGCCCCATCACACCATCGCCCGTGTCCCAGCTCCCACTGCAGCACGGGAATCCCCCTCCCTCCAGGCTGAGGCAGGAGTTATCCCCAGATTAAGCGTGCCAGAGATTGGATTAACCCCACGTCGCATCCTGTCGCTGCCAGCTCTCTGGAGCTGCCTCTACAGAAGCCAGAGACTGGGTTTTTCCCCTCTCATCCAAAACGGGGGCGATCCCGTCCCCTCCACCAGCGCCTTTCCCTGGGCACTGTTCCCCCGCAGAGGCCATGCCTGCCAGGAATCGCCCAGGGTCTCCCCTTTCTTTTACAGAGAGCGCCTCGTGTTCCTGTGCCCAGTGGTTTTCTGCTTAGAAATTGTTTTAAAGGCACTTGAGGAACATTTCCCAGGGAATTTGACGCGGATCCCTAGCCAGGTTATTTTTATCTTCCTGGTTTGTATGTACTGGGGGAGCGGGGGGGAGTCTTGGGTGCATCAACCCAAACACAGGCAGTGGAAACCCAACCCAAACCAAACACAGGCGCTCAGGAAAGGGAGCTGGAGAGCATTTCTGTTGCTCTTTTGTAGCGGTAGAAAGAAACTGCTACTTGCAAGGACTCGATCCTGCAGTTTTAACATTTTCCCGAAGTGCCGAGAGAGAGAGAGAGAGAGAGAGAGAGAGAGAGAGTCCTATTCGAGGTCAATTGAGCCCAGACAACTGCACGACCAAACAAGGATCCCCTCCTTTGAGGCTCGCCCCTTGCCGAGCACAATTTTAGGGCGAATTTTGATCTTAAACACCTGTAGGACCCGAATAATGTTTCAGCCGGGGCAGAAAGGTGCACTGCAGCGAGACGCTTGGAGAAGACATCTCTCCAATGACACTATTATAGATCAATATAATGTGCACTGCGTGATATAGGTGCCAGGTCATATTTTAGTGGAGGCGGTGGAAGCGCTTCCGTTCACCTCTGCATTGGGAAGTTATATTCACTGTACCTGTACCTAATACAGATGATGTATTAGGAGTTCTGCAAAATGGGACTGTGGCAACCCTGATCAAACTGGGGACCACATAACAACACTCTGCCCTCTATACAAGTTTGCGGGTGACTTGGCAGAGATGCATTCCCTTTCCTCAAGAGCATTTAGACTGGTTAAGGCAGCCCTTGGAGATGTGAGAACAACTGCATAGTCTCCCTGTGCCTGAAGAAGGGTGTTTGTGCCCGAAAGCTTGCAAAGAATTTGGTTCCAGCTACTCAGTTGGTCTAATAAAAGAGATCCCATCTGCCCAAAGAAGCTTGCCTGCCTATGTCCTTCGACCAACACGGCTGCAACCAGCAACCCCCCTTAACTAACCTTAAACTGGATTTCTAATTGTTGCTTCAAGTCAAGCAAACGAAAAGACAGAGATTCGGTATAACTGAGGCTATATCATTCACTACGACTTTGTGCATTTTTGAGCCAGCAGATTTCAAGGATGATTTTCATTCAAAGGGATGCCAATAGCCGAGAGTTTGGGGCGACTGTTGACAATACAACCTAATCACTGGGGCGCTGCTTTCCTACATGTCTGTAACTCAGCTCCTTTAACGAAAGCCTGAGGGCTATTGAGCTGACATGATCCTGGGGTTTGTCTTTGCCTTGCTTTTCCCCTCATCGCCAGAACTCATCCTGGCGGAGTTAATTCATCCGGATTATTTGAAAAGTACCTGGCCCTGATCCTCTGGTCCTTGACTCCACTGGGGGTTTTATTCGGGGAAGCAACCCGACAGGATCGCGTGTGGCTCCAGGTCTCCAGCTGGGCTGATGGAGCTGAGTTGTGCTGCCTAACCCGGACTGGAGCAGAGGAGACCTGTAGCCTGTGTGAATGGGCCTCGCCGATCTCAGCCTTTCCAGAAACAGGCATGGAAAGGGACAAAGTCGCTGCCACGCGCAATGAAGCTGGCGATCGCAGCAAGATCGTTTGGTTCCCCTCGTCTCAGCTGTATGACGAGGTGTGCTGGGGCATAAGAGAGGACTAAGGGCTTGATGTACACAAGGGGACTTCAAGGCACCCTCGGGGAGGGGCGATCGCAGCTCCTCCACTCCCCAAACAGCAGGGTCCTCACTCAGGAACCACTGATCTGAAGCCCGGAGCCTCCATCAGAGAGGGCAGGCGGTTGTGGCCGCTCAGGATACCCACGTGAAAGCCCGTGGATATGGGACTGGAAGGGGAGCTGTGTTTCCTAGGCCATGTAGAGCAAGGCTCTTCTTGGGGGGGATCCACTCCGCATACCCTAGAGACCTGCACTCCTGCATAATCCCCACTTCCACACGCGCACAGACAGGGGCGGGTCCAGGGGGGTGCACTGGGGCACTTGCCCCCCCACCCTTGATTCTTGCTCCACCCATAATGTAAAGCCCGGCTGTGGCAGCAGCATTTCCCTGCAGGCAGTGTTAAGGGAGTCACTTGACGTGCCAGGTTGCAGCCAGGGACGTTTCGGTTCTCAGGAGAAGGGCAGTAAAGCCCCGGACCAGGGTACCTACACAGGTGGTGGAGTCTCCCTCCATAGAGGTGCGGAAGCCCTAGGTAGACAACGCCTTGGCTGGGATGAGCTCGTGGGGAAGATCCTGCTTTGAGCAGGGGGCTGGACTAGATGACCCATGAGGTCCTTGGCAGCCCAAAGTTGCGATGATGAGATGATGCCATGATTTCCTGGCTCCTCATCCCTTCCAAAGTCTTCATTCCCCCCGAGTGTGAATGATCCTCTCTCCTTTTCCCTGGCCTTGATGTTCCCCAGCATCAAAGGAGCCTTTCTTCTGCTGTCTGTTCCTTGCTGCTGGTAACGAAGCTCCTATTTGACAGATCGTTTTTAATTCATTCCAATAAAATTATCAGCGCGGGGCGCGGGGGGGGTCTTTGCTTTTGCTTCCGTCTTAAACTGAATAAGCCAGCCCTCGGCCCCTGGCCAGTAACAGCTTCTCGTTTCTTTTTAACGGGGGCAAAAATACGCTGCTTCATGCGTGCATTTCACCGTCTGCACCCGCCCCCTTTTCAATGCCGGGCTAAGCCTGACCTCCAGGTCCAGATCTAGGCGCCTGGAGGAATCCAGACTCGGGGAAGAGCTGATACCTTGTATTAGGCCGACTAAGACGCTTCGCCAACAAATGCCTGCATTTATTTGGGAGCTAGGTGCCCGGCGTCCATGCCTTTGCCTGCCAGCTCAAACGTGTCTTTCTGGTATGCCCGGCTTGACAGATCGGGGCTGGGTTAGAGGAGCTTCCCTTCCCCCCGGCTGGAGAGGGGAGGGAGTTGCACGGGCTCCCTCCTCCCACCCCTATCAGCAGGATCAGCGGAGCCCTTGACGTGGCCCGGAGCCGATTGGCCGGCAGCCGATAGGATCTCTGCGGCCAGCAAATTAAGGCGGAGGGGAGTAGGGGGGCGATCGCAGTGTCCACGCCGGCCCGGGCTCCCAGCCGCGGAGAGCGATCAGAGCCAGCCCAGCCCTGCCTCTGCCTCCTCGCCTCCGCCTCTCCCACCACCAGGGACATGAGGGCTCCCGTTTAACCTGCTCCTGCTCGGGGGCTCTAGCAACCGGTTAGGCAGAGCCACCCGCACCGCACAGTGTTGATCCGGGGCAGGCTAGACGGTCTGTCCTCTCCGCGTTAGAAACCCCCCTCCTTCCCTCCCTCCTCTTGGGCTGGAAGCTGAGGATCCGCTTAAGACGCTCGTGCCTGGGCTGTGCTAGGACTTGCGCCGGGATCATGGAGTACACAGCATCCCCCAAGCCTCAGCTCTCCTCCCGGGCCAACGCCTTCTCCATAGCGGCCCTCATGTCAAGTGGGAGCTCCAAGGAGAAGGAGAGCGCGGAGAGCACCATCAAACCCCTGGGTAAGTACCCGCCTCTGCTCCGCCTCGCCCCCAGCCCTACAGGTGCGGATCCCGGGGGGCGGGGGCAGGCTGAGCATCGTGCCCAAGCCCTGGAGGGCAGAACAGGGCTCTGATCAGCTACCACGGGAGGGGGGAAAGTGCTGGTAGAAGCCAGCCTTCCTGGGGTCCTGCGCCTTTCAACTAGACAAATAATAAATAAGAAGAAGACTTGCCATTTACCGGGTCAGACCAGTATCCCGTGTCCCACAGGAGCAGAGAGTGGATGCTGAAGAAATCTCGCCCAAGGAAACCCCGCTGCCTTTCAGACTTTACACGGGTTTCTGGTGGCAGAGGGAGGGAAAGGGACTGGGAAAGGTTTCCCCCACCCCTTAGATGAGCAAAGGGCAATGGCAGCTCCGAAGTGGCTGGCCTGGAAGGCGAGGGAGTAAGAGCTGCAAATCTGATACAGAGCAGGAGTTGGCTTAACTTTGGGAAGCCGAGAAGCGCTTTTAAAACCCGAGGAAGTGGGATTGTTTTATGCCCCCGATCCAGTTTCAGCCGACCCTAAAAGCGTGTCTACAATTAAGCCAACTTGTCCTGTTATCGAGATAGAAATGAGCTGCGCGGTTCGCTCGCTCGGGTTTAGATCTAATTCTTCCAGTTCACCCACAACGGGAATATATATCGCCATGTATACCTTCCTCAGATACAGAAGAAGACATACAAAAACTAGAACTCTTGGTTCCAAAATGATGCCTTTTATTAGACGAGCCAATTCATATATATAAGGAAAATATATCTTTGCGCCGGGGACCCACGCCTGGCAACCCGATAAAGCTCGGTGGTATGATAGCCGGGAATCACCTTTAAATATTTTGTAAAATTAGATGAGATGTGCTCTCGTTGTTTCTGTACCGATGTCATAAGTGTATTCAGACTAGGTTCTTTGGGTAAATGTCATCTCTTTTATTAGACCAACTTGGTTCTTCGGGCAAATGCGATCTCGTTTATTAGAGCAAGTAATTTGGTCTAATAAAGGAGCTCCCATTTGCCCAAAGCACCCTGCCTCCCTAGGTCCTTGGACCAGCACGGCTACAACCAACACCCCCGGATAGGTGTATTCACACAGTTGGGATCCAGTTTTCACAAACTGTAAAGCGAAATGACACGATGTAGATTTGTGTGCGGATATAACGCATACACAAAGATCATCAAATACAATCATTTAAATAATGCAGCGGCGCAAGGTGTTCGTAGCATCTTTTCCCCTGTTTTTTTTTAGCCAACTATTTCACAAACTATTTTTTACAAACTAGAATGATTTAGTTGGGGCTAGTCCTGCTCTGAGCAGCGGGTTGGACTAGATGACCTCCTGAGGTCCCTCCCAGCCCTAATTTTCTGTGAGTCTGTGATAGAAACAGATCATCCTGGCACCCAAATCAGAGAATAAAGCCCTTTCTTTTGTTGAGAACTCTCTTTATTTGCCTTCCAGAAGTTCAAGCCATTTTTTGTCGTCCTTTTCAGTCCGGGCTGTTATAACATTAGCAAGTAACCATTTTCCAAAGTCCTTCTCTTTTTTCTTCTTCTTGCAAATGCTAGTTCCGTTGTTTATGACCACCATGCATATAGGAAATGCCGCATTTGAGACAGATGGAGAAGGAGCCCTTCTTGGTAAAGGACCTGATTTCAAAAGTCAAACAAAACACCTCACTGACCATGCACAGTACTGTGTACAGGTTCAGGAGTACTTATAACAAAAATCCATGTAGGCAATTTTGAAAATGTATTTCTCTCCTGAGCTGTTTAATGCTTTGGAGAAACAAAATCACACGGATAATTTACTGTTAATACCCGGCGCTTAGGAGAATGGGGAATAGTAAGACCTGTGGTAGGCATATCTGCATCTTTTATTGTCCACTGGAACAATATCCATTAGCACAATGCACTTGGTTTCAGGATCCACTCCAGAAAAAGAAACCCTCGTCGTAGGATATCCAGCTTGTAGCCGTATTGCTCTAGAGGCAAAAGAAATCACAGCTCGTGGAAGAGGTGATATCTTTTATTAGACCAACTAAATACCATAATTTGTTCGCAAATAAAAGGAATCAACATTGGTGGAAGAGGTGCTATCTTGTATTAGACCAAGTCAATACAATACTTTGTTTGCAAATAAAAGGAATCAACACTCCTGGGAGAGGTGATATCTTTTATTAGAGCAACTAAATACAATGTTTTGTTTGCAAATATCTAGTTGGTCTAATAAAAGATATCACCTCTTCCACGAGTTTTGGTTCCTAATGGAAGGAATCATTCTCCTGAAATAGAGGCAAATCAGCACATCTATATATGAATAAGCAAGAGAAAAACAGAACTAAAAATGTTCCGAGCTGCAGTTCAAGGAGTTCATTTCCAGCTATTTAAACCCGCCTGGCGATGCCATTTCAAGGCGACCAAGTTAAACAGTTTCCCTCCCACATTGTTTGCGGCTGGTGTTTCTTGGATGGAGCCTGAAGCGCACAGAAATGCGGCAAAGGAAGGAGTGCCTCGAAAACTCTGGTTTTAGTTGAGCATTGCATTGAAACTGGGCTTCAGCACGGGCAGGTCGTTTGGATCCGACACCCCTATTCAGACCATGCCGGAGCTGCTAGGCATTTTATGTAGTCCTAGTTTCACGATATGCTGCAGACCGGATATGTTATAAAATACGTGCTTGGCAGAGTTGCGTGGGATTATTCGCTATTCCCCACCCCCCACCCCCCGTATCTTTTCAAAGCGCTCTTTCTTTTAGCCTTCCCATCGCTTCTCATTCTCCAAAATAATTCGATTAAAAAAAATAAAATACAAGGCGAATCTAGTAAGCCTATCTCTTAACTGAACAAAACTTTCTGAGGATATTTGGAGAAAAGATCGTTGCCTTGCAATCGCGTGCTTGCACCACTATAGTTTCTGTATCGATGGTCCTGCTTTGAGCAGGGGGGTGGACTAGATGTGACCTCCTGAGGTCCCTTCCAGCTCATTTTCTAGGAGCTTATGATTCCCCGGAGTGGGGGCGAGCCGGATGAGATGTTTTAAGTTCCGAGATAACATCAAATAAAATCAGGGCACTGCAGCTTTTTCGATATTCAGATTTAAATGGAGATATTTTTAGATATTTCGATATTCCAGGGGAGCGATTACTCCAATAATAGCCCGCCTCTGGCTTGGCTTGAGTAGAAAATTAAAATTAACTTAACCTTTCAAGTTGTCTAAATAGCGACATGGCGATTTCTCTGAGTTAAACGGATCCTAGAAACAACATCGACGGGGCTGCGGGGAGGGATCTGATGCTATTCTTTAATTTAGAGATATTTATCCCAATACCAGAGGCAGAAGACGGTCTTTTTTTTTTAACGTCTACTGTCCACCTCCAGATATTTTAGACTTAGGCAGCTTACAAAAAATTCACGTGTTTTGACCAACTTAAACGAAGAGCTCCTAAATATGGCTAGATGAGAGATGGGGGTGGTGGTTATAACCGTGTTGGTCGTATAGGCAGACATGAGTAAATGTGATACCTTTTATTAAACCAGCTGAAGAGTTGGAGAGCTTGCAGAGAACAATTTCCCCCAACTATTTAGTTGGTCCAATAACAGATATCACATCTACCCCCAAAACCTTGTCTGCCTGTGTGATAGATGCCAGCCGACCTCGTGGTAGAGGCGAGGTCTTTTATTAGACCGACCCGATGCTTGCAACAAAAAAAATCTTTATTTGCAAGCTTTCCGGCTGGATACATGATAGATGCATTTTCTCCCCCGCCATTTGAGTCAGTGCTAGAGCTAAGTCTTGCCACCAGCTCGGTCACTCCTGTTGGGACGAGCTGCTGGGCACAGGACGATTATACCATGGGGAAACAGAGGCAGCCTGGATCTCTGGCAACCCAGCCTCGCCAGTCCTGCCTCTATCTCTCTGAGCGGCATTGTATACCCGCGAGAAGCATTACACACTCAAGTAGTTTCTTTTTTTAAGGGCTGGGATCATCGAAACAATTAGACACCCGGCCCCCTGCGTTCAATCAAACTGACTCGTGCTGGGCATTGCAGCTTGAATGAGAATCAGTGGGCACTGGCAAAGTGACCTTCCCATCGCAGTCCCCTATCCAGCAGGAGGTACGGGGCAATCAGCTCTCCCGGTGCGGTTGAAGTGGCCGGGAATCACTAGAGGGTAGAAGGACAGTGCAGCTCTGCAGCCGGGGAACTTGATTTCTTTCCCCACCCCCGCAACCCACCCCTGTGAAATATGGGCACTGCATGCCTGCTTTCTGGACTGGCCAAAAGGGAAAGCACTGTGTCTGGGGCTCCACAGCCTCGAGATGCAGATGGTGAGTAAGCAAGGCTCTTTGGGTAGATGTGATTTTTTTTTTAGACCAACTGAGTAGCTGGGGCGAGGGGAAGTTATTTGCAAGCTTCCAGCGCAAAATCACTTTTCTTCAGGCATAGGGAGTCTCTGCTGCTCTGAGACTCCAAGGAATGAAAGAAGCTAAAAGTGTGACAGGAAGTCAGTGAGCAGGTAAATAGGTGGAAATTAGGAAAACAAAAGACAGAGAAGGGAAGGGAGGGGAAAAAGCCAAAGGTAAGTAAGGGAGACTCTACTGTAGTAGTTTTCCAAGGTAGAAAAGAGGCTGCCTGTGAAAAAGTGAATAGCTGGAAATTAGGTATCCAGGTTGTAGCTTTATTGGTCTAGAGGCAAAAGGAATCAGGACTTGTGGTAGAGGTGATATCTTTTATTAGACCAACTACATTTTTGCAAAAAAAAAAAGAAGAAAAAAAGAAAAGATTTTTAAATAAAAAAGATATTTTTTATAAAAGATGCGATATCACTTAACCAATCTAGTTGGTCTAATACAAGATATCACTAGACCAATCTAGCTGGTCTAATAAAAGATGTGATATTACTAAACCAATCTAGTTGGTCTAATACAAGATATCACTAGACCAATCTAGCTGGTCTAATAAAAGATGTGATATCTTTTATTAGGTCAATTAGATTGGTTTAGTGATATCACATCTTTTATTAGACCAGCTAGATTGGTCTAGTGATATCACATCTTTTATTAGACCAACTGGATTTTTGCAAAAAACCCTCTTTTTTCCTTTTTTGAAAAAATCTAGTTGGTCTAATAAAAGATATCACTTCTACCATGAGTCTGGGTAGAGGTGATATCACATCTTTTATTAGACCAAGTGGATTTTTGCAGAAAAAAACCCCTCTTTTTTGTGCAAAAATCTAGTTGGTCTAATAAAAGATATCACCAGTACCATGAGTCCTGATTTCTTTAGCTGGAAATTAGGAAGACAAAGGGTAAAAAAGGAGGGGAGGGGAGGCAGGGTTGGGGAAAGAAAGTGTAAAAGGTCAAGTCTGGCAGGCACCTGGTGAATCAAATGTCAGACAGGTTGCAATGTGTCATAAATTCAATGTCTATATTGAATCTATGATTTTCTGTATCCAGTAGCTACAACCAA
>NW_017729006.1:27614685-27615893 GCF_001723915.1 Gavialis gangeticus | reverse complement strand
TGGGTAGAGGTGATATCACATCTTTTATTAGACCAAGTGGATTTTTGCAGAAAAAAACCCCTCTTTTTTGTGCAAAAATCTAGTTGGTCTAATAAAAGATATCACCAGTACCATGAGTCCTGATTTCTTTAGCTGGAAATTAGGAAGACAAAGGGTAAAAAAGGAGGGGAGGGGAGGCAGGGTTGGGGAAAGAAAGTGTAAAAGGTCAAGTCTGGCAGGCACCTGGTGAATCAAATGTCAGACAGGTTGCAATGTGTCATAAATTCAATGTCTATATTGAATCTATGATTTTCTGTATCCAGTAGCTACAACCAAAAACCCAGCAGATGGTGAGCAAATCATCCCTGATCTGCGGAAACTGTGCTGTGTGGGTCTGGGATCCAACTGAAGGCCTTGAGAGGGTGTTGGCTTAGCAGGGATCTCACCAGGGCTGGAGGGGTCTTCGCCTAGGGGCAGCTTAGGAATCCCTCCCTCATTCTCCCTGTCTCTCTCCCCATCGCAGAACAATTCGTGGAGAAATCCTCCTGTGCCCAGCCCCTGGGTGACCTGTCCAGCTTGGACCCCCACGGGGACTTCAGCACCAGCCCAGCGTCCCTCTGCACGGAGCCTCTCATCCCCACCACCCCCATCATCCCCAGTGAGGAGATGGCCAAGATCTCCTGCAGCCTCGAGACCAAGGAGCTGTGGGACAAGTTCCATGAGCTGGGCACCGAGATGATCATCACCAAGTCTGGCCGGTGAGGCTGGGGCTGGGGTTGGGGCTGGGGGGTGATGTGTTCCTGCTAGATCCTGTGCAAGCAGCTTGCCAAGGCAATTCAGGGCATGAAAATACTGTGATAGACCAGCTCCTCTCCCCAAGCTCATCAGAGCTCACCCCAATGTGTATTTGAGGCATCAGGCATCTGGGAAGAGACTCAAAGTCAAGCCCTTATTAGTGCAGGAGCCTGAGGCTCTACCCCTGTGACAGACAGGCAGGCAGACACACAGGATCCTCTCCACCTCCCCCTCTGCTGCAGATCATAGCTCAAAGTCATTCCCCACAACTGGTCCAGCTTTGCTGATTCTCTAACTGGGTCACAGTTAAAGGCAGGGGGACTTTTCCAGGCCCCAAGCCTCCAAGCATTTCCAAAAGTTTTAAAATACTGTTTTAATTGAACCCCTGCCCCCACCCCTGAAGGAGATCACAGCCAGAAGCCACTAGTTCTGTA
>NW_017729006.1:27588680-27614674 GCF_001723915.1 Gavialis gangeticus | reverse complement strand
CTCCAGAGTGGACACAGGGAGGGCACCTCACAGGGGGCAGTGACCCTGGCACAGGGCGGGCAGGGGCACATGACAACACCTGTCAGCCAAGCCCCACAATGGTGCCCTTGCACTAGAGGGGCATGGAGGGGGCACTCGCACACCCAGAACACCCCCCTCACAACACCCCCTCCCCTCAGAGCATCCCCCTCAGACCAGACCACCCCCTTCAAAGCAACCCCCACATCCCCCCTTCAGACCACCCCTGAAGGAGATCACAGCCAGAAGCCACTAGTTCTGTATTAAAAAAAATGGTATCACATTGATCTGAATTTAATCCACCTTGGGGTGACTGCTGAACCCCATAGTGCTCCCTATGGAGGTGCTACTCCATGTCCTGAGTGCCCTGTGCTGGCTTATCTAGCACGCAAGCTAGCACAGGGCCAGTTGCCTGGCGGGAGAAGGGCTCTTCTGGAGAAGAGAGTTCCTGCTGCTATCCAGAGGGATCAATATTCCACCAGTTCAGCAGGCTTTGGTGCCCTAGGATGCTGGCGGGGGATGGTGTAACACTGGCAGGCAACTGTTTAGCCCCACACATGTCCCAAGTGCCACTCCCATCCCCTGCCCAATCTGCTGCCCTGCTTTCTGCTCCCTGCCCTGTGCCTCTTGCCTACCTGTTGCTCTGCTTTCTGCTTCCTGTCCTGGTTGGCACTGCACTGTCTGTCTCCTCTTCAATCTTCTACACGCCACACAGAAAGGCTTGCCATGCCACTTGTGGCCATCACGTTGCGGGTTGACCACTTCTGCTATAGCTGACCCTACACAGAGGTTCTGGGAAGCAGGGCAGCTGTTGTAAGGATGCAGCAGTCAGTGCCCTCCCAGGCATTCATTGCCTTAGTCTCAGTATGAGATACTTCCCAGTTCAGCTTTCAGAGGCATGAGGGTAGTTAGGGGTGAGCGTGCTTGTTAGGTTTTGAACCTACTGCTCATCAACCAGGTACCAGGGCTACAAGTACTGTGTAAGGGAGAAGATGGTCTTAACGGGTCATTGGGGAATGCAGAAACTTAGGGTGCATTTGAGACATTTGGAAACCTTAACAACCTAAGTTTTCAGTGTCCCTTTTCCAGATGTGACGAAAATTACTTTTGCTTTGCTTCTTCTGCTTCCTTTTATTGCTTCATTGCAAACATTAACAGTCTAACATTGCTGACGCACAAATAATTCTAACACTATAGAAGTCCTTATTGTGTATCTTGTATTATTTCCATGTCTCCAGCACAAAACAACTCTCACAAGGCACGTTCTCACAGTTGTTGGAGACAGTAGAAATGCTGTTGACTTCAGTGGGCTTTGGAGCAGGGCAGATTCTCTGCTCTGTAAATGTAGAATTAAAAACAGACACAGTCTTTTTTTCGGGGCTCAGAGAGTCTTCTCTTTCCTTATGCTGAGCCTGATCCTGTTGAAATGGATAGCAAAAAATCCTTCAGGTTTCGTGGGTACTATTATGTGCTTTGCTGTCCTTTATTGGTTACTGTATATGCCGTAAGAGATGCGGAAATAATACAGGATAAGCAATAAGGCTTTTATAGTGTTAGAATTACTTGTGCATCAGCATAGTGTTCAATTGTTAATGTTTGCAAGCTGCTTCATATTTTTTGAACCGTTACTTTGTATTTTGCTGTAATTTTTAGAACTGTGTGTAGGCACACAGAGTCCTGAAGATACAATTTAAATATGCTATTTGATGAGTATCTTCTCTTTCTAGTCACACATCACGTGCAAAAACTGCACAAATGGTCAAAATAATCATTTAAAATTATTCACAAATTTTTTCATTAAAAATTGTTGGTGTTTTAAAAATCCCAAACGTAAGTCTTTTGGTTAGTTTCAAAAGTCACTTGTTAGTAATTTATTTCCTTGATTACATTATATTTTTGTTAATCAACAATAAAAACCCATTTTGAGTTCGATAAGCATAACATTTGTAATTTGAAGTTTGTATTTTTATTAGGTAAGCAATTTTAGGGAAAATATTAACACGTTTAATTTTAAAATTCACTTTTACCAGAATTCACATAAGTAAAGTGTGCTTGAGAAAAAATTCTCTTGGAAAATGCTGTAAATATAGTAGAAGAAAGCAAGTTTAAAGTTTACAGGAATATCATTGGAAATAGAGTAGGAAAAATGCTGCAAAGTACCTAATAAAATGTGCATATTGATGAACAGTAATACATCATCTTTTTAAGTACTTCTTTGAAATCTGAGACATTATATAGTAACTATCAGTCAGATACATATTTTTCATTTCTGCTTAAAATAAATGTGTTAATTTCAGCTAACAGTTGTGTGCATAATTGAGAGATACAGATCATTTAAACACCCATCAAATTGCAGTATAAATACGTAGGAACCTCTGTTTCTTTCCTGGTGTTCAGAATGCAATTTCAGCAACATTTTTAGTTCTTTTTTTCTCTTGCTTAGTCATATATTTACCTTCTAATTTGCCTCTGTTTCAGGAGAATGTTTCCTACCATTAGGGTTTCTTTTTCTGGAGTGGATCCTGAAGCCAAGTACATCGTGCTAATGGATATTGTTCCAGTGGACAATAAAAGATACAGATATGCCTACCACAGGTCTTCCTGGTTGGTAGCTGGAAAAGCTGACCCTCCACTTCCTGCAAGGTTTGTGAATTTTACAGATAATTTTAAAAAATGTTTTGTTTTTTTTAACTGAGGAATGATTTTTCAGAAGTGTCTGTAAACTGGTGGCAATATTCTGATTAATTTCAATAGTGAAAGATCAAGTCCCAGATCTGTGTTTCAGGCAGCACCATACCTAGACTCCTGACGGCCCTGGGAGAACTTTTAGCATTGGGCCCCACTTCACCAGAGATATTGATAATAATAATAACAAAAATTCCATTTTCGGGACCCCTTTCTGTCCAAGCCCCAGGCAGCCGCCCGGTTTGCCCATACCTGTGTCCTGCCCTGGTTTCAGGTTCCAAAACCAAGCAGGTTTTGGCTTTAGGATCAGCTGTAGAAAATGGTTGGGCCAATCCACAGAGATGGACATTTTATATATAAAAAAATCTTATTTTGTTATGTTTCTTTCCCATTTAAAGCAAGCTAGCCACTTTTTTCTAAGTGCCAGTATAAATATTAAATTACAGCTGGATGCCATTCATCCTGTAAGTGGCATTATTTTCTAATTGATGATCAAATAATATATTCAGTGTTTGCTAACTAGCAATTTTATAATTGATCCATACTTTTCTCCTTCATGGTAGGCATATGTACATGTGTTGTATATACATATACATGCCTGTGCACACAAGCATACACAAAAGGTTATTTTTTTCAGGAAAGGTAGGACTTTTGAAACTTTGAAATAATAAATAAAGTCAAACAGGTTAACTCTTTTTTTACCCCCTGAAGTGCAAGAGTCAATTCACTTCTAAAATGATTCCCTTGTTACAGTTAAGGTTTCAGGTGTAAACTCACGGATTATATATATTTAAATTGCTTTGATACATAGGAAGGCTTCAGCAGCTAATTTAGCAATCATATGCTGAACTCCAATCACATTCAGCACAGGATTTAAGCTTATGCTTATGTCTCATGGACTTGAATGAAAACCACGTGCCTCGTGATCTTCCTGAATCAGAGCCTCAGCCCCCAATCCTGTGCTGAAAAACATGCAGACTCCCATGTTAATAACAAACCTTTCCGAAGATTTGAGGTTCCAAAAATACACTTTGGTATATCTGCAGGATTCTCAGAGCAGAGTCAGGGCTTGGGATATTGCAAAGACAGATACACGTTATGCAAAAGAAATAGATGGATCTGCTTGTGTACCACTATGGAGCCAAAACCTGCACACCTTGCACATATGAGTAGTCTGACTGAAGTGATAGCCTTGCTGATTGCTGATCTCTGATTGGCAATTCAAGGCTTGTTTACATGAAAAAGTGGATAGTGGATGGCATGGTTCTATTACAGGCAGTGGCTCTGACATTTGTTTCACTTTAGTAAAAAAAAATTAAAAGTACTTATTATTATTCATATTACAATAGTGCCAAGGGAGTCATTTGGATCAGCTACCTGGTATGCTAAGCAACATCCAAACATAATGAAAAAAATAGTTCTTGTCCCCAAGAATGTACAGATAATCAGGTTAATATTAATAATAGTAGTATTATTAGTATTATTATTACTACATTAATGGTGGTAATGATGATATCTCAGGGCAAAGTAAAATGCCTAGTGCATTTTGAGTGCCTTTGGATATGCCACCAATCCATATGTGAGTTTTGTAGCTATCTTTTATAAAGTACTTTTTAAAATAAATTATTTTAGGAATATATTATGTGAATATTGAATATTGAAAATACTGATCCTGCTTCCATTGAAGGTAATAGTAAATACTTATTATATTTTTTGATGAGATTAGGGTCATGCTTATATTACTTTTATTATTTTTATTGTCATTTAGAGTTTGTATGTGGTAGTACCCTGTGGTCTTAATCAGGCCAACATCTCTATACGTTGTGCACAATTCAAACACATACTAAAAGGCAATTTCTGCTTCACTTTCACCATTTTGAATTAAGACAATGCTGATCAGAAAGAAGTATTAATACATGGGTTTTCGTTTCAGTAAATGCTGTTTACCATTTACATGCCTTTTCTGTCTTTCTGCTGAGCATATTCTTCTGAGGATAAAAGGTTTTTGGGGTTCTGGTGTTTTTATGTTACACTCAGCTACTGCTTTTGGAGTGCATATGCTAACCATTTGTTTAGGGAGTGATACTGCTTAAGTTGAAGTTTAGTGTCTGTCAATATAATGTTTAAGTTACGTGTTCAGGATCTGGACACAGCAGTCACATTTTCATAGATGCGATTTCTAAGATCCTGAGCAGCAAACATGTCTGGGTTTTACCTTTCCTCATTTGAATAGAATCCACAAGGCTATTTCATGTATGTAAGTGTTTTCAGGATCGGGGCCTATGGCATTAAGGTGCTGATCTTGTGAAAACCATACATAACTTTTCTCATTCAAATAGCCCCAGTGACGGCAATGGGATTATTCACAGGAGTGAATTTATGCACCTATGTAAGTCTTTGCAGGATCAGGGCCCTAGGGCTTTTTCTTTGTTCTTCTATAAAATAGCTTGCAACATTAGAACTGTGCTTGAAATCAACAAGTATTATGTGATGTTATTTGAAAGTTTATCCCTTCATGGATCTTCAGTTCAAATAACAATTAAACCCTTGTCTTTCTGCTGTCAACTTTAAAACAAGTTGATGTTGATGCAATCACCTGAATAAAAAGGCTTTTTAGAAAATATTTGTAAATCTTCTAAAGTGCTTTGAGAGAGAGTATTTTACATGGTGAT
Organism: Gavialis gangeticus; assembly: GCF_001723915.1. Lineage (NCBI taxonomy): Eukaryota > Metazoa > Chordata > Crocodylia > Gavialidae > Gavialis > Gavialis gangeticus. The sequence continues at coordinate 27,609,299 of NW_017729006.1, read as the reverse complement.
TTTTTTTTGTTTGTTTCTTCTGACTTACAAATTACAGAAAATATTTCAAGGAAATACTAGCTTTGTAAGTTCTGACACGTATGCTTATTCTTTATCTGTCTTTCAACTGCCTCCTTGCAATGATAAAAGATTTTGCTTTACTCAGCTATTCTAACCAATCCAGAATGGTCTGCATAATGAAAGTACAATATTTGTACTCTTGTAGCCAACTGTAGGAAAGCTGCTCTTTTTGAAGGTATTTTTGACTTACGGTTTAAGCCCAGTTGTGCAAACCTTCTGCCTATGGAATGATAAATTAAGTCCATGAGAAGCTGCATGCTCTGGGGACCTGTAGGATTAGTCCCAATGTTAACAAAAGGAAAATATAATAAAAGCCAAATATACAAAAAGAAAGCAATAACAAAAACCTTGAATATTTGTCTAAACACAAAATAACTTATCATGAATTTCCACCAGCATGTTGTTCCTAAAACTTTGGAAATTGATCTGAACAACCTCTCACCATCCTGCTGATCTTAGGCATGCTGAGCATTTGCTGACTTCAGTGGGAGTTTTGTGCAGTGGAATGTGTACGTTTATTTCTCTAATCCTTTTGCTCATGCATATCCACATGATCATCCGTTCTCTGTGCACCAGCTGGTAACTATATTTAATCTGGAATTCTCATCTCTCTGGTGTACAAGGTTTGCCCATTGGAGAGGTGTGCAGTTCAAACATGTGGAGTCATATGTTCCTGTGGGATCCATTAACACATAGCAAATGTATTAGGATAAAATTGTGAGTTATCTATGAGTTGTAATACTAAAAGTGGCTGAGATCTAGAGTGTCATAGTAAAAATATCTGAAGAATCCACCACCCTTTCATGTCCAGCACTGCACATTAAAGTATGCAAGTCATACTTTAGGGAGATGGCTTCCTGTTCATTGTTAGCATTCATCTAATCTATAGCCTGTTAACTGTGACAAAAGTTAATTGTGTTTATATAGTTTATGGTGATTGTGCTCAGTAGCTATGTACAGAAAGGTCTCTACTTACTTTCAAAATGCATATCTTTGGTTTCAAATAGCCAAACCTTCTTAAGATCGAATCTCCATAGCTATGGCTTGCAGTATTGCCAATCCAATCATCCAAAATTATTATCCAGCCTCCAGAAAGCATGGAATTTGCTTAAGAATAATGGCATTTTAAACAATAGCATTTCATGTTCTCATTCTTTTGCTTTCTGAGCCTTAGGGATCACATTTTCATTCTTTTCTTCACAGCCATGCAGGCTTCAATGAAAGCTGAGTTTTTTGGGGAAATGACGTGACTCCAGGAACTGATTTTTTTTAAAGCAAAGCACCCCATATGATAAGTCTTATGATGAAATTATGAGTCCACAACACTGAGGCAATATCTACATTAGAAGCACTTTACTAGCATATGAATATCAGCATAACATATGAGCAAAACACTCCTAAAGTGGATGGAAAACCTGTGATTTGTACTAATACAGTAAAACTCATCCCAAGAAGTGAAACAAGCTATACAAGTAAAAGGCCAGTTTGGGTGATATAACATTGCTTTCACTAAGGAATCCTACTAGTTCAGCTATGTTGATCAGGGATCACATCTCCACTAACTCCTGACAGATATATAACTATGCTGGTAAAAGTCTCTGAATGTAGCCCAAATATGATTAACTTTTCCCCCTATCTCGCATCCTCCTTTAAATATTTAGGCCCCACCATTCAGTGATGAGCAATTAGTGCTCCTTTCTGGGACACAAACATATATCAAAGCAAGAGGTATGCACTAAAACAGGTCCCTTTGCATTTTTTCCTGACCTACAGAATTAGTGGTGGGGGATTCCATCGTCGGAGTCAAATAACTTAAACAACGGGAATGAGCAAAAACCATAGATGCAGTTAACAAGCATAGGCTTTATCAGTTAACACCTACTAAGTATCTGAAGTTAAATCATTGTATACTATTTATATGAAGATATTGTATTTAAAGCATCTAATACTTGAAATCATTCTAGTTCCAGCATAATCCTGCTACCCCATCCTATCCTGCCAAATTGACAAAGTAGTTGTTAATTTACATAAACGCAATGACTTTTCATGTCAAGCCACCATGCTGGTTTTCAACTTCTTATAAACACACATCCTCATCACAATTAACATGTGATCTAATGAAGGTTGTAATAATTCATGACACTAATAAGAAAAAATATATATTTTTATCTGAATTCTCTGGTTATGTCTTTATCTACACTATGTTTCTGTTTGAGCTGGAGTCACTGTTTTTTAAAGTATTTGTTAGCACAGCTCAGTGGAATTTTTCATTTGGGAAAAGATACAACAATTTAATGCTTAGTTAATATCCCTATCTTAGATTATTATTAGCAGCTTACTAGATAAAATTACAGATATTCATATCAAAATATGCTCCAAGAAGTCTGAGGGCCTAAAAAGTATCCTTTATTATGTTCCAGTGGATGAAGATCTCAGTCATGTATTTTATTCTCTTTTGTTACAAGTTATTTTGCACGTAGGCACCAGTTTAGGGGAAGCCTGCTTCTCTTGCTTTGTGTGCATATCTGTGTTTTTCTAAGCTCTGAGAAAATGCATCTCTCTGAAGCCACTGGATGTCTTGAAGACAAAATATTATGTCTTAATTTTGTTTGAATGCTTTATGGTAAAGTCTATAGTTACACAAACCTGACTGTAAGATTTGTGTGCTTGTTCATTTGTTTAGGTTGTATGTGCATCCTGACTCTCCATTTACAGGAGAACAGTTATTAAAGCAGATGGTGTCCTTTGAGAAAGTCAAGCTAACAAACAATGAACTGGATCAGCATGGACATGTAAGTAGCTTCCTATGTAGAAAAAGGGTAAAAGATCTTTAAAAATAGCTGGCACTAAACTTGTTAGGCAGAAAGCAGGGTAGATTTGCACCTTATACACTAACCAAAGCAGAGATACATAAGCTTTCCGTGAACAGCAGCTTACGTCATCAGATGCAAAAAGCAAATCTACCCTGCCTTCACCTGACTTTAGAATAACGCTAAACTTGTTGGCCCTTTAATCCCAATGGCAAAGGCCTGAAGAGGTGCTAAGACTGACCTGACCTATCACTTTTCCAGCTGGTCTGTTCATGTCACAGTGGAGGTGCAGCGGCCAAGGTTTGTGAGGAAGTTTGTATTGGGTTTTTGTCTCTTTTATACATAAACAGCCCCCTGAAACTCCCTATTATAAGTTTTATGTTTGCCTTTTGGAGAAGCCTATTTCACATTAGTCATCACCAGCGATCCTGGTTTTCTCTGTTGAAAAATTGTAACTTCTTTGGATTAAAAAAAAAATTGCAAATTATCTGATAAAAAAACCCAAAATCCACTATTAAAATGAAATGCCACTATAGATATAGGTATCAGTTGACCACAATGTTTTATTGATATAGTGACAATATTAAAGCAATTTGGAAGCCTACTGGTGCCTCAGTGACTATAATAAAATACATTCTAAATAAATATTGGTATTTGATTTTGGGTTTTTTTATCATGGAAAAATCAGAGCTCCCCCTGCCCCCTTTGCTCACCAGGACGCAGGTCCAGGCCCCTCACTCCCAAGCCACAGCCCCCAGCCCTGCTGATGCCCCTCACTCCCCTCCCACAGCCCCCCCCCATCCCTCCCAGCCTTGCTGGAGGGGACCCCAGATGCCAGGGCCTTGGGACCAGGGACCAAGGTCTGCGGCCTCCTGTACCCCCAGCAGCACCTGAACCCTGGTTGCTACCGACGGGAGGTGGTGGCTGCTGTGGCGGTCTAGAGTGCAGTGTCTGGCTCCCCCTCCCCAGCAGGTGGCACAACGGGAGTAAAGCACATTGTGGGGGTGTGGGCCACCAGCTGCAGACTTGAGCTCCCCACCCTGCTGCCTTCCCCCTGGTGCCTCTGTGGCCCAGCAGGCTTGACCCAGAGTGGCTGGGCAAAACGGGCTGTGCAGGGAAGCTCATTGCCACCGCTGGGAGCTCCGTGCCACCCTGGTGAACGCCCCCTGGTCGCCTGGCAGCAGCCGGGGCACAACTCCATGCCACTGTCCATGCTGCTGCTGGGTGGTCAGGTAATGGTTTGCCAGGGCAGCATGGGGCTTGCAGCAGCAAGGAGCTTCTCTGCCCGGCCCCACTCTGCCCTGCCATGCCAGGTCCCACCCACCGGACTGCAGAAGCTCCAGAGGGAGGGCAGTAGGGTGGGGAGCCTGTGTCTGCAGAAGGCAGCCTGCCCCATGCACAGATTGGGGGGGCATGTGCTCCCTGTGGCCTCCCGGGACTGCACGCAGCAACAGGGAGCCAGCCCCACCCCACTCCAGAGACAAGTCGCCCACAGCTCCATCCTACTCCCTGCCGGGACCCTGCAGCAATGTATTCTGGCCTTGGGCCCAAGCCCCAGGCACCTGAGCAGCAGCCCCAGTGCTAGCCCTGCCCAGCTCACACCCTCTGGAGGCCTCAATCCCCCCCACCTCCAGACTTACCTGCAGAAGCTGCCCTTTAGGCTGCCTGGTTGCCATGTGCATGTGTAAGAGTGCACATGCACATGGCACCCCCTGCCTGACCACCCTCCTCCTGCTCCCCACAGCGCCTTGCAGGCTGTAACACTGCCAACCTGCAGAGAGCTCTTTGCAAAAGTGGAAAATCTGCGTGTTTCTGCCTTAAAATGAAAAATCCATGGTTTTTCTCAGTTAAAAGGGAAAATCCATGTTTCCTCCCCATTTTTCTGCAGGAAACAGAAAACCCAGTTCCCTGGGCATCACATTCTTTAAAAAAAAGTCCTGTGTTTCTAAATGATACATGATGGTAGTTCTGATGTGGTAACATATTAATGGGACAGATGAGGTCAACATGAAGGTTTTTCTGCCTCCCCTTATTGCAGTCAGTAGTAGAACATTTTTTGCAACCAAAGAGGCAGAATACAACCCTGAATCAGGTGTAACAGCCAGGGTTAAAGGGAAATGGAAAAGACTGACATGGATTTCTCGGCTACTTTTCCATCTCTATTTTGCTTTGCCCCCCACACTGACTAGAGCTCTCATCTCTTATACACTGGCCAGTGCCTTGTCACATACAAGGAACATACCCTTTGCTAAGTTTGGTGTCAGTACCCTAAGCAACCTGCTGGAGATGAAGCCATCAGGAATAATTCTTCTGCTCCCTGACTCAAGGGGGAATGGGTATAGGGTCTGCATTTTAGGGTTAAACCAGTAGTAAACCAAAGGGTGTAACATTAGAAAAGAGAAAATGGCTTGAAGGCAAATTGTGTGCAATAGGAAAAAATGCCCAGACCAACCAAAACAAAAATAAAACACAGGGAATCACAGGGTGAGGCTGAGGATAAACAGGATCAAGTCCCAGCTCTGACCCACTCCTGGTTTTCCTCCTAAGTCATAGAAGTACTTGAAGCACTGAAAACGTGCGGCTGAGGGGCAGACTTGCTGGGAGATATGAGACACCCTGGGCTCCTATACATGTGCAGGGAGGCTGCTCCAACACACTGTAATTACAGCACCTTGGAGCAGACTCAATTAATCGATTCAATTAATCATAGACAGATTAATCAGGTCTGGTGGAATGTAGTAATTACTGTGCTCCAGCGTCAGGTGTATCAACGTCCCCATGCTGAAAAATGGCAGCAGGGTGCTTTAAACTAAAGCTTGTTCAACAAGCTTTAGTCCAAAGCACCCTGCTACCATTTTTCAGTGCAGGGACATTGATACACCTGACGCTCCGGGTGTTTTAATTAGTGAGGCTGTTGGAGCTGCGCTATTTAAAGTGCTCCCCCTGCCTCCTGGAGCACATCTATAAATGCCCTCTGTTTGCAGGGAGCTGGAAGATACAGGAATGTGGAGGTAGGCTCTCCCGTAACTGAGGGATGCTCAGCAGTGATGCTGTAATGGGGACAGTTTTCATGGGAAAACCTGAGCTGTAGGATTAGGACTTTGAAAATTGAGTGACTTAAGTGAACACTCAAGGAAATCAAATCTGTGGAGTAAGCTTAGGATGGGAGGGTTTCCAATATAAGTATTATGCTGCATATCCAATGTTAATAAATAAGTCCAGGAGGGTTTTGACCTTTAATCCAGGGACAGGGTACAGATGCAGAGGGTCAGTTACTGTTTTTTTTCAGGCTGCTTGATATAGCTGCCATCTGTCTGAATTGTTCAATCAGAATATTTCCAACATGACTGAGAGTTTTCTCATTTAAAGACCTCAGGGTTGGAGCAAAGTCTTTTAAATGGAAATATTGCCTGAAAAAAAGAGGGAAAGCACAGATGCCAATGCATTATTCTTTTCTAAACATCTGGTATGTAGGTCTGCTTTTCTTAAATCCCTTTCCCCCCATTCTGGCTCAAAAGAATGTGATTTTACTCATATTTCAGAAACAGATCTCTGGAAGCAAAGTATGCGAGTGATGATAGGATCAATACATGTAAAGTTTCCAAAACAAGTATGTGTGCTTTAAAAAAGCATTTTTCATCATAACAGGCCATGTGTGTCTCTAATGCATGACTCGCAGCAATGTACTGTGAACCAGCAAAGAGGGGTTCATTTCCCAGAAGGACAGATGGGTCTGAAAAAGAGAAAAAAAACCAGTAGCTCTTAGAGAGTGTCAGGAATATTCCTGTTACAGAACAAGATGTCATAACTGCAGACAGCCAGTACATAAGGTAGAAAAATACAGTCTATATCTTAGCATATGAGACTGCCTGGTAGCGTCTTCTAAGAAGCAGCAAGAGCAGAATCCAGTAGTTTGTGTCCTTTTATGTTAATGATTAGAGTATATTGGTATCTATTGCTGCCATGTTGACACTGTGGTAATGCCATCATTACATGTTGTATAGACACAAGGAATAAATTCATTCTTTGAAGACTTTGAAAAAGATATTTCATAGTGTTTAATGCTCAGGAACACCATGGTCCCTAGAGGCAGAGTTAAGTTATCTGGATCTTATTAACTTAAATTTACAGTTGCCCTTTTCTCTGACTTGTTCTTATTCTCATTTCTTGTTTTTATGGGGAACTGTCAATACCTTAAAAATGTCTTAATATTTTAGTTATAGGTACAACATGTTGGCCAGTTTGTTCAGGGGGTTGAACTAGATGACCTCTGGAGGTCTCTTCCAGCCCTACTGCTCTATGATTCTATGATCACGTGTTCTTTCCATCCTCCAAAAGAAACATTTTGTGGTTAAAGTGTAATGGTGGTTCGTGTAAAATGTTTTTTTTTTCTGAAGAGGAGTCTCCCTGAAGAGAAGAGACTGGCTGTTTTTAGCTTAGCATTTTTTTAAATTTTCTCTTACTCTAAGACTTCTGGACTTGGCAAGTTTCACTGTTCCTGTATCCAGAGCAATATGCGTAACATAATTATGCACGTATTTTCTGTAAGATTGAGTCTCATCACTGTGTGCATAACATAAAGCTTGCTGTATGAGAATAGATATCATTAACAGAAGAAAGAAACTGGGAGTATGCATATAGAACTCTGGATGAAATCTTTAGGGGAAAGTGAGCCGTTTATAAGAAATGCATCCATACAGTCTTGCCTAACATTTGTTTTTGCAGAATATCTTTAAGTAAGCTGTGATTTTTCTAAAATTTACTACCAGATTTTTGGCAACATTTTTCACAGATTTCATTTACTTTGTGGCTTATTTGTGCATGGTTGTGAGTAGGGATATAAATCAGATGGTGGTGTTTTTGTGCCCTGATGGGATTAACTGTGAGTATTTTAGAAGTGAAAAAAAACAACAGAGCAGTGAAATAGACACTTGGGAGTAGGATGTACTCCCAAGAGAAGTAGGGACAGAAGGGAAATTAAGAAACAGCAAGACAGAGAAGCTGAGGAGGAAAGTAATTGTGCCAGTGTCTGTGAAAAAGAGGAGCTTGAGTGTGCACCAGAAATGGAGTGGAAGCCAGTGATGTGACTTCTGTAGGGTACTGAAATGTTAAAAGATTTCATGCTACGAAGAATCTCAAAATTCTGTCTCATTTTCATGATACTGATGATAATGGGATCAGTCCTGCCTTCCAGTATAAGCACTCAATCCCACTGAAAAGGAATGTGTGGGTCAGAAAAGAATCTGGTTCAAACAAGAAGGAAAAAAAAATGAACAATGGGAGTTCATTGCATGAAAAGCTATTGCCAGAGCAGGGCTCTGATGCAATATACAACCTGTGTTATTTACTTCGTGATTACGATATCTAACTTTGCATTTCATCTTGAGTTAATGTAGAGTAGCAATATACTGCAATGTGGAGTAGCTGTTTATGATTTTATAAAGCAGTGATTCTCAACCAGGCTGTCACTGCAGTCTGGACTGCTGCAATTTTTTTGAAGGGTGCTGTGGAGCAGGGAGGAGGCACTCAATTATCAGATTTTCTCACGTCACACACCCCTAAATAAGACATGCACCTTGTTTCTTGGGAAGGCCAAATGAAGAAAAAAAGATTCCTCCAGAACTGTGGTCACAGACAGCAGGGACAGAGCCTCTGCTTTAGCTCACTCACCCTCCTTTTCAGGTTCAGGCAAAAAGCTATGGTTTTAACCCTTTCACAGCTGAATAGTTACCAGCTCTTGGTTGCTCAGCTAAAACCTGAAACTGTAACTTCTGCTAAAGACTGGGCACCAAAGCTAGAACCAGGGTGTTGAAAAGAGCTAAAAATAGTCTGCAGTCTGCAGGGCTGTGAAACAGAAGAGATCAGTAGTAGCTAAATTGCAAATTCTTCAGCAAAATTGTTGAAGAATGGCTAGCTCGATTAGTAGAACATCAAGAAAATTAAAAAGGAGAGTGGGTCATTAACACACATGGAGTAAAGAGCAATTAGCGGGAATCAAGTAGATTATAATGAATCATGAGTCCTTCAGGTCAAATGAGTCTCTCAGCACAGGCTGAATAGAAATGCTACTGCTGCTATTTTGCACAGAAAATCAGATTCCCCATTAAGACATGCACCCCAATCTTGGAAGGCTAATTTCTGGAGGAAAGATGCAGCAGGTGAGTAAATATAGGATGTATATATTTATTTATTAGATTTTATCCCACCCTATACAAAAGTCTCAGAGCAGATATCCAAAAGGCTCAGTACTGATAGGTGTACAGACACCTACACATGATACACAAGATAAACCCAGAGATTTCAAATGGGAATCCATAGTGTCAAAAACATTCTGACCTGTTGTGGTCTTTCTGCATTCTTCGTAACAAAGGAATTGCTCTATTATTTTTCTGTAGTAAAAAAAAAAAACCCCAGTGAGAGCTAAGTATTGGTATTTTCCAAAGGGTGCCTTGAGGCTTACAAGGTTGAGAACCACTACTGCAAAGAATTACCACTAATCTTGTTATACCTGGAACCACCCACGCCACTGCCAAATTAGTTACATGGCTGTGACTGTATTTAACATGAGAAATGGTGCAAACTTAGCTCTACACTAGACTTACTATATTCTAATATTTTGATTAGATGTGGTCAAATAGTCTAATATCATTTTAAGTCAATAGGAATCTATCCTTTCACTTTAGCAGGAAAAGAAGTCCAATAATTGGTGTGTTTTGTTTAGGAAAAGTCCTTATTCACAAAAACTATTAATGAAGAAAAATGGGAGCATTACAACAAATACTGTTTCTGATGAATTCTTCAGCTAGCTCTAGTCCTACTTCAGAGCTCCGCCAGTCCAAACATGGTCTGCTACCTGAGTATGCAGAATAGACTTCTTGTAATGCTGTGTATACATTGTGTATAATAACAAGAACTTGAATTTTTTTCCGAAGGGGCCCCAGCAGGTCTCATTTTGTAGGAGTATAACTTTGTAGGCACTGGCCTCTGGGGACACCCTTCCAAGCAAGCACTCAAACCTGCATGTTTGGTTGAGAACTTCAAATACTTCTGTGCACAGACGATAACATTTGTGTCTGTAAAATCCATCACATGGATAAATAGATGTTAATGCTTCGGAAGTACATACTAGATACATGCAAACATACACATGAACAAAGGGGAACCATCTCATTAACATTCTGTTTTAGGAACTGGTTTTCAAAGGTGACCACCCGCTGAAGTTACAGAGGGATGTGCGTGCTCAGTGTCTTGGAAAATCAGCCTCTGTACATCTAGATTCCCAAAGCCCTGCCATTTACAGATACATTTTGTTTAGTTCACAGTAATCTTAATCTTCATCTCAGGACATCTTTTTGTCACTCTTTGCTTCAGATTATTTTGAACTCCATGCATAAATACCAACCAAGGGTGCACATCATTAAGAAGAAGGACCACACTGCATCTTTGTTGAATCTGAAATCTGAAGAATTCCGGACATTTATCTTCCCAGAGACAGTTTTCACTGCTGTCACTGCCTATCAGAATCAACTGGTGAGTGTGTTGCTAGACTATTTTTCTAACTTGTTGATTTGTCTAAAATTCTCTGTGCTAATAAATTCCTCCCTTTTAAAATCTAGCATAGAAATTTCTTTGATGTAACATAACGTTCCATCACACTGTTCTCAAGTGCTCTTTCCACTCTTGACCTTACACACATACTTGCATGCTCACCTTACATTCAAGACTAATTAATTTAAATGGAACTTCTCATTGGAAAATGATAAGGGCTATCACATGAGTAAGGGTTTGGGGAATGAGCCCAGATGTTTTCTTTATAGTAACATTGTGTATTATTGTTTATTCCTCTTCAAGTTAACCCTCTGCTTATTTCAACACGAAGCTGCTCTAATTTCCAATAATCTGACATGCTGAGAGGTATCAATTTAAATGTCTGTGGCCCAAACCCGATGACAGAATGTACTTTGAAGGCTGATTCATTAAACCATGAAGCCAAGGTGTGAGGGAAATAACCCACAAATCTGCTTTTTACATTTCACTGTAAATATTTGAATTTCAAATTAATGTGCAAATGAATAACAGTCCCCATAAACACAGTCATTAGTGATGGATTCCACTTTTAACATCAGATGCGTTTCTAATAAGTAACTTTAGAAAATCTGTAGACCATTGGGTGATGAACACTTCAGTGGGCATTGAGTAAGGCCTTTAGTACTTTAGTCAGTGAAAAGACTCCAGTTGGCTTAAGTGGGCTTTGTAGTCCATCCTAAGAGATTAATGTTACACTTTCGAGGGTGTCTCTTTTTTATTCATATGTTAAAAAAGGTTTCTATCAGAAAAGGGCTGAATAGGATCCGAACATCTGGGGAGGTGTGGTCCCATAGGTGTTTATCCCTCAGAATATTTGCTTCTCTAGGTATAAAATGTATAGCATTTCTTAACACCTCAGATAACACAAAGCACAAAAAAAGTATTAATTTCAGATCCCATAAATGGAATGAAAGTATTGAATATTATACGTATTCAGCATTGTAACTAAATTTTGGTAGGATATGAACTGTGGAATAGATCTGCCTTAGATATATGTTTTGACCGTATTTCATAGATTTTAAAGCCAAAGGGAACATTAAGTCATTTAGTTTGACTTACTGTTTTAAAAATACTTTCCTCCATAGTGCTAGGATTTGATCTTATTTATGACATGCCCTATAGCGGTTTGTAGCTGAAAAAGCTCCCAATAAACTCAGGCTTATAATTGAATATCAAAAAAAAAAAAAAGAAAGAAAGAAAAAGAGTTAGCCGTGTGGTAATCTTAATAAAATATAGGTAATAAATATGTCTAGAAAAAGAGTATTCCCTGAACTGTCTATGCGGATGAGGAAAATAAAAATATCCAATTTAAACCCAGAATTTATTTCTGTGCAATAAACTATACAATACAAGTTTGCACTTATCAATGATATATTAGATCACAGCTATTTCTAAGCAAAACTTGCCTGAGTATATCAATGATGACTGCAAAATTTCTCAGTCTTGCTTCTCTGGAGACCCTCAGGGTCCATGCGGTCCTGTTATTTATGACTAATGAAAATGGAATCTTTTTTTTCATTTTTGCCATTTCTTTCAGTGCTGTTTTAAGAGGGCTGATTACATTTCTGCAGGTTATTAGATAAAAGCTAAAAAGATTACACTTTCAACAAACTATCTCATAATTTAAGATTTAAAGGGCATGCATTTATTTAAACAATCAAACCACTGCTACAGAGTTGAATTGTAGGTCAAATTTCATTTTAAAATGCTTTGTAGCAGATGTTCTCTGCTTGTTTCTGAGACCGTCTGTGAGGATATATATTGTCTCTACATGACATCATAAATGGTTGTGAGTCTTATCGGATGTTGGCAGCTAGAATAAGTTTCACTTGTGATGTCACACCAGGTCATAGCTGTTAGAAAAATGGCGATTTGACAGGCAAAAATATACCTAAGTAGATCTTCCTTAGGGAATGCCTAGAAATCTTTTTATTCTGCAGCAGAGTTGGGTATTGTTTCTTCAGTGATCTAAGTAATAATACTTAGAACTTTTTTAAAGGCAGTTTTCAAACATTGAACCAAACTAAAGTCAAATCACTAGTTTGGTCCATTAGCTAATTGTTTCTTCCAGATGACCTACCTGCAATTCATTGTGGAGTAAGTGTGCAGAAGGTTTAGGAAGCTGATTCTGTATTATTAATGACAATGGGAGTTTTACTATTGACTTTAGTGGGTGCAGAACTTGTCTGTAATGACTTGCTTAAATCTGTACATTTAGGATAACTGTTATCTTTCATGTATTATTATTATAGTGCTCCTATGGGCAGGCAGGGGCAGTGCAGAGCTTCTTTTGCTGTGGCATAGACTCCCAATGCAAGGAATACTTGCACCCCCTCCTACCTGGTGCCTGGGGCAGGTGCCCTGCTTACCCCACTCTAGTTATGCTACTGCCCAGCATCTTCACCCATCACACACATACTCTCTAGTGCCCCTCTGTGCTCAAATAAGCTTTTTTAACCACCTGCCAGTGTGTCTTCTCTAATGTAAATGCCCATAATCAGCTATTTGGGCAGTGGCTGTCTTTCTGGCTTTAAACCAGGGGTTCTCAACCTTTCCAGTGCGTGGGCTGGATGAGTGAGGGAAAGAAAGTGAAAGCAGCAAAGGAAAATGACAACAGTGAGATGGAGTGATTTTCCAAGGATCATGTGGCTAGTCAGTAGCCAGAATAAAAACCAGGATTGAAATCTTGGCCCCATTGTAATGAATAGTGGTATTGCTATTGACCTCAGTGGACCCACATTTTCACACAAATTTCAGTCCAGTGGACCATTTGTTAGACTAGGCTGCCTCTTTGCTTCACTCCCACCCTTGTTGTAATCAGACTTCTTGTTCATAAAATGTAGACAGCAGCTTAAGGAATCAGTGCTGCTTTGTTTGCTTTAGTTCTCATAAGTCTCCCTCCCTATTCTGCTGACTGCCTTCCCAGGGAGCCAGTTTTTTCCAAATCGAGAGAGAGATTTGGATGTAACCTTAATTGTCTGTGGAGGGGGTCATCCAGTGCTAAAATACCTTTGTCTCATAAGGGCACCTGCACATCAAGATCTCTGTAAATGATCTTTTTTTTTTTCTTGAAGGAAAGCTCCTAGAATTAAGGCAGTGATAACAAATGCCTTATGAAGTATGAAATGGCTGAATAGTTCCTCATAGGTTCCAGCCTCTGTTTACCCCTTAGGTCTTGAGTGCCTTGGACTTTTCCCTGACATCACCTGGAGTCAACAGAGCCCACCTCCTTTCAGGAGCGTGGTGCATTGGGAGCCTTTTAATTCTGCTGGGCATAAAGTTTGGGAAATCTGAGTTTTATTAGAGCTTTCCACACTTTCAGCACCAAATCTGACTTCTAATGAGGCAACTCGATGCTTTGAGTATGGCAAATATGATGGGGTCTTTTTCCCAAAGTATATGTGAAGCAACTGTACATCAATTATAAAACCAAGAGAAACCATGGCAATCAAGGGTTGATGGATACACAAAGTATTCTTTACGATGTCTCCACTGGCAGAAAGGTATCAGGTGAAAATGTTCACTGAATAATGTAACTCAAGTAAACGCAGTTGAAGCAAAATTTCATCTCTGGTATCAGTAGGGAGAATTTTTAAGACGATTGGAGTTTTTCCTTTATGAACTAAATTATCTTGCCCAAAAAAGCACCCCTGATCTACCCTCTTCCCTACCCCTCTACCCATACAGCCACACTTATTATTATCTGGCACTAATATAAATACACATGGCTTTACATGGGACATTTTTGGCAGAAAATAACAGAAGCATCTGCCTACATTACATTCTTTCACTCTTGAATCAGCATATCATTAAAGAGCTTGGAGATGAGCTTTTATTACATTAAATGGCAATAAGTGCAAATTATTTTTACTCCCCCTACAGTCTCTTCTGAAGCAAAGTTCCTACCTATGGGGTATTGCCTTTTGTATTTTCTGGGTTTCTCTCTCTTTGCTTGTAATACCTGTAATGATTATAGAGGTGGTTAATTTTCTGTATGTGGATAAGGCAAGGGTGGGCAAAGTCTGGTTTGCAGGCTGCATCAGGCCCATAGTGGACTCCATTTCCCAGCAGCCCCTGCCCACATCACTCTGGCCAGTTTCCAGGGAGACCCCAGGAGTGGCAGTCCCATGACAGTGTGGGGCTAGGGTTTCTATGGAAACCAGCTCCAGCAAAGCTGGTAGGGCACAGGGCAGGGCAGGGAGCTGCTCCAGGCCTGGGATTTTGCAGTAGTGACAGCATGGTCTGGAGCTAGGGCAGAGCCGGTATCTGTTGCCCACCCACCCTGGGCAGGGATGTGCAGGCAGCAGATCGCGACTCTGCTCCAGGTCCCAACCATGCTGTCACCACTGCAAGATCCCAGTCCCGGCTGCAGAACAGCTACCTGCCTGGCCGTTCACCCTGCCAGCTCTGCTGGGGCTGGTCTCCATGGAAACCCTGGCCCTGTCTACCAGCTGCAGTGGTGGGCAGGGGCAGCTGGGAAATGGAGTCCAGTGGCCAGCTGGATCCTCCATTTTGCCCACCCCTGGGATAAGGCCTGGTCTTGAATGCTAGGATCTCAGGACCAAGACATTAATAAGTGAGGTATCCAAAGAAATTTTCCTTGTATATACCTCTTAAACAAAGGAAAGGCTGCCCCTATTCCATCTTGTAGCTACATTTGAAGAAAGAAATTAAGTTTTAGTTGTAAGATGTCTGATCTCTTAGGTTTGTAATTGCTTTTGGACAGTGACGTTTTCATTCAACCTTCTCATTTGAAATCTTGTTTTAGCATTTTTCACTTAACAGTACAAAGCAGTTGTGCTGCCTCAAGGGACAGACACATGACTCGATTACTTCAGAGTATTCTCAATTTACTCCAGAGAAAAAAATGAAGTGGACATATGATGCACAGAAATATTGCAAGGAAATGCTGTCAGAATAACTTTTACATTAGTGCATGTCTTTGTGTGTTATCTACAACCTAGTGGCCAGACACTCTTGATAGTGCCTACTTCAGGTTGCCAGCTGGGAAGAGCTGGTTGTGTTTCCACTCCTAAATAAACTAACAATGGAGTAAAATTCAGAGTAAATTATTGTATAATAATCATGTTGTGTGTCTGTGTGCTCAGTGTGCAGTTAATTAAACCTGCTTTGAATAACTGCACCATGGTAATCAATGTTGGGGCTGCTTGAGGCAGTGAGTTAAAATCTTCGCACACGGTGCCCACCAGGTTGTGGGGCCCTACCAACTAGGTATTATTGTGATGTTTCTTACTACTCACATCTCAGTTCTACATGGAGGGGAATATGGCCCTTTTTTGCTGCTAGAGACTGCTTTAAGAGGCAATAACTTGAGGCCCTGATGGTTCTTTGTGCTCTTGTTTATGAGCAAACCTCAATACGCTATTCTCCTAATTCCCTGTTAGCCCTGCCTCTTCAGCTGTCATGACACAGGACTGTAGGAGAAACAGCAAAAAGGAATTTTGATCTTTCCTCTCACCTACACCAGGTTTACCCCAGCCGAACTCTATGCAGTGGACTTACTCCTGATTTACATCGGTGCGAGAGGAGAATCTTGACTCTTGCATTTTGTAGCTGGTAGTGCCAAATGAGTAGTTATATGAGAGATCCCACACTTGTTTGAACCATCTGAAACTGAGGATGGACTGGTTAACTTGTGTATCCTGCAACAGCCAAGCACCACGATCATGTTGTATTACTCTTTTTTCTGTGTTTCCAGATAACCAAGCTGAAAATTGACAGCAACCCTTTTGCTAAAGGATTCCGGGACTCTTCCAGACTCACTGATATCGAGAGGTAATGGGGACTTTCTGTTTACTTTCCATGCAGATAAGATAAAGGGAAGAGAGAGTTTGTAGGAAAAGCATCCTTTCAACTCCTGGGAAGCTGTGCATTTTAATGTTATCTTGTTGCATATAGCAAGTCTCCTCAACCTCCTTTAAAAATACTTATAAACCTTATGAAGACAGAGCTGTTTTGAGTCTTGACATCTGCTCCACTGGAATCTAATAGATTCATCTTCCTTCTGTGGTTCCTTAATGGCAGAGACCAGGGAGGAGGAGAGGGGGAAGAAAGGCGTCATTTTAACAGCTTCACATTTTTTTAAGCTGCAGCAAGCAAAGCTTTTCTTTTTTTCCTACCTTATCATGTCATTCAGTTCTACTGGAAACAAAGATTTGGCTCTCTGGGAAATGTGAAGTAAGGTATTGCAAAAAAACCCTCCTTCTGATTCTCCACTGTTCCAGATAGTGGGAGGAACATAAGGTAAATGTATTGTTCAAGCTGAATGAAAGTTTCTGCTGCTTTGTCTCCTGGCTCTTGGCATACTTTAAATGTGACCACTTTTAGAAGTCCTAGACAATGAGGTCAGCAAGTAGTGCCATCAGTCTAAATCCATAATCCCCACTGTAATGTAGAGATGCCAGTTTTGTTTAATTGAAATTAAACTGCAGTACTGATTTAATTAGGAGAAGAGTATGTTTGGAAACTACTACTAAGTTGGTGCCCATGGTGAGAGGGATATTACCCCACAAATTAAGTAGCGGGCTATTTAGCCATAGTAAGAGGGGTATGTATCCAGAGCTATACAAGAGAATGGGGAAATAAAGGTCAGTCTTCTAGCAGTACTTGTGTGTGTCACATCAGTATGACACTGCATCAGATGTAAGTTATATCTTTGCAAGTACAGAGCAAATCATTTTTGTAAGAGAATCTGTAAGGGAATCTGAAGGGAGTGATTACAGCACTTCCTAATTTTCCTGCAAGTATGTGACACTGAAAGAGGAATTGGGGTGATGCAATACTCTTCCATCTAAGATAATATCTACATGCATTGATAGTCTGGAATAAGGGGATTGATTGTAGACTGATATGTGAAGTCATTACAAAATTTCAAGAATACTTTGATCCCAACAAGAGTATTGGTTGGAAAAGACTTAGTTTTTTTTTAAAGAAGCAATTGGCACAGGCAAGTCTATTGACTGTTAGCTTTGTTACACAGGTATGTAATTTAAGTCGTGGTTTTAAACAGTTAACAGCTGGACAAATTAGAGAGTGGATTATTAGTGGCAAATGGATAATAGAGTCAAAGAACAGAATCAGCTTTGCAAAATAGAATGAATATTTGCCAGGCTAGTGCCAACAGCTTCCCAGTTCAACACCTTTGTAAGCAATGGAAAACAGAAATAAATCCAACGAAAAAGCATACCATGGACAGAATACAAAGGTAAAAACTGCAGGGACCAAATCACAATAAAGAGTGCAAGCTAGGAGCTGTGGGTAGAGAAGAAGCCCTGATTGGAAAAAAAAACCAAAAACAAAACAAAACCCTGATAACCTCAGATGGGGCCATAAAATAACTGGCCTTACAGGAGTTTGAGAAAGTAAGTGTGAATGAGCAGACAACAGAAAAATCTCAGATGCTTCCATACACACAAAGTAATTGTGATTCTAGAGATGACATTTTAGAGTTTTCCAAAAGGCATCTTATTATAACAGCACATGGCGTGCAATCAGAAATGCTAAGCATAAACTGTCTTGGTCAGGCATGAGTGTTTCCATCATATATCCACGCATAAAACAATAATATCAATACAAGAAACTGAATTTTAAAAGGCATGAAAATCATAACAATAATATCAATACAAGAAACTGAATTTTAAAAGGCATGAGGGTCCTGATTTTTTTTACTTGAACAAAAGTGGCTTAGATCTGTTTTGAATCAAAAGGGAAAGATCCTCTCTAGTTAGGGGACCATGGCTTGTTTTTTTTTTAAATGGAACAGTTGAACATCACATCAAGTAACAACATAGTAAAATTGTGAGTCAGAAGTGTGCTGATATGAGACTGGATCATTTCTTCTTTTTAGTGTTTCTATCTTCAGTTATATGACAATAGTCAGGGACATGAAGGTTTTATTCTATTCAGACATTAAAATATTCTAGAACCTTAAAATATGAAAATAATGCTGATGTTGCTTCTCTGAATTGTATATCTGCTGCCAGGGGATGGTATGTTTTTATAAAAACTATTGCTTGCGCCAGCTATGATGATAAAATCAATTGGACAGAAAGCAAAAGAAATAAGAAAAATTAGATCCTGTGATCCCATGCAATGGACTATAAAGCCATGTATAGCAGCCGCGTATGCTGTCTACATGCACTGATCATCTGAAATGTTGCACAGTGGTCTTAATGATTTCTAATTGGTGAAAAATCTCGAGAGAGCACCCATTCATCATGAGTTGCAAGTTTTCAGAATGACTTAAGGAGTGTGAAAGTGAACAAAGCTTGGATTTCATTTCCAGGTATTTAAGTCTGCTTTTTTCTTAAACAGCCTTTAGGGAGGGGGAAAAAAATCAAATCAATTGATCTTTAGAGACTTAAAGAAATTAAATTAGTCTGGAGTCAGTTACTGCACTAAACCATCTAGTAATTGGATTGTTCCTTGTAACTGATTGAAAACAGCCTCTATCTGTAACAATATAGGGAGCTTTTCTTTATAGTAGATCTGAGAGAAAAACACATCTTTTTATGACATGATGACAGAAATTGCACTTTTCTAACCTAATTGAATATGATTTTATAAATATGTGACTTTAACTATTGCAAGCTTCCTGTTCTAGATTTATGATCACTGTGCAGGAAATCCAATCTAAAAATGCCTTTAAAATTTAAACTGTTTGCATTGCATATATTGACGTTACAATAATATAGATAATGACAATGGAGTCTGCAAAATAGTATTGGCTTTAGACAAATGTAAGCTATTGATATTAATATCCTTTCTTTCATTACTAGCTAATTACCTGAGAACAGCTGTCCCCTCTTGAGAGCTTTCTCTTCATAACTTTTATCTATTCAAAATGATATGTGGGTGTGGTATCTTTCAAATTTATGTTAAAATGTGAGATTCCTTCTGTAATCAGCTAGGAATGAGAGTTTTTATGGTAATCCATTTATGGTTGTTTAGAGTCAATCTTACTTAAGTATGATGTTTATTTATCCACTGATAACTTTATTTTGCATTTATATCTTGATCTTATATATATTTGCTTTATTATAGTTCAGTTCCTACAGTGGCTGCCATTAGAAAAATAACATTTAAAAACAATTATCCCCTGGTTGTATCTAAAATAACACAGTGTTACTCATACTATATCAAAAACTGAGATGAGCACTGCCGGTGCATGCTGTTGTCTTTGTAATGCTAGTCTTTTGAAAAAAATATGATATATAGGTAAGAATAAACAAAAAATCACTGGAGATGTGTATTAAGTAATCCCCTTTACGCTTTTCCAGAAAAAATACCTCTCAGTCCATGAGAAATATTGAATCACGAGCCAAGCAGGTTCTATTTTTATGCTGAATTTGAATGTATTCTTTGGGCTTGTGATAAAAAATTAGCGTACCAGAAAAAAAGACTAGCCAGCAAAAAAGCAATCAGTTTCAAGTGTCAAAGTCAACAGAACTCCTGAACCATAAACTAATGTTCAGAGCAAGATCAACGATGTATATCATAATTTTATTTTGACCATTTTTTTCCCATTTCAGTGTATGTTAGCCAAACTAAGAATTGAGCTGGTGACTGTATTAAAGAGAATTGAGGGGACGTTCTCACCAGCATGACCAATAAACACTCATGTGAGTTGGATAGAAGCATCAAGAGAAGATATTTCTTTTAATGAAAAAGGTGGCCTGAACACGAGAGGCACCTGTACACATGCAGAGAGACAGTTCCAGTGTGCAGTAATTACAGCACGTTGGAGAAGACTCAATTAATTGCGTCTGCTGGAGCATGGTAATTAACTGCGCTCCAGCAGACTCCAGTATCACATGCATCAGCATCCCCACACTGAAAAATGACAGTGGGGGCACTTTAACTAAAGCTAGGGTTACTGTATTTCCAATTCTGAAAAAGGGGACACCTGTTGGTGGGAAACCTCACTCCCAACCCACAGCCCCTTGGCCCTGCCGATGCCCCTCACTCCCAATCTGCAGCCCCCCATCTCTGCTGCTGCCCCTCACTCCCAACCCACAGTCCTTCACCCCCCTACCTGGCTGTGCTGGTGCCCCTCATTCCTAACCTGCAGCCCTTTGGCACTGCCAGTTCCCCTCACTCCCAACCCACCAGCCCCCCACCCCTCTCGTGCCCTCACTCCCAA
>NW_017729006.1:27568745-27588175 GCF_001723915.1 Gavialis gangeticus | reverse complement strand
CCTCCACACACCCCTTCCCCCCCCCCACACACACACACAGCCTGCAAGCCCTGGCCCTCTAACCACTGCCCACCACTGACATACCTGCATCCAGATGCCAAGGCTGCTCCCACCCCCCTGCGTGGCTGCATGCTGGCCATGTGTGTGCACATGCAGATGCACATGGTGCCCCCTGCCTTCAATTGTCCTCCTTCTGTTCCCACCAGTGGAGCAGAGAAAAATCCTGGATGTTTGTTCAGATTTCAAAAAATCACCCAGATAGAGATCAGACTATCCAAAAAGAGGACATGTCTGGGAAAACCCAGAGCTATGGTAACCCTAACTGAAGCTCATCAAATGAGTTTTAGTTAAAGTGTCCCACCAACATTTTTCAGTGCAGGGATGCTGATGCACATGACGCTCTAATTTACCCTCCCGCCTCCCCACCCCAAACTCCCAGACTATGTGCATAAATGCCCTAGAAAAAGTACTTTTTCAGAGGCCTTGAGAAAGAGAAGAAAGTACATGTACAGGAAGTATAGGAAATTCAGATACAGCATTTCAAACTGGCTTTCACTGTAATCAGAATTGACAGTTTCCTCTGGGGGATTTCACACCCATGTAGAAATACTTTGTATAAAGTCATATGCTCAGTACGTTCAGACACCCAGATAGGAACACAACTCCATCCATGTGGCAGTTAGACCTAGTAATTAATTATATGGTGTGAAAGCTAAGTTTATTCAAGATTCTGGCTGGTTCACCGCCCCCAAACATGAACCTTCCTCCTTCTTTCTCTTCTAGTTTCCCACCACCTCCTACTAAAGGGGTAGAAAACACACACCCTCACTCAGCTGGCAGATAATTTAATGAAGGCTTGCAAGTGGCTGTGAACATGGGGGTCATGGGTGACTGATGCCTCCCAAGTCTGGGGTGGCACCAGATCACCGATATGGTGGGAGGGACCCCCCAGCAGCTGATCACTGATGGGGGGGTCCCCCAGCCGCCTATCACTGACTGGGGGGTGGGGGTCCCCCCAGCAGCCGATTGCTGAGTCAGCACTGAAACTGGAAGTGCTCTTCTGGTGGCACTTCCGGTTTCACGCCTGGCACTTCCAGGGGGTGTAATTGCCCCCTCGTGCACGCCCTATGCGTCGTCAGTGATGGGGGTGGTGCCACCTTATGCTAGTTTTTCTGCATTGTGGTCCAAAGGACACACTTCCCTGCTCCTTCCTAATCTGCAAGAACTGGGAGGGGTAAGGCTCTGTTAGAAATGCTGGTTTTGTCAGGAGGTGAAGAGGGTCCTGAGAATGGGTGAGGCCTTTCTCCCAAACTTGCCTATCTAGCCCTTCGTCAGTGGTAGCCAAAAACCCTTCATCCTTCCTTCAGTTTTTCAGCTGCCAACCTGGAAACGTTCCATTGCCCAGGATTTTAAACACCTGGATTTCAGGTACTTCTGCTGTTGGACCTGATCTATTGTGGCCTACCCTTCATGTAAAGCAGGTGTAAATGCTACCATTTGGATTGGATGCTGTTCACTCATTTTTCTACTCGTTTGGCATTGGTGCAAATATGTATGTCAGGGGCAGGACAGTGTAAAATCAGGCCCAAACATTTCACTACAGAGGAATCGTTTCATGTGGATTTCCCTTGCCCCTCATAAGGGGAGGAAGTCAGCCACTTTCACGTTATTCTATTGTGACCTCACACCATTTTCCTGACCCTCAGAGACAACTTTGTACTGCCATAGGATTCAGTCTGGCCCAGTGGAAGGTATGCTAGAGATGGGTTTGGTCCTATGCATTGTTAAGAGAAAATGAAGAAGAGAAATAGCAGTACCTTTTGTGTACTTTTGTATGTGCTTGATTTCTGGAAAATCAGGAAAAAGAAATATAAACTCAGTGCTTTTCATCTACATCATTTGCTGCTTTTCCCCAGTTTTCATTTCTTGGGACAGGGGAGGCAGAAGCAGGGTATTTAATAAACTCATTCTTCATTTCCATATTTTCTATTGTTCTTCTCAAAGAGCAGCCTCACTTAGGCTACTTTACCTAATGGCACAAAACTAATTGTTTTTCTTTAAAATATTCATTGGGATGGTACACTGTGATACCATCATTCCAGGAAATGTCACTTCTGAGATGCAGTTAGTCTTTGTCCCACTGTTTTTCTAAACTCATATTTTTCCAAGAACAAATAATATTTTATTGGTTTTATTTTATCTTTTTGTAAGCTGCCAGCATTTGCTTTTTCTGTATTGCATATGTGAATGCTAGTATACTAGTTATGATATCTTAAGGGTTTTTTTTTTCTTCTTTTGGCTCTATATTACATATTAAGACAAATTCCATTTCTACTTGAGCTTATACAACTCTATTTAATTTGATGGGCCAGATCCCTAGCTAGTGTGAATTGACAAGTGCTAATGAGGATAATGGAAGTATGCCAATTTGCACCAACTGATGATTTGACCTGATGGGAGTAAGTGCAAGCTGAGTGACATTCCTAAAGCCAATATGTAATAGCAGTACTCCAGTCCAAGTTGTTTGAATGACTATATGTACCATATTAATTAGTGTGTGTACGTACAAGTGTACATAAAAATCTTCAACACTATCAAGATGGGGTGATTTCTGAACAAGTCTCAAATAAGTTTTAAATGTTAACTTCTCCCTGAGGCTGTTCTGTAAGGGCATTTGTTCTTCAGCTTTTTTAAGACTCCTTTTAGCACTTGGGTCTTGGACAAATTACTCATCTTTTCCCTTTAAAAAAATCTACTACGGTGAGACTTCTGACTAGTTTATTTTTGTGCCTTCTCAGCCCATTTATTTCATCTGTCTTCACCTCACCTCACTTCTGATGTCTCCTGTTATCTGGGCTTTCTTCCAAACGTACTAACTGGCAGCTATGAAAAAGGAAACCTTTGAAATCCAGAACTAAAGAAGTCATTCAAGCTGTAAACTGATAATTCATACACTCTACATCCTGTTCAGTATTTTCCTTTGTGTTGAGTTGTATGGCCAAGCAAAACAGAGTTGTCAGTTTTATTATATTCCTCCTATTAATCTTTTTTTTTTTTACATTTCATTTTCTTTAAGAGACAATTGGGCATGGGGAGTGGATTATGATGAGTTTCTTAGTGTTTGGCTTATCTCTCAGTTAGATATAGCAAGGGAGTTTCTGAAAACTGAGGGGGGAATGATGTGTTAGTCATTGTGGCCATTATATACCTGTTCTCTAGCCCTTTTCATGTATCATAGCTATTGTACATCTGTGGCCACTTCAGCTGTTCTGAGACAAGCCATTCAAGGAGTTAGAGGTCTAAAATGTTCTTTCAAGCAACCACCTGCAGGAAAATGTGTGGTACATAGTGAAATTTCTCTTTGCATGG
Organism: Gavialis gangeticus; assembly: GCF_001723915.1. NCBI lineage: Eukaryota > Metazoa > Chordata > Crocodylia > Gavialidae > Gavialis > Gavialis gangeticus. The sequence continues at coordinate 27,584,806 of NW_017729006.1, read as the reverse complement.
TGACTTTAGTCAGACTTGCAAGTGGATGAGCAGAACATAAGACTTCATCACCTTTGTACATGTCTAAGACGGGTACTAACTGAACCTGGCACCTACCTGTGGCTCTAGTTTTGGATTAGGTTTTCTTTTTTCTGGAGCTGATATGAAATGTGTTGCATCACCTTTGCTCTATTGAAAAGTGAAGGACTGTCTACAGTCCATTTGTACTCTATCTAGCTTTGATGAAAAATGCAGGGAAAGGCTCAATTTGAAGTGTATGCAAGAATGCACTGAACTTAGTTGCTATGGTTTATTGTGCATAGATATCTCTCTGTTGACTTCAGGAGACAGGATTTGTCATGTAGTGCAGGGTCAGGGACCAGGTAACTGGTAGACTGTAGTGAGGGCATCATTAAGTCAAAATAAGAAATTAAAAGATTTGATGAAAAAACCCTCCTTTCATCTGGAAGCCAGGAAGCACTGTCCTTTCATCTTGACTGAGCATCTGGTCATAGTAATCTGTGCACTTATCACCTCCAAAGTGAATTTCCCAAATTTGAGGTTGAAAGCAAAAGAAACAGACCTTCCAGTTCCTGCAAGAGATGCCATGCTCCTGAGCCACTAAAAACACATCAAAAAAGTGCTCTGGGTTTTCTGAAGACCCTGTCACTTCTTGTGCCAATTCAAGGCTTTCAAGATATTAATGGATTATGTCTCAGCTACATCAGTCACTTCCTGTCTATTCAGGAGACAGCTCCACTTTTCCCTGGTGGTGCATCCCACAAAGCCCAAGATGAATCATGTGTTAGTGGGTGGCAAAGCAGTCTTAATCAAAAGAGCTTGGCTTTAGAAAGAGTTACCATAGGAGATGAGATCAAGCGGTCCAACCCATAGATAGGATAATACATTAGTAGGAGGGATGGTAATGGATGGAGCACCTATGCTTTGCCATAGTTTGATGTAAAATGCTGCAGTTCTGAATGATCATCTGCCTCCCTGAGAGAGAAAATATTCTCCATGATCCATTGCTATGATAATGAGTCTCAGGATAATGAGATACCTTTATCTTCAGTATGCAGCATGCAGGGGCCACCCACACATCACTGAAATGCTGTCCGCTTCCTTGGATTCTTAGTCCTTATTTTCATGGAGCAGGGAATATTTTTTTCCAACATAAACAAAAGTTGATTTTCAGGGCTGGGCTTAAAATGTGCTGATCATCACAAGCTCATCACAAGTTCTTTTTCCATATATTACCTCTCCTTCTGTTTCTCCTGCTTCCACCATTACTACCCATATCTCCTCCTTTTCCATAAAAATACATTTCCTCCTTTCTATTTAGTGTACAGTTCCTTCCTCCCTGTTCAGGCAGTTTCAGATCCCAACTTCCTGTTCTCTAACCTGTTGCCTATTATTAGTCTACACATCTATTGTTCGCACAGCTTGATATTTTATTATATTAATGCACACTTTTCATTTTGTGGATATTTATAACATAACCATAAATTACAAGTGAAATCCAGATGGTTGAAAAAATACTAGGAAAATCTTCAAATGAATCTGACAGGAAGATAGCACCTTTACTTTACCTTGCTGACTACTTTAAACTTCCCACTATTCAGTAACATAAATTTGCTGCTAATTGAAGGCATTTGAGAGATCTAGTATATTCTATAAAACAAAAATCAGTAAGTCAAGTATTAGGTAATGACTGTCCAATCCCAGGGGACAAAAAGTTTTTCTTGGATTAAACTGAAATTACTTCATTTTTGACAAGATGTCCATCTTGATGTAGAATACCTCTGAACAAAATTAATGGAAAGCCTTTAAAAACACCAAAAATCTGATTCTGTTTACAGTTTTCATTTATTAAGTATTTTTTATTGAACAGAATCATAATATGGCCAAATATTGATTTATCTTTCAGTAATTTATAAAATTATGTCCATAAATCTTTTGAACAATGTTGTGACATGATCAATTTAGTTATAAATTACTTTAATTTGCTTAAGAACTTTTAGACACACAAATATAAAACTTATACATTTTAAATAAATGAATATTTGTTTCCCCCCCACACACACACACTTTTTTTTTCCTTTTCTGCTTCTAGGAGCACCTCACTCAAGGTATCCTAGACAATGTATACTTTTTAATAAAAATATTCAGATAATCTGTGTCGTGGCTTTAAGCCTAGGTCCACAGAAGGATTGAGGCACCTATAGATGACTTTGGCAAGATTTAAATGCCTAAATCTAAAAAGATGAGCATAAAATCCTCAGCAACCACCTAAGCCTAGAGCAGGGGTCAGCAACCCCTGGCACAAGTGCCAGAGTGTGGCACATGAAGGCATTTTGCTTTCATCGTGACAGGGCTGAGCACCTGAATGCCTCTCTCACACCAGAGCCCCATCAGGTTACACAGGGTATATGATATATTACTCACTGTCCTCGCAATGGCAGGAAAACGATAGTGCACTCGTCACCCTGTTTCACCTGTGGCAAGTTAATGGGTGTTTTTGATGTTTCGGGCATTGTGCTTGGTAGTTATGCGTGATGGTTGTTCCGGGAATTGTCATGAATATGTTAGACAGATACTTGTTTAAGATGCTTTAGATAGGGATGATCCTACCTCGAGCAGGGGATTGGACTAGATAACTTCCAGAGGTCCCTTCTATGATTCTAAGTGTTCAGCCTCGCTCTCAGATGAGGAGCTCAATCTGATTAGATGTTCTCAGAGCATGCTTATTGCATTGGGTGCTTGACAAAATGCAGCAGCAACTGTGCCATTTTCCTTTTGAACATGGCCAGAGGGGGAATCTCTGCCAATCTCTTTTTATATAGTAATTGGATAGGATGTGGGACTTCGATCTGTCAGCCTTTTCTGCAAAGCGAAACAGCTTGAACAGGAGGGATCGTGAGCTCCACACCCTAAATAGTTTCTGGCCTGATGTTTGTGACATGGTTGGGAAGTGGGAAATATAGATGTGTATCCCCCTGGCACAGGAAAGATTTAAACACATATGTCCATGTCCTGGATGAGTGCTCTAACCACTTATGCAGTGAATTAAAGGGGACTAGCACCACTCTCACTGCCTCGCCAGCCATGATTTAGAAGAGTGACCCCAGTTTAATTTCTGAACAAAAGGGTTATGGGTGCCTACCCTCAGGGGCATTGGCAACGCATAGCGGGTACATGCGGGTGCATGTGCACCCCCTGAGATTGGCAGTGCACCCCGCCATGAAAAGTGCCGCCGATGCTGCTGGTGGTGCCTGCGGGTAGTTGCCTCTGGGGCCCCTCCCCCTCACTGCTGACACCGCCAGTGGTGTCTGCGGGCGGTCCCCGCTTGCTACTGGCCACCGCCAGCCACCACCGATACTGCTGGTGGCATCTGTTTTAGCTCTTGGTAGAGCACCAAAGCCCAAAAGAAGGGTAGAATTTAAGATGCCCAGTGTTTTCTTTAGGTTTGCTTTTTGTGAATCCCTTTCAAGACATGCCACTCTCTCCAGGCATTAAATAAGGTTTCTAACTCAGGGTCGGGGATTCTGCTATGTGGTCCAGGTGCCTAAGTTCATAAGCGGATGTGGGACTTGCCATCTAACTCCCTTGTACAGACATATGATGTGACTCATAATCCAGGCCTCTTAAAAAAATTAAATTTTGGATAATACCACAAACCAGAAGCATGGTTAAGCTCAAATAATTTATGTAAAGTTTTGCATTTTAACCCTTAGCTGCTCATTACAAGGTTGTAGCTCACAGTTAACATATTTATGTAACAAGCTGCTTTTTCTGATCTCAGTTTCCCATTCTGTTTTTGTCTCTACTTGAATATACTTTTTCTGCTGACAATCAGTCAGCACTTTTTAAATCTTTGGCATAATGTCACTTTTTAAATCTTTGGCATAATGTCTGCAAAATTAAAAATAAATACTTTTACCATATCTTGCCCTACTTTTAAACTTCTCAAATTCAGGGTTCACTCAAAAGTCATCTCTTTTCCCTTTAAAAGATGACAACCAAAGAGCATAATAGAGTTTTCTGTACAGCAAAGGGACCCATCTGGAAAGAATTTAGCCTGCAAATATTATAGGCACTTGATTTAACTTTAAATTCCCATGAGTAAGTTAAAGGTAAATTTACTGGGGCAAATAGTTCCCGAATATACCTCCAATGAACCTGGTAAAATACCTCCAGTAAACCTGACTGGTTTGGCTCATTGGACTAAAACTAGAGCCTGCATGGTTTCTGTTGCATCAAAATATTATTCTGTATATCAGAATGTATCATTTCAAGTGGACATTTACTAGTAATAAAGTCAATAGAGACAATGGAGACTATCACCTGAAAGTGATTTATTTTTTTTCTAGAGCTTTTAAAGCCAGTTACAGAGTATATGGCCTTCAAATGCGAAAGTTATTACAGGTTGGCATCTAAACCACTTAGCCAAGACTATTTTGCTTCATTATCCTAGTCTTTTAGGCTGGCCTGATGTACTCTCTCTCTCCCTCCCCCTCTCTTTTTAAGTAAAACATCTTTGCATTTCCCATTCTTCTTGAAAATGGAAAAGAGGTATTAAATACATAATGTAAACAATGCCATCTGTCTTTTTCTTTGTAAAATCTTCTTCAAGATAGCCCTGATATGACCACTGGTTTCAATCACTTAAAAGGCAATAATTCAATTATATCATCCTTTATGTAGGAACTGCCATTGCTTTCAGTCCACTTCCAATCCTGACACAAGTAAATCACTTTGATAAGATCCACTTTTTTTTTTCTAGGAGACTAGCATAAGTAATGATACCAGCGATAGACCAAGGACAAAATTACTATAATGGCCTTTTTGTAAGAAAGGAAAACATGTGGCATTGTGATTTACTGTGCTATTTGGAAAATGTTTTTTCTTGGAATTTTTGCAATAGCCACATTGGCATAGTAAAATACATTTAGTAGCTATTAATTACCAAATGGTAAATTCTAAAGAAGCCTACACCAAATGGAAAGTATAAACAGCTGCAGTTAACTAGATTTCTTAACTGAGAACAGGAACATAAAACCCCTTTGGGACTGAGTTAGGTTGTAACTTGGTATAATACCCTTGATTTAAATGGAAATATACCAGGGATTATTTTGGTCATCTTCATTAATTGATATTACTTATCAGGTAGACAGCACTTTCTTCTGAAGTTGTTCATGTGAATTTAGTACTTGTTTAAGTGTCAGATTACAGTTACTCTAAAATAATTCACCCTTAATTTTACCCCATAATAAATTTGCTCTTTAGGAAAGAGGTGACACAAACTGGACTAGCAGACTGCTCACAATAGGTTCTCTTAAGGTGTGTGGCCACAAAGTGGCAAGAGAACTAGTTTGTGTTGAGCAAGTAGCTAGATCAGGATGAATTGACTAGGGGGGTGGATACAGGGCACATTCCACATGATCATTTTCCAACATAGTAAAGTTACTGCTCTTATTTCCCAACTGGTGCCTTTACTCTAGATTTGAGTGAATTACTGGGCACGTCTACACAAGATGCCACATTGCCGTAGCAACACACTACACCAACATAGCATTGGCAGGCAGAAACCGTGATGCCGCAGCTACATCATCGTAGTGACGCACTCCCTCACTATAGTGCGTCGCTACGGCCACATGGCGGCTCAAAATAACCATGCGCTACTGGCATGGTGCAGTAATGACTGTTACTATGCTATCATGTAGTACTTCCTTTAGGAGGTCATTGGAGGTATTGGAGGTACTAACTGATGGCGCCTTAACGGTGCCATAGGGGCATGTGTAGATGCACCCACTGTGTGGTAGAGATGTGTGTTATGCATTTGTTCCTTTTTTACCATGTAACAAGGCCAATTTACTACGCAGGAAATAGGTTGTGCCTCAGCCTCTTTGAAAATCTAGGCCTATCCAATGTCTTTAAATCTACAGAATAGTTACTGCAAGACAAAGAACACTGCAACTGTTCCATGCTATGTTACTAGTGTGCGTAAATCTTAACAGGAAGGGAGTACCCTTGAGGTTTCTCTTTGTACACTTCTCCCTGATCTTGACAATGGTCTCTGAAAAAATGGGGAATTGCCAGTTGATAGACCAGTATTTGCAGTGTGGACACTTGTCCCCAGGGAAATAGATTCTGATCATCACTACTGACCGAGATGGAGCTTTCCCAGCACAAGTGTTCACCAGTTTGAAATTGCACTTTCAGTCTTTGTTGAATGCCAGTTTTATATTCATTGTCTACAAGAACTGATAGGTTTCACACTGGAAATCTGGCTATAAATGGGTTGCCATTCATTCAAGGAGAAAAAGCAGCATTGCATCTGGGCAACAAGTGTAGTATTTTTAACAGGCCACAATATAACTGAAATATGCTAAACTTTTTTGTTAAATAAATATGAATAGCAAATATAGATAAGAAGATTGTGGCTGTCTGGACATTTCATGGGCAGTAGAGTGGCAAAATTTGTCAAAGAGATTTTTTTCCTAATGAATTATTTTCTCAGTCTAGTGTCCAGGCTCAATTCATCTCTTCATACCAGTCACATTAGATTTAGTTTTAGTAGAGAATTATTCTATGGCTTACATTCTGATGCAGGTGAGGAGCCTACTGACATCCTATATTGTTTTCTTCCACAGAGAAAGTGTGGAGAGCCTTATTCAGAAACATTCTTATGCACGCTCCCCTATTAGAACCTATGGAGAAGATGATCTGGGAGATGAGAGCCAGGCAACACAAAGCAGAGGTAGGAAAACGATCTCGAAGTGACAAAACTAAGGGCTAAACTCCCCACGCAGCCAGACTGTGCCTGGTGCCAACCACTGCTGTCTGACCCTGTGGAGTTGCTCCCCCTTATGCCACTGATGTAAAGTCCATGGCATACACCAGAGGTGTATAAGTCCACTTCACTGCATCCCTCCTTCATCTCTGGCAAGGTCCTATACTGAGAGTAAGTGCAGTAATAACTGGTACAAAAGGTCTCCACCACCTTTAGGCCAGCAGCGAGTTCCCTTACTCATAGTAAGCTTCTCACTGTCCACCTCCAGCCCGCTTATGGCTACTTTGAATTGTCTGAGCAGTGTGACAGGGCGAGAGCAGTGTGGCAGGGTGAGAGCAGACTAGAACATTGACCTTATCTCTTAAGCCTTCATTTTTAACAACTTGATGAATTAAAGCCCCAATCCTGAGCGTTTCACCTCAGTTTTGCTTGATTTACCAATTGCTAAACAAATGGCTATTCTGAGGTGCCTTCCGAGTGGATTCTTGCTGGACAAATTGCATCTGCAGTCACTCTGCCACTGAACCTAGACCTTGACTTAGTCCTATGGGATCGCTTACTGGCATTAACTTGTGTTGCATTTTTTTCTGCATGCTGACTTCATGTACTGCTTAGTACGTGGTGACCACTTGAGGTGAAACAATTCTGTCTGCTTTCATAAAGGCAATGCCCTTGTCTTGTCCTCTGACTTCATATAGGGTTGCTAAGAGCACTGTTCCCATTTCCAAGCCCTCTGTGTGTGTGGGGGGGGGGAATGCTCATTTTTAACTGAAGATTGCCCAGCAGAGTTTGCTAATACATGATCTAAATATAATACCCCATTTGCCAGGATTGCTAGGCCATACCCTCAGCTGGTGTAACTCCATTACTCCACATCTCACTCTTTCTCTCTGGTTGAGCAGGTGAAGCATTCATCATGGAATAACTCAACCAATGCATTTTGTTTATTTTTTCTGTTTTGATGGTTTTCCCAAGAGCGGATGGTGTTTTCTAACATATATTTATTATTTGATACTGCAGATCATTGTGTGTCTGCAGTTTGTTTTCAAGTAGCTTGTTTGGAAGTCAGTATCTGACAGGCAAACTGTTTTTCCTTGACAGATAAATATCTTCATATTATTTATCTTCTCTGATTGTCTGATCATCTCTTAATATCAGATTCTAAAGCTAGTACTGATAATTGCAATGGAAATATTTATTTTTCCCCAAAGAAGACTTTGCAATTTTGGCTTAACTTTTTGCTTTCCCAAATGTGTTTTCCAGAAAATTTATTTCCTAAAATATCCATGTAGGGAAGAAATTGTGACCCCCCACTGGAAGTCAACAGGAATTTGCTGTTGATTTTAATGAAATTAGGATTCAAATAGGCATGCAAATGCAAAAGGGATATGAACAACATTTTGAGTTCTTTAAATAAAAAAACCACAACATTAGTGGAATTTTTATAGTATTCACTTATGTCCAAAACCCAGGCAGATAACGATAACCAGTTGTATATATAAATAGTACTAACTGACTCTAGCCTTTGTGAGAAACAGGATTTGTTTGGTAAAACCTGTTATTGGACCAACTATATAGTTGGGAGAAATGCAAGACAAGCCTAAACTAAATACCAAGTAGAACAATCTATAACATCTGCATTAGACTCTTTGAAAGTGACTGGCTGATTGCTGACAAAACCAAATATATTTTCATTTGCAATTTAAAGAAATTAGCTTCCCCCTTTTTTAGTTTGGAAATGCTGAGAAAAAAAGACATTTCATTTAAAAGAAATTCTGTGTGGTCCAACGTTTCTGGAACTAGTAATTTTTGAAAGTTTACAAGATAAAAATAATTACATATGAAAATAGAGCATTCCTCTGTTGAGCACAAATTTTTAATAGAAGTGCTTCCAATATTTCAAGATATTATGGCAGATTTCAGTGTTAAGGCAATTCTATAGATCTTATCAGTCATAGTTCCTATCTTACCCCTAGAACTCTGCAAGTAGTAACAAAATAGCAGAAGTGCTTTGAAATGACACTGTTTTTAATTCCTCAATTATGAATAAAACTCTTCTGGAAAACTTTCAGTGGAAAACAAATCCAGCATAAATAACAATTTTGATTAATCTTCTTTTATCAAACTCGATTTTGGAAAATTTCAACCAGCTCAACTGGCCAGATATGAAAAAATGTATATCTCCTCAGTTCAGTGATGAAATGAAATGAAATTTGAATCTGAATAATCAGATGTTTAACTTTTTGGGACCAGCATTAACAGTAGATAGAATGTATAGATCCATTCACAGACTGAAAAATCAGTAGAACCTAATGATGTGTAAAGTGGTAGATTCTGTGGAATACCGTGGAAAACCAATTTGCAAAGCTGATTCTACTGTCCAGGCAACCACAACCAGTTTCTTAAAATGAAGCCTTGTTTAGAGAGAGGTTTTATCCATATTATATACAGGTAAAGTGGGACCATTGGTGAATAAAAACATAAAAAGAAGTTAGAGAGGGAAAGAGAGAGAAATCTTTGGGGAAAATATTGATTTGCACACATAGCTCATCTTTAAAATCAGTGTTGCTCTATAAGATTCCTTTTTCTTTTTGCTGTTCCAGTTGCTTTATATACTACTATGCGAGCATCAATCATTTATTTTTCTCCTTGTTCACAGGATCAGCTTTTACCACATCTGATAACTTATCTCTCAGCTCTTGGGTATCATCATCAACTAGTTTTCCTGGATTTCAGCACCCGCAGTCCTTGACCGCCCTTGGTACCAGCACTGCATCTATAGCTACTCCCATTCCTCATCCAATTCAAGGATCTTTGCCTCCATACAGCCGCCTAGGAATGCCCCTTACCCCATCTGCCATTGCCAGCTCGATGCAAGGTAGTGGCCCAACGTTCCCCTCATTCCACATGCCCAGATACCACCATTATTTTCAGCAGGGGCCTTATGCAGCTATTCAGGGACTGCGTCACTCCTCTGCAGTAATGACACCATTTGTATGACTGACATAAGACAAGAGAAATCAAGATTTTCAACGTGCAAATTTGCTATGAAAATACAAGGGACCTTCCTGAAAGGTCTATGGAAGAAGAGAGTTGAACTCATAAAGAACCAGCTAACATAATGCATGATGGATATAGATTCCTCCACTGAAGAATCATTGGAAGAGAACACAGCTTGGAGTTGCTCAAAGAACCATGTGTCTAATACAGCCAAATGGATTCCAAAGTGTGCCGGATTTTTAATCAAGTACAGGTTGATCCAAAGGTGCATCATATGTAGTGGAAAGAGGTTGCATTATGCAACAGTGTACAAATTAATTGTGTATAGGTTTTTTTTCACATGCTAAAAGGATTCTGAAAGAGGCAATACTCTTACTGAACTCCCTCTCTACTGAATAATATGAGCCAACCACCCCCCAGATTTATTGCTACAGCTTTGAGCATGTTTAGGCTATCTCAGCATCAGTGCTGGAAAACGGATAGGGGCGGGGGAAAACCATTGTCCTTTTTCATTAACTCCCCCCCACACACACATTTGCTTATCTTTATTAAGAACAGTATTTAATAGTTAACAATTAATTATTAATTGATATTTTCATGGGGGAAAAACCAACCAAATGTAATTCAGTTGAATTCATTCTTTCATTTTCATTTAGTCCACAAGGTTGTATCAGGTCAGAAAAGAAGACTGCATTACAGAATTGCAGCAGAGATATTGTATTCTTTGCTTTCAGTTGAAAAATGAACTTCTCATATCTCAGAAGGGGCCAATTAACCATCTGTCAAGAGTGATGGAGGCAAATACTGTTTTTGAGCTTCTGTTCCTTTTCAATCTGAAAACCAAAATCTTCAACTTTTAAACTAAAACATTTATCTGCAATTGATTGCAAAGGATCCTTGTGCACAGCTGTGCACTTGTAAGGAGAAAACAAAATTTGACCCTATTCTTTTAACATATAGATCTGCCTGCCCAGCTTCCAAATGTTAGTACTTGAGTATGATCGACACGTCACAATTCACCAGCTCCCTTGATTTTCATGGGTTGGGTCACAGATGCTGTTACTAGACATGCTGTTTATGTAGGTCAGGGCCAAATTTTTTGCTTGTTTATGTCCCTATATGGTTAGTAGAGTTGCCTGAGACATATATCAACACAGAGAATTTGGCACATGCTGTTTTTTCATGAGAATGGATATTGTGTGGATTTCTAATTAAGCATTTTTGGGTAAGCCATTGGTAGCATTTTGGCTGTAAACTGGAGTTGCTAGTCATTATCTGATGTAAGAACCATAATTAGCATTATGGGCAAAATTTACCCTGGTACAAAGAGGCAGCACGAGACCTATAAGCCATAAAGTCTTAAGATATGCCTGGCCTCATACCGGCTAAGTGCACAAGGGTGAAATTCTCCATATGCAAGGAAGCTCATGGAAAGGCAATGGTCCAGGTAGCTCAGTCAACATATAGTTCCTGTATGTCCGCACAAGACGTACATGTCTAATAACCTCAGTTTTATAACCAACTGATAAAAAGAGGCTTTGCAATAGTGTATCACAAATCTTAGGATGATGGAAAATAGGCTTTGAATGGAATACCTTCCATAAAAGCACTGTTCTCTTATATGCCAACCCTGTAAGTGTTATAATATGATACAGTAGGGACTTCAGCATGTTGTGCCATGTTTCAGTGACGTTGAAGACAAGTCACCCATCTCTCTTTTACCTGTAGCCCATTTACTTGCCATATGCAACCCTACCAATAAGGCTACATCCACACTGTCTCTGACTGTGCTAGCAAGTGCTGCCAGAAAAATAGTTTTCCTACTTGTCTCACTCTTCACGAGATATGCCAACAAAATGTAATGCTGCCACTGCCTGGTGCATGCCCAGGGCATGATCCGTACTGCTCTAAGGCTCAGGCATGCTTCTTGGTGCAATACCTAGCACCACTTTACTGGTGGCTACCTCATATATTTTCAGTATGGGGAATGAGAGTAAGTGGGCCAAGCATGTTTCTTCCCAAATGGAGGAAGGGTGATGCCTGATGCTCACAGTAAGACCTTTTTATGCTTTCCTCAGTCTCTGTTACATTGTGTTCTGATCAAGCCGAAAAATCTGTTCCCGCAGATAAGAAGTGTATCAATAAGCCCTAAGCATGCTGACTACTTTTAAAATCTGGATGATTTTGCCATAGAATGAATGGATGCCATTGCTTCAGCATTACCTCAGCTTCTACCTATGCACTGTACAGCATGCTGCAAGGATGGGTGTAAAATTGTTTAAGGCAACTAGTAAGTTTTTTTTTTTTTTTTTTTTTACTGGTGAACTTCATCATCCACTCATAATTTTTGGATTAGGGAATGTCACAAATTCAGGTAACAGTCCAAATGCTTTGTCAACTTTCATAGGCTGTAAGCAAGCACAGAATTTGGCCTGACTTACCTATTTACTAGGATTTTGCACTTGCGTGTCCATTTTGGCTGAAGTTATATGTGGTTAAAGACCCATTTTCCCATTTTGATATGAACTCCAGTCTTAGATAAACTGAACAGCTACAGACCAGAGGTGTGGTGAAAAGGCTCCAGGCCACCCTCCAAATGCAACGAAAATTGTCTTACTGAGATATTCAGTGCAGATTTGGAAGAAGAATGGTATTCTTTTCCTTCTCTTCCAACTGTATAAACTGGTAGGTGTAGTATTTACCAAGCTAATATACCAGTATTTCTTATGCAATATCATTGATTTATCTAGCATTGCATGGGGTATAAGTCTGATTAGAATTCAGCCTAGCAGCTTTAAAACTGTTTTTTTCTATATGCTAGAAAATGCTGAAGCAAGTAAACCACTTTCAGTCATCTTATGAAGGGTAGAAGAGATGAGCTGAACTAGTCTTTGTATTTGGAAACTATTCTTTCAGAGTGACTTGCAAAGACTTATTAAGCAGAGCCTTAGAAATAAGTCATATGATCTCATTGGCTCTTTTCTATATCTTGCCATGCTATTCTCCATTTAAAATTTCCCCTGTGATGGTTACAGGGCATGAAAATGTTTCAGAGAAACTTTCATGTTTCTCATGAAGGTACAACTACTGTATATTAGCAAGAGAAAACCTGGATTTTTTTGTTGCAAATGGCTAAAATTTTCAGTGAAAAGCAAGTCATTACAAAAATGAAAGTAATACACATCTGAAACATTTGGCACTACCTGTCCCCTTCCATGGAAAATACACATGCCGGGTGCAAATTTTCACCCACTATACATTTGGAATATTCCCTTTAGTGGGCACCATTTGCAGTCTTTTCAGTCAGGTGGGGAACAAGGCTCAGACCATAGTTTGCTTCCACAGACCATAGGTTAGGCTCTCTGAAAAGTCAGCCCTCTCTATTTTGCTGCATGACCAGTTCCTCCCTACAGTAGGAAAACTCCTTCTGGATTCTCCACTATACTCATCCCACCAACTCGGCAAATGGAAGTTTCCACCAGCATGCATCTCTCTTTTTTTCAATGGAAAGTTTGTGGGCACTTTACCAGAAGTAGACTGTATGTCCACTTCTCAGCTCCATTCTTTTCTGCTGTTGACTTGATCTGCAAAATCAACAACTGCCCAATCCCGTGGAGCTCATGTGGTTTCAACCATAGTCTAACTGAATGGCAACACCTGCCTTGCAGTTTTCATGATACTGGGGAATGTCTGTCCCATTATTTCTGTGATTCCCTGCCATCTGTGCCTCCCATTTACATTCTGATGCGTCTGCACCTCTAAAGTCAATGGTAAAATTCTCATTGACCTTAATGGAGACAGAACTGCACCTAGCAATCTTACTAATGGTATCCAGCTAGCTACCATTAGTGATACTGGCAGCGAAGGAACTCCATAGAGGAGGCAGTTTTCAATCTGCTTTAAAGTATTTGTTGCGGGCAAAATCCTTAAACATATAAGCCAAATATTAAATACTTGGATACTAGGATATCTTTGTTTAAAAACAACAGTTCTTGTTTTGATACGAACTCAGTACATTCTTCCCAGGGTGTCTGTATTGACCATGTCACAATGTCATCACTTTCAGCCAACATAGCCGCTGCTGGTAGATGGCTCAGGGATGCCCGGCAATATTCATACTCATATTTGCAAACTATTTCACATGTTTTTTCTCGCACAGAGAGCGCCTCACCTGAGTGAGCTTTCTTGGCTGAGCAGAATGGGCCCTGTGTTCTTTTCAGAAGGGTTGGGTTAACATGCCTGAATTTGCTTTTCTAAGAGAATGATAAGATTATCCTTCTATTTTTGAACTGCCTGGTTCAAAGTGTAATAAGCTTCAGGTCTTGTATTTAACAAAGGCATCACAAAGACTAAAACAACTGTTTAGATGCATTGATCTGGCTTGTCTTTTTTATTTCTGGAATCTGAAAGACGTTAGACATCAAATACATTTTAAATCTGGCCATTCACTTCACAGAACTTTCCCATCTGGTCGGCTGCCTGCTGGGAGGGGACTGCCAAGTACACAAATTCAGACTCCTTGGTTGAATTACACTGGGCATAAGCTGATTTAAGAAGTGCAGAGAAATGGGTTGAGAGATCACTTTCAAATGGTTCCTTCTGGGTCCATGGAAAACAGCAGATCTTGTCCACTCTGGGATATGGTGGTAGTTATTTTTCAGCATTGATGCAGCTTTGCCTCAGGGAGTAGGCTCTAGTGGAGGCAGCTGCAGGCTGTCCTTATGCCATCCTCCTTTGTGAGTCAAAAATGCCTGCACCAGTTTTCTGAGCTCCATGATTGGTTGCAGTCATGCAGCAGCATCAGTGCTGAGAAACATTTACAAAGTATCCTAGCAAATGTGCACCTTTATAGCTTTGAAAATAATGAGAACTGCCAGGTGCCAAGCACTTTAGGAGAGTCTGGCAGACAAAGCAAATAGTGTATTCTTTGGCCAGGTGGCAGAGCATGCTGATGGGAGAAGAAAAAAAAAAAGCTTGCAGTACTCAGCACGTGCTAAATGATGAACTGATAGTGTGATTAGGCCCTCTGAGACTTCTCTATGTATATGTATTAATGGAGTATTAATGAAAATTATATTTAAATATACTTTAAGAAGCATCCAGAACAGACTGATGAAGTTCACCTGTGTGCAGAGATGCCAGGAAGGCCCATGTGCCATGCAAGTCTTATTATTTGGGGAGCTGCTCTAGAAATAGCTCTTACATTGATTCTCTGTGCAGGAGTGAGAGTAACATTGTTTTTCACCACAGGAAGGTGTTTTTCTCTTGGTTTGTTTTTGTGAGATTTGATTTCTCTGACTGTCTGTCCCTATCTGCGGCAGGATTTTTTTTTCCACTGGTACTAGCTCCTAGCAGGGCTGAGAGTATGATTATCATTTCTGGTCTACCAAATGATATGTTTTTTATTTTCTCTTCCTTACCTTTTTACAAGAAAATTAGGCAATGATTTCAGTGAGTACCCCGGAGTAATTTCTTATTATAGCTTATGGACAAAAAATACAGTTTGCTGTATTTTACCTCTAGCACATTTTAAATAGTCTCTTATTTTCTTATTTTACCTTCAGAAATATGAGAAAAGGTTTCTTTTACAAAATAGAGAAGGTAAAAACTGGATGTAGCCTCTTTAACAGTTCTGCTGTTTGCTGTGTTTAATTTGTTCTTTAAAATGCATTATGTGAGCACATTCATCATGTACTGAAGCGTGTGTTTGTGTGTATGGGGTTGGGGGAAATCTTTTTATGGAAAAAGAAGTTATGAACATAAACTATGAAGCAACATCTAATGAAAAGTTTCTTTTTAAGTGCAATATATTTATTTCTGCTAGAAATATAATATCAACATTATGTAATATTTGAAGCATTAAATGTTATTTGTAAACAGCTTAAAATTATATATATATATCTCACAAAAATGTACATAAGTGCAAATGTGTGGATATTCAGTTCCTTTCATTAAAATATTGGGTGTTTTGATACAATTCTTCTTATTTAGCCAAACCTTTCTCCTTCTGCTGTTCTCTAGAAGTCATTGGCTTTAACTGGGACACTTATGTACTTCTGTAATGAGAGATTCAGGCAGAGTTGCTAGTGTGTGAAGTTGCCTTAGGCTAGGTATGGACAGTCAAAAAGCCTGAGGCTGAATCGATTCAGTCTTTGCAGGTTAGTCTAAAATGCAGAGATTAAATTGAAACAGAAGTGAACAGACATTTACCTTTGATTCAGGAAATGCAGCCACATACCTGTAGTGGATCAGACCAGAAGCCAGGAGGCACTAGAGCAGGGCTCTCTGC
>NW_017729006.1:27562362-27563745 GCF_001723915.1 Gavialis gangeticus | reverse complement strand
GCCTGCAGTGATTCAGACCAGGAGATAGGGCAGAGATGGGCAAAGTCCAGCCTGTGGGTCAGATCTGGTCAGCAGTGGACTCCATTTCCCAGCCACCCCTGCTCACGGCTGGGGCTGGTCTCCATAGAGATCCCAGTTGCATGTGAATGTGCAAGGCTGGGGTTGCCATAGAGACCAGCCCCAGCCATGACGGCAGAGCATGCGGCAGAGCAGGGCAGGGGGCTGCTCTGGAGCCGCTGGGATCTTGTGATGGGGGCAGCTTGCTCTGGAACCAGGGCAGAGCCGCTGTCTGTAGCCTGCAGACTTCAGGCAGGGGTGTGCAGAGAAGAGACTGCAGCTCTGCCCCAGCTCCTTGCGGCAGTGACAGCCTGGTCTGGAGCAGGGGCAGAACCACGATCCCCTGCCTGGAGCATGCAGGCTACTGATCATATCTCTGTCCTGGCTCTGGAGCAAGCTGCCTCCATCACAAGATCCCAGCTGCTCCAGAACACCTCCCTGTCCTGCTCTGGTACATGCCCTGCCAGCCCATGGAAACCCCAGCCTTGAGCTTTCACAGCACTGCTGCAGCTGGGGTCTCCATAGAGACCGGCCCCAGGCATGTGGGTAGGGGCTGCTGGGAAATAGAGTCTGGCTTCCAGTCAGATCAGCCATTTTGCCCACCCCAAACTAGGGGGTGCTAGAGCACAGCTCTCTGGCTGAGTGTTCACTTCCTCTTCCTACTGCCCCCAAGGTCTCTGGGATTTGCAGTCCAGAATTATAGCAGCAGGACTCTGCTGGGTTGCTCATCATTTCCTCTTCCTGCTTCCAGGTGCCTCTGGGATTTGTAGTCCACAGTTGCAGCCAGCAGTAAGTTTAAGTGGGGGAAGGGGTATTTAATCCCCCTCTCTGGTCCCAGACCCCAGCCAGAGTTTCCCTGCAGGGGACAGTCCCCGCAACCTGTAGACTAGGCTGCATCCCCAACCAGGCTTGCTCTCCCACCCTCCCCTTGTCAGTCAACCCTTACTGCTTTAGCTAAGGAGCAGGGGGACAGGGCCAGCACTGTTCTCTGGAGCAGATAGCACAGCCCAGCCCAGGGCTGGAAATCATGCTGGGATGCCAGGGGACTGTGATTTAAATTGAACCAGGAATGGGTCTGGGACAGAAGTTTCATAAACTGGTTTGACTCAAATCAGTTAAATCGGATACTAGATTCAACCAGGTCTATCTTAAACCAGTTTCAGCCATTTTGAAACTGGTTTATGTGCCCTGAGTTTGTATTCTGTTACAGGTTTAAACCATTTCTGATGGCTTAAACTGGTTTATGTGTAACTTCTGTGCCTAGCCCCAATATTTACTTAGAGTGGCTTAAGAACAGCTATATCTCACAGCAAACTAGGGTGGCAT
>NW_017729006.1:27556526-27557362 GCF_001723915.1 Gavialis gangeticus | reverse complement strand
GTTTGTATTCTGTTACAGGTTTAAACCATTTCTGATGGCTTAAACTGGTTTATGTGTAACTTCTGTGCCTAGCCCCAATATTTACTTAGAGTGGCTTAAGAACAGCTATATCTCACAGCAAACTAGGGTGGCATTAATGGCTAAAATTTGGGGTCAGTTGAGCAAAGGTTTCTTAATATAACTGTGCCCTAAAACACCCTGGCAAAACTCTCTGTTTCCTTTAATATTTTGAGACACCGCAAACTGTGGCTCTGATTCTCTCCAAAAGGTATCAGCTGTTTGGGATTTCTCAGTTAGTATACGGTGTTTGCTGCCCTGTTAGGACAGCTGTATTAGAAAAGCTATTGAGGGAAAGATGACTTCTTCAGGTTGGAATGAACTAAACTTACATGCCTAAGAACCAGGCGTATAAGTGGTACAGTATGTTGGAATGGAGATGAATATGTAGAAGCACTGGCTAGCAGTCATGGAGCACCTCAGATGATATGGTGTTACAGTGCCTCAGCCATACTAATTCTCTGAATTCTAATGTTTACCCAGGTGCATATTTAAGACTGCCTTTGGGCAAGTTGTGGGCAAAAAGTTTTAACTTTTGATGAGATACTAACTTTGGCTTGAGTAGTTCAGGATTTTCACTGTTTCTTTTACTGCATAATCTACATGTATAATTTGTCATTTTTTAATTGCACAGTTTTTTATGAAGGTTCCAAACTATTCCAAAATCCATATTCAGAGACAAGAGACTTCATTAACGTACATTTATAGTTTCATAGTTTCTAGAGTCGGAAGGGACTTTAGCAGATCATCTAGTTCGACCCCCTGCCATGGCAGGAAAG
>NW_017729006.1:27535475-27553803 GCF_001723915.1 Gavialis gangeticus | reverse complement strand
AGCCAAAGCCCTCCTCAAAGCACCATTCCTGTAGCCACCAGATGACAAAACAAGGAGCAATAGTCTTAAGTTGCAGCAAGGGAAGTTTAGGTTAGATATCAGAAAAAAACTCTGTCACTATGAGGGTAGTAAAGCACTGGAACAGGCTACCCAGAGAAGCTATGAAAGCTCCATCCTTGGAAGGCTTTAATACCTGGTTAGACAAAACCTTGGCTGTGATGATCTAGTTGGGGACAGTCCTCCTGAGGTCCCTTTCAACCTTAACTTTCTATGATTCTAAATCAGAATTTTGCCTAGCACGTGGAATGTACCATATTATATACTATAGTGCTCATATGCTCTTTTTTCAGATGTTCTTTAGCATGCATGAGGGCAATGTGTATTATTGCGATGTTGAGAAATCATTCACAGAGGCACAATTCATGGTGTGTTACAGGGTGAAATAGCTGAATTTAACATTCTGGAACACCACGTAGCATGACCAGGCAATCTTAATACAATATTAATGAAGAATTTTTTGGCTGCAAGTTCAAATAAGGAAGACAGCAGAGTCTACCAGTCTATATGTGTGACAGCTCAAATACACTTTTGGCCATTTTGAGGTGCATCCCTTTGTGACATTCCATTAAGTTGGCACATTAACTTTAAGGTTGGAATGTCTGGGAAATAAAATGGCTCAGAGCATTTTTCATTTCTATGCAGCATTTTTAATCCTGCCTGGATCATTGGTAATAAAATTCATAGTTAATCTCTATTAGATGTTTAGGGGCCTTCAGTACTCAGGCACTAATTTCTGTGAATAGAAGGGGTTTCCCAAATATGGATAGACTTAAACATGTTTCAGTGCTTTGTTGAATTACAGCCATTGGTTTAATCCTGCAAAATGCTAATCAGTCTGTCCCCAGTTAGCAAAACATATACATAACACAAGACTAACTTCATATGAGGTCAACAGTGCTGTACACATGCTGAATTTCAGCCAGAGCATTTCTTTCAGAAGCAATCTTTTACTGAACAAGTGTCTATGCAACAAACTGTTGCAAGTAGTACTTGTGTTATGCAGTTTAGCAGAGGTGTCAAGTTTTAAATTAAAGATACATCCTGAACTGCCCTTTCCCACTGGAAATGGTCACTTGTAAACTGATGATGTACAGGACTAATTAGAATAAGCTCACTCTCTGGCTTTACATTTGCAACAAAGTTCTGTGTGCAGATTAACAGCCTTCAAGCTCAGAACAGTAGAGGGTATCAATGTTCTTTGATATTATAATTACTGAGTAAAAGAAAGGGGAATGTGGAAATATAAGTCAATATTAAATACACATTGAAATATTTGATTATGCTGAATTAGTTCAATAATTTTATCAGCAATCGTTGGCAATAACTTTTTAAATACAAATAAGAGATTAAATTATTTATTAATAGCCTCTATCATCTAACATTCTGATCCTGCCCTCTAGTGAAGGTGGTGGGGAGGGGGGCAGTGTCATTCACTTATGCTCTAGTGATCCTTAGGGAACTTATAGGCTATAACATGTCAGATGGACTGCTTATACGGACTGCTTTCACCTGCTTATAAGGAGTCATGAAAATAAGGCATCTGAAGTTTAGTACAGAGAAGGTGAAGCTTAGGCTGGTAGCCTGGAAAACAACCCAAATAAATAGTACAGGATATCAATTCCTTCAGTATACAGTATCTGCCACTTTTTTGTGACTCAGGTTCATAACCTGTGGCCAGTAGTTTCTATGTATTTAGGCAGAAATTATTCTTGGTCACTACTGTTGATCTCTTTGGTTTACTAGGAGTCTGAGCTCATTCTCTTTGGTTGTAGTGCTCACCAAAGTTGCTGTAATCACTGAGTTAAATCAGTACAAGCATATAATGAATGAGAAGAAGTAAACAAACTTTAATTATGGAATAGTAGGCAACCTCTGCAGAGCCCGGCGTTTATATACATGCTCTGAGAGTGGGGGAATAACGCTTTAATTAAAGCACCCACAGTGTCACATGTATCAGCCTCCCAGCACTGAAAAATGTTTAACAAGCTTTAGTTAAAGCACCCCTGCTGCCATTTTTCTGTGTGGGAATGCTGATACACGTGATGCTGGAGTCTGCTAGAGTGCAGTAGTTGCCACACTCTAGCAGACTCAAATAATAGAGTCTGTTCTGACATGCTATTGAAGCAGCCTCACTGCATGTGTATAGGCACCCTTTGTCTCTAACTAGCTAGCCACTGCCTAACTAAGGGACCATTTTCCAATTTCCAGTTTTTCTAAATTAGGGAGTATCTCTAAATTTTAACTTTTATTATTATATCTTCCCTCATAACAATAATTACATAATATCAATTAACACAAAAATCAATTAACACCCATATACATAGGAGAGGTAACTAGCACTTCACTCTGGAGCCACTTTAGGCTGGGGCAGAGGCTCCAATGTACATGCCCCACCCTCCAGTGCTAGCTAAAAAAAACCCAGATCAAACTCCCTCTTCACCCTTTCCCATTCTGAAGACAGCACCAGGGCTGGGAGGGAGGAGAAGTGGGGATAGGGGAGAGTGGCTGCAGACTTGCAGCCGCTCCAATTTGCAGCTGAATCTCCCAACCCCTGGGACCTGACAGTGAACATCTGTTGGGTCCAGGAGATTGCTGTAACTCATAGTGCTTCCTGTAATGTGCTATGAGTTACAGTGGGGAGCTCTGTGCCTTTTGAGTTACAGGGATTTGTTGTAGGGATCTGCAGTACCTGGCAAAATGGCTCCTCTTGTTACTGCTAAAACAGAACTTTCCAAATGCAGCACAATATTTGATGCCACGTTGTCTTCCACACCTGTTGCATAAGTGGCTATTTGCTCTCTCTCACTTAGTCTCTTTGTGAAGGGAAAATTCCACCCTGTGAGGTGTATTCTTACTAGTAAAAAAACCCAACCCTGTAAGCGGGCTCTTTCTGGCCATGTTCATTTATGCCTACTGCATGGATGACCCCTTTGCTGCATTCAGCTCTGTAGCCTGGGCTTTCATAGTTTCTGCTGCCCTGCATATTTAGATAGTCATTTCTAGAAACAAGTCTTCCTCAGGCAATAACCATTTTTGTAGTGCTGTTTCTACAACGCCACAAATAATCCCATCTATAATCTGAGATTCTGCCAAATTCCCAAAAGCACAGTTATTACTCAATCTCTTTAGCCCAGTAACATACTGATTTATATTTTGTTCCGTTTGTCTGTGCATAAAATAGTCTGTGTCTTCCAAGAGTTTCTTTCTTTCTTGGCATGCAGTGCTCCTTAAATTTAGAGAGTATTATGCTTACCTGCATATTTTGGCCTTCTTCAAAGATAAAGGTGTTAGAAAGAACCAGGGGTTCCTTCCCCACAATATGCAAAAAGATTGAGGATTTGACTTTAATTTTTCTCTTCTGCCACTCAAACCTTTGTCTGAACACTCTTCAGTTCTCTACTATATTTCCTGACATCAAAGGGCTGGTGGAGGTTGTAAAACTTTCATGACTGACATTGTATTTACTTAAACTATAATTGTACAAGATGACTTTCAGTGGCCCTTGCTTCTCCATGTGGCTGCATTGCTCTACTTGCTTTCAGTTTCCAGCTTCTGTTTAAGTCTGGATCTCAATTTCTCTTAATTTATGTCTCATTTATGATTCCTCACACCATGTAGTGATCAGGAAATTCAGTAAATACAGGGCTACAATGAACGAGAAGAACTAAATAACGAACTTTAATTATGGAGCAGTAGCCAACCTCTGCAGAACCTTTGTCTATCTAACTAACTAACTAAAATAAGGATCATCTCCCTATTCCCAATTCTTCTAAATTAGGGAGTTTCTCCAAATTAAATCTTTTATCAATGCAGGCAGACCTCAACTTAAGATGTTTTGAGTTACAAAGAATGTCACTTACAACATTTATAAATTGACACCCTGTTTTGACTTTCTGATGTCAGTTTCAACTTTACGATGCTTGATCCAATGTGGTACCCATCTTCAAGAAAGGGTGGAAAGTAGATCCCGGGAATTACAGGCCAATCAGCTTGACCTCAATCCCTGGTAAGATTCTCAAGAAAATTATCAAGGAGACCCTTCTGGACAAGCTGGCTGAAGGCAACATCCTGAGGGATAGCCAGCACAGGTTTGTCACGGGTAGGTCTTGCTTGACCAATCTCATCTCCTTCTATGACTGGGTGACATACCACCTGGACAAGGGAGAAGAGATTGATATCATATACCTGGACTTTAAAAAACCTTTGATCAGATGTCCCATGACCTCCTCATGTAAAAATTGGCCAAATGTGGCCTCGGCTACACCACAGTCTGATGGCTGGGAAATTGGCTCCAAGGTTGGATCCAGAGACTAGTGGTTGATGGCAGTGAGTCATTATGGCATTCCGTAACCAGTGGCATCCCCCAAGGCTCTGTCTTTGGACCGGTTCTCTTCAACATCTTTATTAATGATGTGGACATTGGTGTCAGAAACGCACTGGCTAAGTTCGCCAATGACACTAAACTTTGGGGCATAGTGTCCACACCTGAGGACAGGTTAGTGATCCAGGCTGACTTGGATAAGCTTAGTAAGTGGGTGGACACAAACCTGATGATGTTCAATACTGATAAATGCAAGGTACTCCAGCTTGGAAAAAAAACCTGCGGCATACTTATAGGCTCAGCAGCACTATGCTTGCTAGCACCACTGCTGAAAGAGACTTGGGGGTCATGATTGACCACAAGATGAACATGAGCCACCAATGCGATATCCCAGTTCGTAAAGCAAACAAAACTCTGGCTTGCATCTATAGATGCTTCTCAAGTAAATCTCAGGATGTCATCCACTCACTGTACTTGGCCTTGGTGAGGCCAGAGCTAGAGTACTGCATTCAGTTCTGGGCTCTGCAATTCAAGAAGGATGTCGAGAAGCTTGAGACAGTCCAGAGGAGAGCCTTGCACATGATCAGAAGGCAAGAGAATAGGCCCTATGAAGAAAGGCTGAGACCCATGGGACCCTTCAGTCTGGAAAAGTGCAGGCTCGGGGGGGACCTGGTGGCTACCTAAAAGTACACAAAGGGGATTCATCAGGATCTGGGAGAACAGCTGTTCACCAGACTGCCCCAAGGAAAAACAAGGACAAACGGTCATAAACTCCTACAAGAACATTTTAGGCTGGACATAAGAAAAAATTTCTTTCCTGTCCAAGCCCACAAGACCTGAAATAGACTCCCTCCAGAGGTGGTGCAGGCACCTACTCTGGACTTATTCAAGAAACACCTGGATGCTTATCTTGCTGGGGTCCTTTGACCCCAGCTGACTTTCTGCCCCTGGGGCAGGGGGCTGAACTTGATGATCTATGAATCTATGATCCAATGCGATGCCATGCCAGAGAACAAGTTTGCTGCGTTGCCCATCTCCCTGGAGAACGTGTGTCCAAACTTCCTTGGATACTTTCTTTAAGAAAGCAGCCAAGACTCCAGAAAACTCTGTAGCCAAGACTCCTGAGAAGCTTCCAGCCAAGAGCCCTTCAAAAAGTCCAACCAAGAGCCCTTCAGAAAGTCCAGCAAAGTCACCTCAAAGCAGTCCTTCCAAATCAATATGATTGCTATTTACAATATAAATACATTAATGTAGCTATATGACTCATAATTGAGTACAAAATTTTGGGTTCTTTTTGGTGAAAATAGGGTATTGAGCCTTGATTCAGGAATCAATCCCCCATTTATAACATTGTTTCTTTGGGAAAATGGGTTCCAAGTTATGACGTTTTGACTTAGCTTGTGGTATTCAGGAATGAATTGTGTCATAAGTCCGAGGACTGCCTGTACAACAGGGACTCATGCTTTTGTCACTGGGACTTGCTATCTACATTCTATGTTAATCTCCATTTTTAGACAGCTAAGGACCTGGACACTTGACATAGCTGTATCTGTATAAACTGCCCTTACATTGGCGTACAGACAGACTACACATGCTCTCCGTATCCCTCCACTGGTATAACTTACTTGAATCTGATACAGAGTTATCCTAGAGACAAAAACTGCTGTAAAACTATAGCAATATATATTGTACAGGTGTAGACGTGTGTCAGCTCCTATTCTGGATTTGTTGTTGTTTAATTCAAACTGGCTACCATGTTCTCTCACATGCAACATGTACCTTTTTTCCCTAAAAACCAGCAGCCAGAAATTGGAGTGCATATTATAAATGAAGAAACATAGTAGCAGCAGTTTTGCTGCTTAAACTTCTGCTAGGCAAATGCAAAAGTAAAGTCTGCACATGATCCACAGGAAGCATAACAGTGAGCAGGCTTGGCTCTCTAGAGTCTGCTACTCAGTTACTTACTATGAGAAAAGATCTTTTTTCTTTGTTCTACCTTCCAAAACAAGGTATATACCTTATTCCAGGGCATGTTATATTCAAGAAAATACAGTATATTTTACTCTACTGCCATCTAGTGCTAAGGTACTGTAATAGCACCTACTGCAGTAGGTATCCTGGGAGAACTGGTAATCTATCCACCTTTTCTACTGGTTTAACTTACATTGGTGTTAACATATTATGTTTCCAGCCCCTCAGAAACTTCAGTTCCTGCTGAAAGTAGTGGCACAAAGTGATGGTTCTTATATGCAGCACAAGACTCTTCTGCTTATGATCTGCACTCACTACCAATTAGATTGTAGCTAAAATCCACAGTGTTGCTTTAATCCAGGGGTTTTCAACCTTTTTGGATCAGTGTACTCCCAGTGGTCAAATGCCATGGAGTGGGGCGGTGGGGGGGTTGTGTGTGGTCGGACATGGAGCAGGGGTGGGGGAGGGTGGCACTCAGTTGGATGCAGAGCAGCAGCAGCCACCGCATGTGAGATTCCCCTGCCCACATCTCCCCACCCCCCATCTGGCTGGCTGGGTGGCACCTGCGCAGCAGCACAGAGTGGTGTGTGGTAGCACTCCATCCTCACCCACCCGTGCATACCCCCTAGGGCCTTCTCAAGTACCCCTGGGGATATGTGTACCCCTGGTTGACAACCCCTGCTTTAGTCTATAAAGTTCTAAATACTTTGGGTCTCCATACATCATAACCCCTCCATCTTCATGTGGTATAGTTTAAGTGGAATCAACTGTGTTTCTTAACCTTAAAGCTTGAGTTTGATGGAAAGTGCTACAAGGAAGCAGGCCATCTTTGGTGTATTAAGAAACATTGCTCTAAGGGCCTGACTTTCTTGACTCCTTGGTGGTGTCTTCATGTAAATAATTTTTCATAGCTGTTTTCTACTGGGCAGGATTGAGAAAGGAAGCAGTGATCCTAGGGGACATGGGTGTGGGGTTAGGTTTGGATCTAGGTCCATATTGTTGATTATATATTTTCACAAATGCCTACGGCTTTAATCAATTTAAAATAACAAATATGGACCTCAGTGAACAGTCAGAGTAGGTTCTGAGTGCTATAGATTTTAGGCTGTGGCAGCAACGTTTTTGATTGTCTGTGACATTACACATGTGTTAGCAATACTTAGGAGAGGCATGAGTCTGACTATATTTATTATTCCCATTTCCAGTTCACATCGTCACTCCATCACTATGCATTCAGGAGATTATTAAACTTTCTGATGGTTAAAATCTTTGGCTTCTTCAATCTGTTATTTCACAGTATACCAGAAACACTGTGTTAGGACGCATATCTGTAACATTATAACATGTGGCCCCCTTAATTTCCTTTATAAGGCTTTTGTGCATTTTTTCAGTTGTTTTTAAATAAATCAGTATATACCATATATCCTGCCTAGCACTTAGGACAAGTTGGCATGGCATCCAGTGTTCTGGACAGAAAGCTATTTGAGTTTTCAGTGGGTGAAAATATTGTCCAGGTCATACATCCTGAGAGGGAAAAAAATAACAAAGACTATATAAGCTATGATTTTCAAAGCCATTTAGGTGATTCAAGTGCATGGCTCCCACTAATTTTAATGGAAATGTGCATCTAAATACACTAAGCCAGTATTGAGACTCTAAGCCATAGTGTTTTTAAAGGACCATGACAGTAATTCAAGTTCTCAAAGTTCAATGCCCAGTTATTAGTAGGTTTATGTTAAGCTGTAAACAATAGCTGTGTTGCTCTTTATATAGAACTCTGACTATGGCAGTGTATATCCACCTGTGCTAAAGGTTGTTTAATTTACTCCTTTAACCTGTAGCTTTGTCTTCCTCTTGCACTAAGCCAGTAGTGTTAAACATATGGCCTGTGGGCCAGATTTGGCCAACAGAGCTTCCCTGTCTGGGCTACCAGAAGCTGGGGGTATGGCCTGCCATGGAATGCAGAGTCTTTTGGCCCTGCTGGTCATGGCCATTGCTGGTGAGCTTGGTTGGCCACTGTAGCTTCCCCCAGATACCTGCTGTGCCCCCAGACTCCTGCCACTATTGGACCCCTTGACACTTCCAGACCCACCACCGGGTAGCCACCACCATGGTCACCACAGCAGCCACTCCCATGACCCAGGCTGGATCTGGCCCATGAGAAACTGTGGCAAAGTGGGAGTAACCAGGGGGCTAGCCACAGAGCTATTTTCCCACCTGCCTCTAGGCACGCTGCCCACCTATCTCACCCACCACACCTTGTTCTTAACTAATTAGGTTGTTAATTAAGGCGGGAGGTTGCCCATTGTACACCCCAATATTGGGGGGCTATCTGCAGCTCTGTTCCACCCCTACACTGTGGCCCAAGCCTTGCAGATGGCATCTCAGGCAGTTGGCTCAACCGTCCCCTTTGCTGTGGCCCCCAATTATGGGACCTTCGACTTCTGTAAGCTCTGGCCCCGTCTCAGGCCAGTTGGGACCCCGAGCTTCTTTGCTGTTCATGGGCATCCCTTGCGGTGAGCCCCTGGCCCTTTTGACCTTTCCAGTCCTGGCCCCAGCATTGACCAGTCGAGTGCCTTGGATGGGTTTTCACCTCCTACCTGCATTTAGGGATTGGTGTCCCCCATTCCCAGCTCAGGTGCTCCTGGAAGCATGCCTGGCCCTGTGGGGTCACTCCCCCAGCAGGCTCAGGTGCCTCCAGAAGCTTACCTGGCCTACCCTACTCTGTTGGTCTATGGCCTACCCAAAGGTGAGGGCTAGGGTTAAGGTGCCCCTACTCGCCTTTCACCGGGGTGGTAACTCGCCTGGCATTTCCTGGGGGTTCTTGCGCCACTGAGAGCCCCACCAGGCCACCCACTCCCAGCAGGGTGCAGTTTTAGGTCATGCCCAGGACCAGGAGCCTCCAAACCATCCCCTACCACTCCTCCCTTACCTCCAGTATGTCACACGCAGCCTTGCAGCCAGGCGATGTTACTGCCTGCACCTGCCAGCTGTGAACTGCCCTGTTTATTAGGGCTGTGTGAAATGGCAGTGTTCCATTTCAACCAGTGTTTTGACATAACAATGTTTCATTTCGATTTTTGTTTCGATTCAAAACAGCTGTTCCATTTTGTTCTGTCGAAACAGGGTCGAAACAGCAAAACTGTTTCAATGTTTCACCCATAGGATATAATGGGAAGGACAACACAGGCTTCTGTTTCTACAGAAAGAAACACTTTGTCATTTCTAGCTTGATTTGGATGCAACTTGCAGAAATGGTAGCCCCTTTTGCGGTCATGAAGCTTGCCAAGTTTCTAGGAGATAGGTGCAGGGGATTCAGGGAAACTAGACCCCAAAGCTTTGAAAGCAAAACCTGTTGTGTATGTATTAAGCCACAGCGGGGTCAAAACTGCAGGCACGCTAGCCCCTGCAGAGGCCACAAAGCCTGCCAAGTTTCAAGGAGATAGGTGCAGGGGACTGGGGGAAACTGTACCTCAAACTGCAGACAAGCAAAATTTATGACATGGGTGACACTGTGTGTGTTAAGGTGCAGCAGGATGAAAGCTGCAGGCTTCCTAGCCCCTGCTAGAATCACAAAGCCTGCCAGCTTTCAAGGAGATTGGTGTAGGGGCTTCTGGGTTCTGGGGCCCTGCATCTGTAGCTGCTGACAGCAAAACTCGTGACATGGGTGCTTGTGCAACTGTGTCTGTCTTGGGGCATGGGGGAGGGGGGACGACTACTGCAGGCCTGGTTGCTAGGCCCTGCTGCAGCCACAATGCCTGCCAGATGTTAAGGAGATAGGTGCAGGGGGGTTCTGGGGGCCTGCACCCCTAGCTGCTGACAGACAAAGCTCATGACATGGGTGATCATGCTAGCTAGCTACTGTTACGCAATCAGTCATGATTAACTCAGGGACCAGCTCAATACACAGTACCTAGCGAGGATAATGAGTTAAGGAGCAAGGATTACCACCTGCAAAACCACAGACTGATGAGAGGAAAGAATCAATACAGGGCAGGGTATTGCTTCTGCCCCAGGACAGAGACAGTCAGCACAAGCACCCATGTCACGGGTTTTGCCAAGGTCTGGATCCAGTCCAGGGGCTTGGGTGAACCTGACACCCCTGTTATAAGCTATGGAGTCAAATTTACCAATGATTATGTGGGTACTTCCATTCTTTCCTCAGCTTTTCCACATGTTGAGCTCATTCAAGAGGCCACCGCTTAATTGTTTGGAGAAAATGTGGATGCTTGCACAAAAGGTCTCTGCAAATCCCTCCCTCCCACTCATGATGGACAATATCAGCTAACATGAACCAGCAACAATGAAATACTACAGGAGAAGTATCCCTGCATATGACTTTGACTTTGCTTCACAAACAGAAGCCCATGTTTCTTCCTGCAGCAAAGCTGGTTCATTTCCATGGCTTTGTGTAAGGGTCAGGAAAGGTGGGAGAGGAATAAGGCAAGATTTGTTAGTTTAAGCAGGAGCCACGTGACCCCTTTGTAATACAGAATGCAACTCCATGGGAGCACCCCATACAGATGTGCACATTCATTCGTTGAGGGCATGGGTAGATAAAGAGTCAACTGTCATATGAAACTGGCATGTCAGAGACCTTGCGCAGCTTTTCCCAGTCTTGCCTGCACTGCCTTGCATGGTGACCCACATCATTAGTACTGCCAAAGGATGCCTTCAATCTATCCAGTCCTACCTACTTCCAGCAAAAACCCCAATGAAGATTTGTGAAAAGTGTACATCCTGGCAGTTCTTCTAATTCTGGCCAATTATTTTGGGTGGAGGGCCACTGACTGAGTTTTGGCAAGCCATCAAGGGCCACATGACAGGCAGCTAGAGGCAGATAATGCTAATTTTCAAAAATTTTAGGGGCCTTGCGGGCCAGATAGAATGGCCTGGTGGGCCACATCCTGCCCACCCTGTTCTAAACTGTAAACTTCAGAGAAACATTGATGAAGCAGTTTTCACAAATGTAAAAATGTTCATAAAAAAAGGACAGGGAAAAATGAGTTAAATCTTTGCATTGCACAAGAAAAATGTGTCAATAATGTGACTCGCAAGAGCTACAGCACTCTACCAAAGTGGAAAAAAACTTGGATGAAAGCTCTTTCTATTTAGAAAAGAAAAATAGCAGAGATAATGATAGAAATCAGTCATAATCAGACTGTAGGATCCAAGTAGCTATTTAATGTTAATGTAAATATAGATTAATTAAGCAAAGAACTTTCCATTCCAAGATGAATAATTCTGCATGCCAAAAGTAAGCCTTTAAATAGACTGTATTCTGTAGGGTAACTGGAGACCTTAAATACCAGTTTCACATGAGAAAACAACAAGCAACAATAAAAATTGTATGATCCACACAATTATGAACAAATAATGAATTCAGTGGCTGAAGAGGGCAGCTGGAACTCAGTAAAAAGACTTCTGGGCTACAATAATATATGAAGAACCAAATTTCAGTTGCATCAGATATTGAGATTTCAATATGACAAAACTCTTATGCACATACATAAGCTGAACTGAGACCCAATGCAGGAAATAGTAAAATGTAGGCCTTAATTCTGCAAATTACAATGTACTGCCACTGGATTCTTTGGAATTCCATGTTGATGCAGGGTTCTGCCCACATGGAGCAACTTGCATGATTAGAGCTAATTCAAACACCAAAATTAATTAATAGAGCAAAAACTTGAATTCTGTCTTATCCATGTTTCATGGCAAGAACTAAACATGCATCCAGATGGAGAGGTCATTCAGATAGACAAAAATACCAAAAAAGGAAGTACAGCAATATCTATAATCCTCGTTTAAATAATGAAAACCATAAGAATTAATAAGTGCACCAAGCTGTTGGAGTGAAATAGAGAAAAGAAACAGACCCCTCCAAACCACCAGCAGAATGCATGAAATAAATAAGCTTAAAGCAAATAATGACTTCATTTTTGTTTTGATTTAAACTTCACTGATGTTGGATTAATGGATTTTTTTAATAGGTTTCTTTATGTGAAACTGCTTTGAAAAAATATTACTTTAAAGGAAGAAGGGAATTGGGAAATATCACAAAGGGCATCTATACACATGCCTGATGCCTGCTCTGATGCGTGCTAGCACGTCAGAATAGATTCAGTTAATTAGCAAGTTCCAGCAGCCTCAGTGTCGCATGTATTCAGCGTCCCCACGCTCAAAATTGCAGCAGGGTGCTTTAAGTAAAGCTCATTTGATGAGCTTTAGCTAAAGAACCCTCACCACCACTTTGAAGTGCAGGACACTGAATACACGAGACACTGCGGAAGTTTGAATTAAAGCAGCTCCCTGCCACCGCCACTGCCACCCCAGAGCACGTAGAAAGATGCCCAAAGGTTTTGCAAAAATAATACATATCATACATGTTTGTTAGGCAACAATGACAGTTCATAGGGTACAGATATTCAGCATGTTTCCTCTGGAATCATTTACATCAGTTTTGTACATCAATGTACATTTCACTGGAATCCAGAGCAAACGGGTGACAAGTTTCTCCTGGAACAGCAAATTACTGCTACAGCACTAAGAGCAGATTGCTGTTACAAGGTGTTGCCACAAAATGCGCATGTGTGCCTTCAGAGGATGGAGAGAGTATGGAATAGTTTGACCAGATGGCTAATCCTGTTACTTAAAATTAACTTGAGATATAGGCACACGACTTGGCCATTAGTATAACTGACACTGAGGTATATTTCCCACAGTTTTTTGGTAGTGACTTGTAGCAGCATATAGCTGCACACTGTGTAATTGCTTCACTTTTATGTCAAGGTAAAAGCAGATTATATGAGTATAAATTTATTAGGTGTCTATGTTAAAGACATTTTGATAGATTCACAATTAAAAGAATATATGAGCTGGTTGATTGATTGACTGTGCTTTGCCACGTCACATGACTCCTTAACAGTGATGCAGTACGATGATACACCACACTAATTTTACATCAGAATTTGAGATGGCTACAATCATTTAAGTCTCATCTTAAAACCAAAGTATTTTTTAACAGAAGTTGGATAAATTCTTCAAAAGCACCCACTGTTGACCATTGTGATTTTATTGTCTGTGGTACGTGGCGTTTTTTTGCAGCCACAGCTGCTGGGATCTGGAGACCTTCATAAAACCTCAGTTTTTATTTAAAAAAGAAAAGTTTCTTGCCCTTATGGTTGCAGAACAAAGTTGAAAAAAAAAGCTGAAGGCTAATACAAATGCATTATTAGTCCCAAACTTATATGTTGGCTAATATATCCCAAACGTTCAAAATACATGTAAGATTATATATATCAGGCTTGTCCAACATATGGCTTGCGGGCCGCCATGCACCCTGCTAAGCCATTTTATCTGGCCCGAGGCACCTGTTCCGCACTCCATGGTGGCAGTGGCAGTGGGGCAGTGGTGAGGTGAGGTGGGCAGGGCCGGCCCGCGAGCCCCAGCCGGCAGTGAGGGGAGGGGAGCTGCTTACCCCCGCGGGGCTGGGCTCATCACGTGAGCCGGGTCCTGCCGCCGCTGCCCCAAGGGCTGCATGGCACGGGGCTGCCCCAGCCACGCCTGATTGAACGAGCTGGGGACAACGCCTGGACTTCTTCTCTGGCTCCACCCTTTGCCCCTGGCGTGCAGCTGGGGGACCTGCAGCATGGCCCACACCCTGCCCGTGTGCGTGGTGAGGGAGGCACAGGTAAGTTCCTGCGCCAAGCTGGGGGTGCCTCGGGGCCAGGCCGGAGCTGCGGGGCCTGTGGTTGCCGAAGCTGGGCTGGGTGGGAGGCTGGAGGAGCCCAGCCCAGAGGCGCTCTACATCCAGCCACAACTGGGGATCCTAATAGTTTCATAGTTTCATAGTTTCTAGGGTCGGAAGGGACCTGAGTAGATCATCTGGTCTGACCCCCTGCCACGGCAGGAAAGATTACTGGGGTCAAACGACCCCAGCAAGGTGTACATCTAGCCCTTATTAAAAGTGGGAGCTGCTGGTCTGGTGCACTGTGAGAACTACACCAGATGCGCTTTGCTCAAAAGCAGGCAGCCAGCAATTGAATCACTGGACTCTCATGAGGGTGAGAGGCTGCATGCAGGTCCCTTGACACTTTGGTGGGCGAGTGTTGCCTGTAAGTGTGTTGGGTGTGGGGGCAGGGGTCCATATGTGAGGGCAGCATTGGGGTGAAAGGGTCAACAAGGAGTATGTGTGTGGGGGGGTTCATAGTGATGTGTGGGGGCTGGAAGTGGGTGTAGGGATGAATAGGGGTGCATGTAGGGAAGGGTATAGGGAGCATGTGTGTGGAGGGGAAAGAGGGGGTGTTGGGAACACCTATAGGAATGACTAGGGAGGTGTGAAGGGAGCACATATCTTTGGATGGGCTTCCCTAGCAGTCAAGTTTCATGTTGCCATCAATCTCTGTGTAGAAAAGGGCAATTTATTTTAAGACTGGATGATGCTGACAAGCCTTTCTGATGTTGCTATTTAAATTATGGTCAGCATTTAAAACCAGGGTTTTATTATGTAACCTTTAGTCATAACTAGTTCTTAATTCAATAAAAGTAAATCTTCTTGAAGATTATTCTCAAAAATGCCCATATTTTGTTGCTTTGATTAGTTTCCAGTCTGGCTGATATCTTTTCCACATTTGATCTGTCGACTTGCATTATGCTTCTTTCATTCATTGAGAAGTGAGTAGAAGTGAAAGTGTTTATTTTAGTCAAGTGTTTGGTATTATCTCATTCTTGCTTTTATATTGTTTTTCTTTTGGATTTTAAACCACATTTCCAGATCCATTTCATTGTCACTTCCTGCAACTTCATTGGTGTCAAAGGTCATGTGACATCACTTCCTGATGTGGTACCACTTCCTGTGAGGTCTTTGAATATGGCTCGCCGGCCCACTGGGTGATAAAAAGTTTGTGATACGGTCCCACATTCAAAAAGTTTGGACACCCTTAATATATATGCATGTGTGTGTGTTTATACACACGCATACACACATACACATATGTGTATGTGTATATTTTATTTGGGACAGAGGTGGCTCGTTAATTTTGAACACTTGGGATTGGCAATTAGTAGGTAAACCTAGTCTGTTCTAGAAAGGGTTGTTTAGTAGAGTTGCTGCAACAAAGAATGTTTTTTTTCTGTATTCTGAGTTTCCTGAATGATATAAGATACATTGGCAAAAGGCTATTTTTCTTATGTGTCACTTTCAAAAATGGGACTTAATCTCCTTTGTAATTCTGGATTACAAATTCTGATCTAAAAAATGATTTTTTTTTTTTTAGTTCAGTTGTCAATCTTAAAACCGAGAGGAAGGAGGAACTGTTTTAGTTGTAGTCAAACTGGATATTTTGGTGTGTGTAAAACAAAAACCTGGAAATGTTCATTTTGGATTGACCCATCAGTTTCAGGATGTTTAATCCATTTTTTTATAAATTTAAAAAATAGGTTTGCTGTTTTAACATGAAAAACTGGAAAGATGTTCTTTGGAAAGTGTCAGAATGAAACATTTCAACGTTTTTCTTTTTTTTTTCAAGCTGAAACTAATTATGCCTGAATCTGTAAACAGCTTCAGTCTCTATGAAACAGCATTTTTAAAAAAATTTCTGTCTTTTGAAATGTTGCACTCCTTAGCTGAATTTGATCATTTGATTCATGGTCCGTAGCTTAAGAGGTTCTTTTATTATATTTTGATACAAAATATAATAGAAAATTCACACTAAACTATAATCTTGTTATATTTATTATAATAATTGCTTTTGCTTAATATTATAAAAGAAACTAGGACATTTTAATTTTTATCCTTGCATACAATTTCTTTTGTGCAGTCATAAGAAAAGTGTCTGTTGAAGCAAGATTTTTTGTGGCGGTGTTGATCTTTCATTAGATTAACTGTATAGTTGGGAGAGATGCTAGACAGGTTTTAGGCACAAAGTACCCTTCCTTACCTAAAGAAGACCTTACTTCTCCCCTATTCCTTGGACCATCAGGGTTACAACACTTCAGTCCTCTTGTATGTTTGCTCATTTTACAGACTCTCAGAGCCATCTGGTGGTTATACAATACCAGTTTCACATGCAATGGCTGCTGACAGACTTTCAGGGGTTGTGGAGCATGTATTGTATTGGCTCTGTGCCTGGTAGGCTAGGTGTGGAACTCCTATTTTTATTCTAAATTGTATGGCCTGTACAAGGAGAAAAGTGGGTAAAATGTGTGCAGATGGAGGTGTTCCCATAGCTAGGTCAAGAAATGAGATTAACAGTTTATTTCTAGCATAGCATGCCTCATGTTCAAAGCACTTCACTAACATTATCTAATCAATCTTGCACAGCACAAAACTGCCATCCAAGATTTACAGTGTTTACTCTCCATTGTTATCAATCACGGCCAAATCTGACCCTGACATAAGCTCTGTCTCTGATTATGAGACCTCTGAATTATGTAGTTCTACATGGTGGACCCGTCTTGATTTTTGCATCAGACCCTAAACTGGTATACATCTGTAATTCCAGAAAAGCAATGGAACTGAGCCAGTTTTAACAGCTGAGGATCCAGGACTATGTTTCTCAAGCTGTGTTTCTTGCTGACTTCTTTAATACCAAGCAAAAGTATTTAAGACCAATACAAAGGGGAACTCATTCTGATAAAGATAAGCATACAGCAGCCTGCCGGGACTGGAAACTGAGCTGTTCAAAGCTGTTGTGACATTTTTGTTTTATTGGAGATAATTTTTTTCTACATTTTTAGCAAATATTAAGCATGTTTACAATAAATACTAGGAGGCTGTAAATAAATTGTTTTCTTTCATCTCTATGATTCATTAAAGCAAACAGAAAAGTCCATACCGAGGGGAGTGAGTGAGTTTTTATTAAGGTCTGAATATGCACTCAACAAGGTACAAGGCCAAAAATACTGGGCCTGATTGTTATTTATGTAATGCCACTTTATACCAATCTGGCAATTTAAAGAGACCTAAAATGCATATTTACACCCATATCAAGACCCTTTTATACCCTTATAAAAGTGTAAAGTGCTTTGTGTGGGTAGGAGTCAGACTGAGAGTGCCTGTCTATCCATGGCTTGTTGCTGTACAGAGTGACCATATCTGCTAATAGATTCAGACCGAAGTCTCAAAGATTTGCCCATTCTAATAAATTACTATACATGGGATTATGCTTCATACATTTGCAAAAAAAATCACAGCAAGTTACAGTGGGGGAAGAGAAAGAAAATGGAGAGCAAAGAGCCCACCAAAATTTACTTTTTCTTACCATCATGAGAATTTGTCTTTTTTCCCCTTCTATCTCCCACCAGAACACTGAATTATTCTTAACTAAGAAAACAGTGTCATTACAAAAATACATCCTGTATAGCCTGGATGAATCAGCATCCAGAACCTGTTGCTGGGTGGCATACGCGACTGGTGCTACCTTAGTCAGGGGGGGCATGTACCCCACCCTGCGACCAGTCCTGCTGACTGGAGGGGGTTCCTCCTGTGGCCAATCCTGCTGACTGGGGTGGGGGTGGAACTGCGGCTGATTTTGCTGCCCGGTTTTGCCCTGTGACCAATCCCATGGCGGCCAATCACGGCAGCCACTTCCAGGAGTTGTACTCAGAGGGTGGTGGTGGACGGGTCATATTCAACCTGGGGGGAAGTGGGCAGTGGAGTCCCCCAGGGCTTGGTCCTTGGGCCTGCGCTGTTCAATTTCTTCATCGGGGATTTGTACGACGGGGTAAAAAGCAACCTGTTTAAGTTCGCTGATGATACCAAAATTTGGGGTGAGGTGAGCATGCTAGTAGGGAGGGAAAGATTGCAGCAAGATCTGGATAGGTTACAGGAGTGGGCTAACATAAATAGGATGTGTTTCAATACTGACAAGTGCAGGGTGCTGCACTTAGGCAGTAGAAACCAGCAGCACACTAACAGAATGGGAAACTCCCTTCTTGAGAGCATGGAGGCAGAAAGGGATCTTGGAGTCATTA